>NC_083351.1:183113950-183425043 GCF_030254825.1 Meriones unguiculatus
AAATACCTGAACAAAATAATTTCTAGCAGAAAGGGTTTATTTTTGTATTTTAAAACATTTGCACAGCATAGTTTCCCCTCTCGCAACTTCTCACAGATCCTTCCCACCTCCCCGCCCACCCAATTTCATGATTTATTTTGTTTTGTGACTTCAGAGAATTCATAACAGGTGGTTCCATTGTTTTTACGCCTATGGCAAAGCAGTATCATCATTGTAGAGGGTATAAAGTAGGAAATCTGCTCACCTATCACAGCCAGAAAACAAAACAGAAAGTAAAGAAAAATCAAAGGGCCTTCAAGATGATCTACCTCCTCCATTTATATTCCGTCTCCTAAAGCCCATTTGGTATAGACTCAAAGAATTAACGCAACAGTGAAGTTAGGGCTCTCACAGTCTAGTCACCTCTCAATCACACCAGCAGCTGAGGACCAAGCTACATAATTTAGATGATGCTTCCATAAAAATAGACTAAGGCAGGAGAGAAAGAGGAGAAGGTGGGAGGGAGTAAGGGATTGAGGTAGGAACCAACCAAGGGAGTGAGGTGGAAAATGAAGGGAATACAGGGGAAAGGAAAAGATAAAAGATTACTCAGTTAAATAATCTCTGCTTACACTTAGAGAGGTTCAAATCAAGCACTCACCTACCATCAAGTATCCTAAGGATCCTCACACCTGGAGATTATCTCCACAGGATTTTTCTTGCAGCATGTAAGATTAAGTAAATGTAAGAATTGAGTAAAACAGATCTTTGTCTTTCCAAACTCACTCTTGTTTAGTCCTCTTTTTTTATAAGCTCACTCTATCTATGTATCTATCTATCTATCTATCTATCTATCTATCTATCTATCTATCTATCTATGTATCTATGTATCTATCTATCTATCTATCTATCTATCTATCTATCTATCTATCTATCTATCTATCTTCATTTATTCACTTTACAACCTGATAGTAGGCCCCCTTTCCTCCCAGTTCCATTCTCCCTTCTTCTACCCACTATCCCCCTCCCCTACTCCTCAGATAAGGAGAGCCGCACCCTCCAACACCAGCTTATCAAGTTTTATCAGGACTAAGCTCATCTTCTCCTGTGGTCTGGTGACAGAGGAGAGGTGACCAAAAAGCAGGCAGCAGAGTCCATGTCAGAGACAGCTCCCTCTCCCTTTTCTAGGGGACCCACCGGTTGGCTAAGCATTTAATCCTCTTCTGTTTTCCACTTGGGTGGTCAGGATTCAAAGTACAAAAACTTAACTTAATACTACATTTTGTCCCTCATATAGACACTTTTCATGTGCCCCCTTCTCTTCAATATAGGAAACTAATCGAGACTCAATATCACAGCTTCTCCCAACATTATAGCATCTTCTACAACCATAGACTCCACATACAACCAGTTTCTAAAACTAACTGGCTGCTGAAATTTTTGCCCATAATTCTTTAGATTATTGTGATGCAGAAACTCTTGCAGACCCACATAGCTTAATGGCTTTCTGAAATTCCAAGCCCCTCATTTCTATGATTTCACAGTTTTCAGACTGAAGATTTTCATTTATGTACAAATGATTACTAACCATACAGCTAATCAGAAAGAGAGCTGCTAGAACATGGTGAAGCATACCAAGTTCCTTAAAAGTTCAGAAGCAGGACAGAATAAGACTTCGTTTAACCAGCAAATTCCCCCATGATCTTTCTTTGGCTATATTCTTCTAGTTTATATTTTGTTTTCATTTTATCATCAGAAAGTCCTCTCACATGTTAGTTCAGCTTCTTCTGACCTGTGACCTCATTGTTTGCAATGTTTTTCATATTACTACCCTTTTAAATTACTAACCACCTCATTGATATATCAGCCTACAATGTGATTTTCAATAGAGAAGTTGTGTCTGAGCTTCCACTATTTTACCACAAATGTATATATCATAGTTCTTTAAAAAAATTATTTGTTCATTAAATACTTGATGGATTTTGCTGATACCGTGGTCGAATGCCTTGGGTTTTGTTGTTTTTGTTTGTTTTTCCTGCATTGCCTTTCTGCTAATACAAGATTAAAAACACCACAAAGAGTGTTTATAGTCAAAGCCATTATTAGAGGCAGTAATATTACATGTCATTTGGAGAAGAGAAAATTGAGAATCAACAAGACAAAGGTGGCTGAGACCATTGTGAGATACCACACAACAGAGACATCCATATCATATACCATTGGAATTTAGATGAAGAGCTACAATGAAATTTTGACACAGTGTAATGTCAAAACACAGTGTCAGGGATGTACCATCAACAAAATGTACCATTGAAGATGATACCTTGGTGTCCCTGACAAGAGTGCTTGCCAAATTGTCACATAAAAAACTAAGTTTATTTAGCAATCTTCCCTCTACCCTCCCCAGTGCTGGGGATACAAATGTAGACGGCCATACCTGGTTTTTACAGATGTTTTGAGGAGCTAAACTCAAGTCTTTAGGCATGCACAGTCAGTGTTCTTACCCACTGAACTAAGTTTCCCCTTTAATTAAAGTTTCGTTAACTTAATAGTTGAATTATATTTTAAGACACTTGCAGATACATTACATGAACTAAAAGCCCTTATTTATATAAATACCACCAGGTTTTCTTCTAGCATTTTCCTGTTTCAGAATGCTGCCCAGAGTACCATATTGCATTAGCGAGCAAATTTCCTTAGGTGACTCTTTACTGTGACATTTCTTGAGGATTTAAAAGCTGAATGTTTTGAAAAACTCCTGAGAAAACCAACTCAGACATTTTGTAGGATGTTTCTGAATCTGGGTTTTCATTACTACATTTCATGTGGTAAAATGCGTCATGGGATTTGGGAAAGATACAGCTCAGAGACACCGTGTTGTTATTGTCATCTGACAGGAACGGATGTGCCTTCAACATTGTGGAAGATCCTCACCTCGTTGTCCCAGGTAAGTGTCGGCCAGGTGGAAAATGGATTGCCTTGTCATCATATCCTTATAAAAATTTAAAGAAACATCAAGATGAAGGCTTGCGGTGTTTTATCCCATAGAAGGTCTTATCTTGGTCCTGCTGTCAGCTTGCTGTGTGACGTTAATTCTCTATGTTCTACCTGTAACCTAAGTACCTAGTGGAAACTATTAAAATAGAAAAGGAAACCTTCTGACATCTTCTGTGTGTTTTGTTTTGTCATGTTTTGTTTTTTACAGATGCCAAGCATTATTTATACAGGAGAATATAACAACCAATAATATGTGTTAAGATTAGCTTTATTCTTTAATATTAAATTTTTATTATGTATTTAAATATATAATAAAAATATTTTAAATATATATTTTAAAAATAGTATGTACTGTTGGAATTTCCTTATGAAAGTAAATAAAATCATAATTCTCTCAATTTTTGTTGTTTTCTATTTTTTATATTTTGAGATTATAATATAATCATATCATTTCTTTTTCACTTTCTTCCTTTTAAATCCATTTAAACTCCCTTACTCTTTTCGAATTTGTGTCCTCTTTTCATTATTTACATACACAAAAGTACACACATGTTCATAACTTTAAACAAAAGACAGATCATTCTGTATAATGTTATTGTTATGCACATATTTTCAGAGCTGACATTTCATTCTAGAGACCCAGCTGTGCTCTTACCTGGTCAAGATTATTGCTCCATCTCTAGGCATTTTTTAATTGCCTGTAGATATTTGTCTGCGGTTGAGGCCTGCTGAGCTTTTCCTTCCACATTAGCATGTCTACTGGTGTTATTCTTATCCATCTCATGTTTAGGCAGCCATATCTGTGAGACTTCATGGATGTGACCTCTTTGGAATTTCTAGGAGACACAATCTCACAGTGAATTTCCTATTCCTCTGTCTACTAAAATCTTTCTTTTTCTTCTTCCCCATTGGTAGATAAGCCTTAGTTTCAGGAGTTGTGTCATAGATGTATCAGTTAGGACTGGTTTCCACAACCATTATATTCTGTGTTCTCACCCTTTGGTTTTTTCTGTTTTTATCAGTCAGAGCCCTGGGAGAAAAAGAAGCTAGGTAATACAGAGAACAAGACAAAGGAGCTATTTAAAATGTGAGCGTGGAAAGAAAATGGACTCTAAGCCAGTGTTCAAGACTTCGTGGTCTAGTCTGAGCAAAAACCTGCACCTCATATAGAGCTAACGAGTAAGATAAGGGGCCGTTGAGACACATTCTTGGGCCAAAATGGCTTTCAGAAAGAGGCTGAGGCATCATCTAAAGACACGGCCAGCATTTGGCTTCAAGTGTTTAACATTCCTTGGGAACTTTCGGAAGGTGAAGCCTTGCTATAATTGTGCTCCACTTACAGTCTTTCTCTTTGCTTTGTTTTTAGGATTCAAAATGTGATCCCTCAGCTTCCTGTTCCTGCTGCCTTACCTGCCTCTTGCTGTTATGTTCCCCTGCTGTGATGTGGTCTTCTCCCTCTGGCAGCACAGCAAAAAGAAAGTTTCTTTTTAAAAACCTTTCATTGATTGTGAATTTCACGTCATGTAGCCCAGCCCCACTCACTTCCCCATCCCTTTGTATCTACCCTCTATCCTTGCAACCTTCTCCCCAAAAGAAAAATAATCTTGTTGTGGAAGCTGTAGTGTGGCTCACAGTATACCCTTTTGCCCACACTTCTTTACAGTTCATTGCAATGAGTCATTGGTATAGTTTGAGGCTTCCGGCTTCTGCTACGCTATCAATACAGGATCTTCACCAGGACTCCTCTCAGATACTCCGTGGAGGCCTTGTGTCATCAAGATCTTGCAGCTTTGGACCTGTAGGACCAGTCACTTCACAGGCTCCAGGAGTACATAGATGGAGTAGATGTTGGGGTAGGCCAGCTCAAAGCCCTTGATCTGGGCCTAAGTGGTAGCTGAGTTGGTCAGACCTCCAACTCTTTCACACTAACTCCACCAGGACCAGCTCTCCAGCACTGCTCCTGAAGGGGGTGGGGCAGGTCTCCCACTTGGGCCCGTCAGTGGGTAGTGTCAGGTCTCCCATGTGCTATATGTAGAGCAAGGGGGGAGAGAGCAAGACAAGAGAGCTATTTAAAAGTGTGAGGGTGGAAGGCAAATGGACCTTAAGCCAGTGCTCAAGATGTTCTGGTCTAGTCTGAGCAAAAACCAAACCTAAGACCTCACCCAGGCCACCCCACAGCAAATGAGGGGCAGGAACAGCTCGCCCATGTCCACTCCTTCCAGAGGTCGCCGTGTGCCTCTTTCATGACGGTAACTCTACTGCGCTGCCCCAGTGAAATCTGGGGATTTCTCTGGAGTGCTGCATAAAGTTTCTTTTCTAAGTTGCTTTAATTCATAGTATTTTATCACAGCAACATTATTATTATGAGTGAAGAGAAGAATGGAAAGATCCTGGATTTGGATGAGTTCTTAGAATCAGTAATTACATACAGTCTGGTAGAAGATATATAGAGAGGACCGTATGAAGAGAGCTCACACGCCTGCATTTTAAATACCAGAGTCACAATCAATTCAGTACCACATAGACCATTCCTACCATTTTCTAGTAGCTTATTAAAATATTTGCAGAATCAGAAATCTTGACGAGTTCCCAGACAAACTATGTTAAGGAAGCATCATTCTAATAACTGGACCCTAAGAGCAATGTCCTTTACTTTTTTTTTTTTTTACATCTTAGTTGTTTTCTCTTCTATAACTTGAAATGCATACAGCTAGTTCCCATGCATTTCTAAATCTTCTATCTCTACCTCTAAATTCCAGGTTCTTTTAAGACTAAGTAGTCTATTGCTAGAGAGATGGCTCAGTGATTCAGAGGTCTTTTAGTTTTTGCACAGAAATATATAGCTCAGTTTTCAACACCCAGGTAGCATGGCTCATAACTACTTATAATCCAGTAATCCAACTCCAGCAATCAAATGTTTTCTTATAGCCTCCTTTGCACCATTGCACATGTGTGCATGTACATACATACTCACAGAAAAAAAAATAAACAAACAAACAAACAAACATACCAGGCTTTTAAAAGATTAAATAGGAGATTATCATCAGCTCTTCTAAAGATTCATTCAAGTCTTAGAGCTGTATAGATGCAAGCCAACTCTCAGAAGGATTAATAACAGTGAGTTTCATTGATGTTGTATTACTGATAACATAAATCACAGTTGAAAGAGATGAGACCACGACCAGAATAGGGCAGAATGAGATGGCTGACTATCTCTCTCATAGCTATAACCGACAAAACGTTCATTAAAGTAGCACAAGAACACATGTGAATCAGATAGAACATCACATACACAGTTGCCTATTCCATAAAATGAATTCATTTACATGGAATTCTAGCAGGGAAATATAAAAAGGAAAAGGCATTTTTCAAATGTTCCTTACTTTTGACGAAGCTTTAACATGCTTAATGTAATGGTATCATGTCACAAAAAAAATCATTATGCCTATTTCAAATACTGGTTCAGTTCCTACCCAAAGTCACAATGTCCTCGCACAGTTCCAGGCACATACTGGACACTCAGCAAACAAATCTGAAGGAATGATGCTTAATTAGCTTAAGTGCTGGGCTAGTCTTCTAGAAAGAACTGCCTGACCTCTCTACTTCCTGGCACAATTGTTGGGCATAGAGAGAAGTCAGCCAGGTCTCTTATTTTCATCTTCCAGACGAAAAGGCTCATTGGGTACCTGAATGAAAGTCATTTTTATATTCTGTAATGACTATAGCTCACCTTCTATTCCTTAATCTATGTGATGAATGAGAGAGACCCTGTGAAGTCCGACAGCACTTGCAAATGGGCCAGTGTGACTTGACAGATGGATCTGGAGCCCGAAGCAGGTACTGAAGATGCAAAAAGCTGCAGATGTTAGCAGAAACTGACTTCCAAGTCATTCTTCTTTCATTGGAAGGTGATCAATGAGGATTTTTAGCTGATTGGAAAATCTTAAAGATGGTTCTGATTTTTTTACCCTGTGTTCACCATTGCTTATATCAGCTAAAGAACAGGATTCAGTGGGCTGTGTCTTCACTCTTTCAGTGTGCTTCTAGCCTCTTTCCTTGTGTTAAAAGCTACTTAACACATTGAAAATAAGGTCAGGAGACTAAAAGGGTCAGCAGGACCCACCTATAAAACCTCCTATAAGCCTTTCCTGGAAGCTGGAGGATTTAGAGGAATCTGCCCTTTTCCTCCTTTCATTTTTTTTCTTAATTTATTTATTTTTATATTAATCACAGGTTATTTACTTTGTATCCCAGCCTTAGCCCCCTCCCTCCTTCCCTCCCAATCACAGCCTCCCTCCTTCATTTTCTCGCTGCCCCTTTCCAAGTCCACTAATAGGGGAGGACCTCCTCCCCTTCCATCTGACTCTAGCTTATCAAGTCTCTTCAGGCCTGGCTGCAGTGTCCTCTTCTGTGGCCTAGCAAGGCTGCTCCTCCCTTGGGGGAGGAGGGTCAAAGAGCCAGCCATTGAGTTCATGTCAGAAATAGTCCCTGTTCCCCTTATTAGAGAACCCATTTGGACACAGAGCTACCATGGGCTATATCTGAGCAGGGGTTCTAGGTTATATCCATACATGGTCCTTGGTTGGTGAAACCGTCTCATGAAAGACCCCTGCACCCTGACATATTTGGTTTTTGTGGTGTTCCTGTCCTCTCAAGGTACTTTATCAAACTTATAAGTCATTTTAAGTGGCTCAAGAAAAGACAACTGAATTCCTTGAATACTTGGCTAAAGACAGTTTAACAAGACAGCATGGATTTTTAAGTGACAGTCCCAGGTTGTATTTGAATACATCATTTTTTTTAAACAATGGTCTTTTTGTTTTTAATTTTGTCTCCTGTCTGAATTGTTAAGAATATTCTAATTATTAGGGATGTTCTAAGGAAGGACTGTTTCAGAATTCACTCTTGGATTCATGTTCTATTCTACATATTCAGAATCTCACAGAAAGCTTATAAAAAATAAAGATGTCTATACCGAAATCATGATTGTATGTGGGACTTCGTTGTTTAAAATACAACACTAGTAAGCAAATATGATGGTAAAGTACCATTTGACTTAAGGATAGAAAATGGTACAAGTCTTCAGAGACATAGATAGTTCTAGTGTTTATTCTAAAGTTTCATGATCTTATTCAGAATCATACAATTCTGAGCAGAATTCAGGGCTCTGGGAATCTAGGTCAGGATATTTCTTATATTATTATTAACTATAACCCAAACTGCTCATAAGTTTCCAGAAAATGCAAAAGAACTTGAAAGACCAACACCTTCAAATAGCTAACCAGAGGCTGGTTAGTGCCAAAATCTTCCTTTACACTCGTTCACAATTTGATTGCCAGCATACAACTCCTTGGACTTTTGTTTAATTTGACAGATAATCCTAGGAGCATTTGATAAATGAACCATTAAGAAAGGTAAGTTTATAGAGCTGGGGGACTTCGAGCTGGTATGCAGCCTTCTAGGTCCTGTTGGAATATGAGCCTGCATCCTATCTAGACCTGAGTTGCAAGAAGAGGAAGTGGTGAGCCAAATCCTTGAGAAGTACCAGCTACGGACTCAGACACCCACTGAGGTCAGACTGGCAGCTGAACTGATAACATTTGGGAGCTGAGATAAATGAACAATCCTGTCCACTCAATGCCTTTAAATTCAAAACCAATAAATTTCAAATCGAACCAAACAGATGTGACAAGCTGAATTATTTTATAGCTGGTGAATTACAATACCCTTGTCTTTAATCCAAAGGAGATGTCAATAAGATGAAAGGTCACCCTGGGTTGACAAGATGCACATAGTGATCTGGTTGGGCCCTCCGCCTTTTACCTATGGCTGTGCCACTTCCTTTCTAGATTTAAATTCCAAAGATTGAACACAGAGAGTCCAGGGACAGACTTTTCTGGTTACAGAGAGAGAACACAATGAACCAAAGTTGCTTTATCCCTGGTGTCACGCTTTACCAGCATTGTAAAGCACAGACCCTGGGGGTAGGGCAGGGAGAGAGATTGAAAATTATGCTGTTTCTGAGCGGAGAGATTGAAGGCAGGATCCTTACTTTCTAACAAGCTGCTTCTCTTTCCACTGCAAAGATTAGAATAATAAACGAGTTACTTCATAATTTTGTTAAAGTAAATTAAATAGCATAACATATGGTGAATGTTTAGCTCAGTGCCAAGTACAGTTAGGATTCCTCTTCAGGCTCTCCTGCTGTTGTACCCTGTCACACTGCCTCCCACCCCAAAGGAATGCATTTGCTGAGCTCTTGAGCATTCATGAAGCAGATACTTGCAAATTGCTTTTTCTGCCCTGGCAAGCCAAGTCAAGGGAAAGCAAATTCATGTGAATATCTCATGTGGAAAGCTCTCAGTAAGAACTTCTAATTTACAATGTAGCTTTTGGAAGTAGGGCACGGCAGGTGTAGAGCTGAAAGGTATGAACCTGAGGTTAGGGAACTCAGAATAGAGGGACATTCTGAGACATAAAAGTTCCCTTTTTGTAATGTGTTCATTAGAGAAAATAAAAGCAGTTATAACAAGAAAGTAAAGGTAGATAGAAGTTGAAAATCTTCATGCTTCTGCACCTGGCCATAGTACACTCTCTCTTAGCTTACGTGAGAGTAGTTTAGCCAAAACAACTTTCCGTGTCTGTCTCTGCGGGCTTGCCCGGCCCCATCCCATCTACCATTGTCTAGCCAACTGAAAGAAGAGCATGAGGCTACGGAGTGGTGGTGTTGATACCTTTGTCAAATGGGCGCAGTCGGTATTAGGTGCCTTTCTTAGTGCTGTGACAGCACAATTGACAGCATGCAGCTTAAAGAAGGAAGGGTGTGTTTTGCTCACAGTTTGAAGGTACACTTCACTGTGGCAGGAACAACATGCTTGGTAGCAGGAGTACGCCTCAGCTACTGAAGCAGGATCATGCATGCAACTGAACAGATCAGAGGCGGGTCAGATCAGGACAGAGAAAAGAGCCTGCTGGTTCCTGCCAGGATTTCTCCTTGGTCCATTTTAACTCAAGTGGAGAATGTACTCATGGAATGGGAACACTCACACTAACATTCAGCGTGATCTTCCATCCTTAGTTAAGCCTATGCAGGAGTGTACTCAGAGACATGCTTATAGGTGTATCTCCTAGGTAATTCCCAACCAGTCATATTGGCAATGAAGATTAACCCAGAGAATCCCAAACTATATCATAAGAGTTAACCTTAGGTTCTGCTAAAAGAACAACACTTCATAAACAACAGAATATGTGTTGGGAATAAAACTCTTCCATCCCCTCATTTTGACTCAGCTGCAGGGAAAGAACAGCACAAGCTTGCATCACTTTTCCTGTAGGCTCCAGAGGTACAGAGCCTCTTCCTGCCCTCAGTGCGGTCCTTGATGATAACCACAAGGTGGCACCGCAGATTAAAGTGAAATACTCAAACCTGCCTTCCTATTCCCAGGTGAGGCTCTTGTTCTTTTACCACACCTGGGAGTAAGAGGACATCTGTCCCCACTTGTTTTACAGATGGTGACTCTGATGTTTGACATAAGGCACACACTACCTGAGGACTATGTTGTGTAGACCATAAATCTGCTCTAAGCACTAATCAGGAAGCAAAACTATATCTTGCACTCTAAGTGCTCAGCCTGTGAAATTGCCTTCCAGTGCAACAAAGCCTGTAACACACCTTGCTAATTTTTGATGAATAATTTCCCCTACTGAAATACATCTAATAAGTTAGAATTTAACACCCGAGAGACTGGGACTATGCCTGTTTTGCTTGTCACATAGAAGGTTCTGGACTTGGTTTTACAGTGTTCAGTTGATTCCTACCATGTAATTTCCTTACAGAAGGAAAATTGCCTCACCCTTTTCTCTAACTTGTTCAAATTATAAAAGCAGTTACTGAGGTCCTCATTTGTGCAGGGTCTAAGCATCTGCCTTCTAAGATGGCCTTATTTTGAGCTGACAACATGTCAATGGAGTCCTGAGGCCTCTTCTATTCTCATAGGTTGCCTTTGGGCCATGTGTTGATTTTTGAAGACTATGCTAATTATGGATTTTTGGTGACATTTTCCCATTTTTATTTTCTACTACATTGGTTCCTACACAGAAACTATAATCCATCATTGTTCCTGACTCTTGGGGAATCCAGCTGGTCACTGGAATTCAGTGGCAGAATCCAGGAACCTGGTTGAGCTTATTGGCTCATTTCTTTCATGCTGTTACAGAGGAACCATGTCTCTTCATTTCAATCTCCTTACAAACGTTATTTTTCTTTGGTCTCTGGATAAGAACCCCACATCCTGTCATTTTAGGTTACCTTATATATTCTTAAAACTTATTAGAGAGATGATTATATTTTCTTCCATTCCCTTTCTAGTTCCTAGGCAAAGTATGGGTTCTACAATGACCAGTCATTTGGTTGTCCAACAGAAAGCCCATTCAACTAAACTGACATTTGTTCTTTAGATATAAGGTTGAAACAAAGGGATGAATAAAGGTCATCATATTCTAGAAAGCTTCTCTTTCATCAGGTGAAGAAATGTCAGTCATTCTTGAAGAGAAGTCTATAAAGGACAAATTTGTCCAGATAAAGGTTTATCCTTGCTTCATATTTTAATACTCAGATAAAACAAATGGAGGCATTCAGCATTTTTAATTTTCTGGAATAAAGTTCAAGTATACACAGATTTGAAATTTTCATAAGAAAAAAATATCCAAAGAAGAAAATTTTACCAGTGTTGAAGATAAAACCTAAGTTGTAATGTGTTGATTGTAGCTTAGAATTAGTCTTAGAGGGTTCTTCTTAACTATGCTCTAAGTTTTGTCTTCTAAGTTACAAAGAGATATGATGAAGGGCCCTTTAGACTTTGCATTATCAATCTCCAACATCCCCCGCACCAAGTTCTGCATTAGTTCTGAGCCTTCCCTTCTGGCTGAACTCTTTATGTTCCTTTCCTGAGTTCTCACATAACCATAATGATTAAGTCTTTCTTCATCTGCTCCAGATTCCCAGCCTCCTACTCATGGCCAGAACTGCATGAACCCCATGCATGCCCACTATACAATTTCAACACCGTGCTGGCTACCTTTTATGTCAATGTAACACAAGCTAGAACATTCTGTAAATGAGGGAATCTCAATTGAGAAAATACCTCCATAAGATCTGGCTGTAAAACGTTTTTTAAAAATAGTGATAAATAGCGATAGTCTTTCAGAGGCCCTCTGTGGTAGGTTTCTGTCTTGTTAGATATTTTCTCCTTTTTCAAAAGTCTATCCTATTTGCCTTTCTGAATGAGAATTGAGCATCTTACCCAGGGCCAGATGGAAGGGGAAGAGGACCTCCCATATCAGTGGACTGGGGGAGGAGCATGAGAAGAGAAGAGGGAGGGAGGACAGGATTGGGGAGATGAGGGATCTACATCTGGGATACAAAGTGAATAAATTTTAATAAATAAATAAATAGAACTAAAAACATAGTGATAGATGGGGAGAGTGTTGCACATTGTGGGTGATGCCATACTTGGGATGGAGTCCTGAGTTCTATAAGAAAGCAGGCTGAGCAAGCCCTGGTAAGCAAGCCAGTAATCATCACCCTTCCACGGCTCTAGGTTAAAGCCCATATTCCTTTAGTGATGGAATATTACAATATGAAAGTGTAAGCAAATAAACCCTTCTCTCCCCAAATTTCTTTTGCTTGTCCTGTTTCATCATAGCAATAGCAACCCTAACGAATACAATAATTTAGATCTTTTAGCTAAGCAGGAATAAATAAAAGGCATGGAAGATAGTTTTCGTGTCTTTGGTCTCTGAAGAACTCATTGTACAAAACCAAGGTATGTAATGGTCAGGTAGGCACAGTGTTGAAAGTCAAAAAGGGATGGAAATCAATTAGAACAAGTAACAGTTACATGATCTCATATGTATTGTCCCATTCCGGGATGTTCTTTTTCTCTTCCTAACATACCATTAAAAAAGATGAGTAGATCCATTGCCAATAAACACTACTCACATGCATTCCCATAGGGCTTAGACTTCTATTTCCATTTGTTTCCCTATTTACGTATTTTGTCTTAGGCATGGCCAGGTACTCTGAAAAAAAAAAAGTTTTGCTTCATTAATTAATCACCATTCTCTCTCTCTCTCCCTCTCCCTCTCCTCCTACTCCCCTCTCTCTCTCTGTGTGTTATAAGTTTTCCTATGTTACAATCAGAATTGATTGTCTGCTCAGTTTGTGTTTCAGAGAAATAGGACAATGGTAAGTAAAATAATGTAGCTGCACAAGGGTGAGAGGGTGACAGTGGGTAAATACATGTGTGTTTAATCAACACAATCCCCCTCTGTAATTCAAGGAAATTCTAGTGGGGCAAATTTAGAACCAGCTCAGTTCCCTTTCCTCTTCATTTCAGAAGAGAGAGCATTCCCATTCACAACAATGTTCCCAACTTTTAAACAAGCTGCACATTGTTATCAATATAATCTATTTCATGAGTAAAAACTGAAATTATGTGGTTTGTCAAGATGTTAAATATGTAAATCACTGTTTTACTCTCTCACTTAACAATAATTTAAGTTTACTGATGAGTTAAAATTGGCCCAAAAGCTATTGAATTTAATTTTATATTTAATTCTTCCAGCAATCATGCAAGGTAGATATTATCTTCTCCACTTTACAAATATAGAAAACTAGGTGTGGACATGATCACAAACTATCCAACCATTGAGTGACAGTGTTAATCCATGTAGAAATCAAGTTTACATGAACAATTTCTTAGAATTTTCCACAAGGGACCACAGCTTTTTTTTTAATTTTATTTTTAATTACACTTTATTTACTTTGTATCCCCCCTCTAGTTCCCTCCTTCCTCCCCTCCCAACCCTTCCCTTCCTCCCACTTCTCCAAGCATGCCCTTCCCCAAGTCCACTGGAAGGGGAGGGTTTCTTTTTCTTCCTTCTGATCCTAGTCTGTTAGGTCTCATCAGGAGTGGCACAGCTTTTTTTTTTTTTTTTAATGCTATGAACATTGGAAAATATTTTTCTAGAAATTGTCAAATTTCTAACAGTCTTGAAGAATTCTTAACTTGAAAAACTTAGTTGCTAGAAATTGGACAGAAAATAAAAACTGGAAGGAAGACCTAGGTGTTGTCATTCGAGTATATATTCACAGATCAATTAATTGAAGTCCATCCAACAAAAACTATAATATAAATAATGACAATTTTTATTTATTGAGAGGGATATTAAACCTTGGAATGCCAAGATAATATGGTGTCCTTATTTTTAAAGTGATAAAGGAAATATAATGGCAGACATTGAATAATGACTCAAGGTTATTATCAGCAAGCAGTAAAATTGGAGTGAGAAGTGTAAGAGGCTATAGGTAATTGAAGGAAAAATGACCACACCAGTCTAGATGGAAGGGGAAAAAAAATACATCTCAGCAGTTACTTAAAATAGGACAGGGAGTTGGATTCTGAGGAGAGGAGAAACATGTGTGCAAAGCTGTGGATGCTACGGAACAATGAGACTTACTGGGTCACTGTTTATGTGGACACTGAAGAAGAAGGAGAATGTGTGCAAAGCTGGAGATGCCCATGGAACATGGCGACACTGTTTATATGGAGAACAATGAGGTTAGAGTATTGATTGGCAAATTTTGCAAGTGTCAAATTCCGAAGGCTCTTAGTAAGATACTTCTGGAAAATCCTACTTTTACATTGAAGGTATGAGAACAAAAACCAAAATGCTTTAAGCAAAGGAGAGAACATGATCAGATTGTCATTTTGTATTAGGGCTTTTGGCTAAGAAGAAGACTGGCTTGAAGAACTAAGAAAATAGCAAGGGTTTCCCACATCAAGGATGTAGAAGGGCCACTAAGGTGCAGAGGCGCACACTCACTAAGTGGCCGTGGAGGGTCAAACTGTAACCTCAGTAACTCTCCACAGCATCCAGATGTTCCCGTCCACTTAACGCGTGAGTGCATGAACAGATACGCATAGCGTGAGTGTCGCCGTATGTGGATATGTACACCTAAGTACATAGCACACACATACCAAGTGGGTTACAGTGTCACTGTCATACACTCTAAAACTAAAAGGAGAAAGGTAATCACCCAAATTCTTAATCAGATTTTCAAAGCCTTTAGCATCTTTGCTTCTGCCCAAAGACACAATGTAATTTCTCCCTCCTCTCTCCAGTCATACATGCCTCTTGCCTTCTAAGCAGTTATATTGTCCTTCCCGCAACATTCCTCACCCATCATTTGGGATATTGCTTTAGCTGAAAAAGAAGCCTCCACAAATGGCCAAATAAGCTGAGAGGCTCCCTGTACTCAGTTCCAAAATGATACAAAATTTTCCAAAATGATATAAAATCTGCCGTATTCTACCTTATGCATGCCTGTTTCAATCACAATTCATTTTTGTATTCTTTACTCCAATGTTGTTCATTCTCTTTATTTTTGAATCCTTATTATTGCTTACATATAGGTTAAGCAATAAGGAATATCTGACATGTTATAGGCAATTAAAATATTTTGAAAGCATAAGTAAGCAAATTAAGAACTAAGTAAATAAGTAATGCATAAAATAAAACTGAAGTATCACAGTAACTATAGGTGTCTATCTCACTTATATGGTATTTGAAGCCACTCTGCTACTTCTCCGTGGGCTCCTTATACTAACGCTCCACCGGGTTTACAGGTGTTCTTTCTAAAGCATGAACGCCCTCAGTCAGGAATTTGGATGAAATCTTTGGGAGATATGCACTGTCAAAACACCTGCCCGTAATGGGTTGAACTTAACACATAGAGCTGTGTATGACAGGCATAAGAGAGGACACTGAGGAAGGTTGGCTTTCTGGGTTTCATCTTACTAGGACTTTCTTGGGCTTTAGCAGACTTTAGTCATTTCCCGAGAGAACCATGGTTACGGATATGTTCACATGTGGTGTGCACATAGTGAGTGCAATGTAAGCAATTGATATTTGGAAAGCTTCCAAAAGTTAGAGTAACTGCAGAAAACCTAAACCAATCTCACAAACTGTTCTGTGCTTTTTCTCTTCTCTCCTGTCCTTCCTGATTGTATGCTATTCATTTATATTTCTATTTTACTCAGTTCTACTCACATTTTGCAAGTGATACCTTACGCCCAAAACTATTAAGGATTGTGATAGAAATAGGAAATAATTTTTGCCTTCTATATCACAGAACAATAAAATATGTGTAAAAGAAAACAATCTCCATGCATTAATACATCTATTCTATTTAGCCTAATGGCAATGCTCATATGTACAAGGAAGACTATCTACCACAATGTCAAAATTATTTTCTGGGTGAATGAAAAAATAAGCCCTGATTAGAAAGATAGGTAGGAGTTAGAAAGGATAACAGATGGCTTTATTCTGCAAAGTCAGAACAGAACATGCAAGGTGATGCATAGCTAGAACACAATGATATCTTCAAGAATTTAAGATTAATGTTCCTTTCTAGTCTAAACAAAGAAAAGGGCCACTAGTTCTCAATGATTTTCCAGACATCCATCATTTCTTCAAAGCCCAATCAATCATATTAAGAAATAAGAGGGGGTGGAAAGATTCTGAGAGCCATAGACAGTGGATGACTGCAAGGAACTTGTTTTTCTGACAATGTGCATTGCACATATGAACTTCCAGCAGTCCCAACAGCACACATAAGACTTGTGCAAACTCAAGCCAGATATAATCCCAGAGCAAAAGCAGTGGTGTGGGCTTGAAAGCCTAACCCCAGCTAAGATAGTATTGGCATTTAAGAGCTGCTGGGATAGGGAGTCAGTTTTCTTTAAGGTGTGGTTCCTGGTAGGTCGACTACATCCTAGTGAAAGGTGTACGTCTAAGAGCATAGGAATGCTACTAACTGGACTTGATGGGTTCTTTTTATAGAGAAAGAAGACAAAGCTTGGTGGATAGGAAAAGGGGGCTAGGAGGAGTTGGAGGAGGCGCAGGGAATATGAATAAAATACATGTACAAAATTCTCACAAAACTAATACAAATTGGGAAAGAAAAATGGAAGGTACATTATATACAATGAAAAACTTTAGTTAAAGTAATAATTCAAAATGAAAGTCATTCCTCATTACCTATAATTTCCATTGTAACTTATAAGTAAGGCAAAGTCATAGGATAGAGTGACAATATCTTAGGTGTCTTCATAGCTATAATATACATAAACACACTTACATCAAAGCACTTGCCATGTTGAAAATATTGTAAGAGAGAACACATATGCTAAACATATAACATGATGATTAATTCATGAGCATAGCAGGGTTTCAAGATGAATGGGCAATGATAGATAGATAGATAGATAGATAGATAGATAGATAGATAGATAGAAATCCATTCTAAAAGTTTCATGACTCTTCCTTCAGTAATTAATGGGACATTTAAGCAGAAAATCAGTAATAAGACAAGACTTAACATTGCTAATGAAATAGTTCCAAGTGGCATTTTAGAACCTGCCACCCAACAACAAACACTCTTTCCATGTATATATGGCTTATTTGCCAAGATAAAACATTTTCTGAGCAAAAGAACAACAAATTTAAAATGACTGCAGTTGGTAAAAACAAGGACACAAAGTGACCTTATCTCCAATGTAAATACATTATCTTTACATTACGTCATTACAATTTTAAAATTACAGGTCTAGGATATCAGCGCCAACTACTCACAGTTTCTGAACAGCAGCTCAGCAGTGAGAGCAGAGTGACTGGCAGGCTGTACAGCAGACCCCCCCTCAAATTCCAATGTCTGTGTTTCTCAGGAAAGAGGAGAACCCACGGGAAACACAAGCGTCCATCTTCAGGCCACTGGGCTAATACTGGAAAAAATTACCGGGCTCCTGCCCAACACTGCCAAATCCCTAGGCCAACCACCCAAGCCCACCATCTGTGGATACGTTTCTGGTATCAGCGACTCATGGCTCTGAACCTGGGCACTCATTCTCACTTTCTGTGGAGTGGATGCATTCCTGCAGGTACCAAGGGTGAGTCTCCAAACCTGGGAGCCCACTCTCACCATCCTGTGGATACCTTCCTAGTATCAGTAGTTTGAGGCTCCCACCTCGGCCACCAACTCTCACCTCCCTGTGGAGTGGATACCTTCCATTACTGGTACTGGAATGGGGTGTGGCTTCAAACTTGGAGCCCACTCTCACCATCCAAGCTAGACAAGAAGCTCCCACTACAGGACCCCTGACTCTCAGTACCCAAGAAAGCAACCCCAGACACGACTCCATGGTGCCCTAAGAAGACCAGCAGGTTCTTTAAAAAGTCTGTGCCCAGCAAACACAGTATCTGAGCAAAGTGCCAGGGCTCACTAACATCAGTGGAAAAATAAGCCAGTGGAGGGGCAGCTGACTCCAGGATTTCCCTCTGTGAAAGGAGGATCACTGAGCTCCTGAGAAATCCATGTGGTCCCCAGAATCTAACATCTGAGGAGACCCACAGGAAATTCCCTGAGAACCACCTGCCAGTCCCACCAATCTGAGAAAGGCTCCTGCAGGGACATCCAGCTTCCTGCTCATGGCTCTTCCTTAATCCCCAAGAACTCCTGTAGGCAACAGGATCTAACATCCAACATCTAACATCCAGATGGCTAAAGATCATCATTAAAAACACAATCAACAAAAGCCAAAGCAATATGGCATCCACAGAACCCAGTTAGACAAAGGCAAATAGTCCTGTATGCCCAAACACAAGAAATTGACATTAACCTTATGCTTATGAAGATGATAACAGAGGAAACAAATAAAATTCATAAGGGAATGCAGGAAGATCCAGTCAAGATTGAGCCTGGTAGAGAGGAAATAGTTAAATTACTTAAGGAAATGCAGGAAAGTTCAAAAAGATGAAGGAATTGGACAAATCATGTAATGAAAGGCAGGAATATACAAACAGGTGAAGAAATCAACAAAATGGTTCAAGATCTGAAGATGGAATTAGAAACAATAAAGGGAGCACAAACTGAAGAAATCCTGGAGAGAGAGAACTTAGGGAAGAAAACAGGAACTAGAGGTAAGCATCACCAACAGAATACAGGAGATGGAGGAAAGAATCTCAAGTGTAGAAGACACAATGGAAGAAATCAATGCATCCAACGAAGAAAATGTTAAATCCAAAAAGTTCCTGACACAAAACTTCCAAGAAATCAAGGACACCATGAAAGACGAAATGTAAGAATAATAGCAATAGAAAAAAGAGAAGATTCCCGACTCCACGGACCAGAAAATATTTTCGACAAAAATTTCCCCAGTCTTAAGAAAGAGATGCCTATAAACATACAAGAGGCAAACAGAATACCAAATAGATTATACCAGCAAAAAAAAAAAAATGCTCTGGTTACATAATAATCAAAACACTAAATGTAGAAAACAAAGAAAAAGTATTAAAAGCTGCAAGGGAAAAAGACCAAGTAACATATAATGACAAACCTATCAGAATCACACCTGACTTTGTAGCAGAGACTATAAAAGTCGGAAGGACCTGGGCAGATGTCTTGCAAACCCTGAGAGACCACAGATGGCAGACCAGACTACTATACCCAGAAAAACTTTCAATTAGCATAGAAGGAGAAACGAGACATTCCGTGACAGAACCAAATTTAAACAATATCTATGTGCAGACCCAACCCTACAGACCATAAGAGAAGGAAAACTCCAACAGGAGAAAGTTGACCACATCCCCCTAAAAAACAAAAACAAAACAAACAAACAAGCAAACAAAAAACAGGATAAAAATAACTTCCACATAGCAAAACAAAGTAGCGCAGCATACAAACAAACTACTGCAAACAATATAAAAATAAAAGGAACTAATAGTTATGGGTCATTAATGTCTCTCAACATCAATGGGTTCAACTCTACAATAAAAAGACACAGACTAGCAGAATGGTTGCCTAAACAGGGTCCACCATTCTTCTGCATACAAGAAACACACCTCAGCCACAAAGAGAGAAATTATTTAAGAGTAAATGGCATAAAAAAGGTTTTCTAAGCAAATGGACCCAAGAAGCAAACTGGACTTACCATTCTAATATCTAATAAAACAGGTTTTTGAACCAAAATTGATTATAAGAAATGAGGAAGGACACTTCATATCCACTAAAGGAAAAATTCACCAAGAAAACACCTCAATTCTGAAAATCTATGTGCTAAATACAAACACATGCATAGAAGAAACATTAATAAAGCTTAAAGCACCCATTGATTTCCATACATTAATAGTGGGAGACTTCAGTTCACTCTCACCAAAGGACAGGTCAATGAAACAAAAATGAGAAATATTGATCTTAGCCATTCTGACTAGTGTAAGATGGAATCTCAGAGTTGGTCTGATTTGCAAGCCCTGATGACTAAAGACATTGAGAATTTCTTTAAGTGCTTCTCTACTATTCGAGATATCCCTGTTGAGAATTCTGTTTAGCTCTGTATACAGTTTTTAATAGGATCATTTGTGAGGTTTTTTTTTTTTTTTTTTTTTGGTGTTTATTTCATTTCTTGAGTTTTTTTTTAATATGTTGTGGATATTAGCCCTTTGTCTAATGTAGGATTGCTGATGATCTTTTCCCAATCTGTAGACTACATTTTTGTTCTATTGATAGTGCCCTTTGCTTTACAGAAGCTTCTCAGTTTCAAGAGATCCCATTGATGAATTGTAGCTCCTAGAGCCTAGGCTGTTGGTGTTCTATTCAGAAAGTTATCTCCTGTGCCAATGAGTTCAAAGCTCTTATTCACTTTCTCCTCAAGCAAATCAAGTGTATCTGGTTTTAGATTGAGGTCTTTGATCTACTTGGACTTCATTTAGTGATAAATATGGATCTATTTGCATTTTTCTACATAAAGACATCCAGGTAGGCCTGCACCATTTGTTGAAGATTCTGTCTTATTTCCATTGTACTGTTCTGGGTTCATCAAAAATCAGGTATGCATAGGTATATGGGTTTATTTCTGGGTCTTCAATTTGATACCGTTGATCGACTAGTATACTTCTGTGCCAACATCCTGTAGCTTTTATTACTATTGCTCTGTATTATAGCTTGAGATCAAGCATGGAGATAGCTCTAATTCTATTCTGTTAGGACTGTTTTAGGTATTCTGTTTTTTTGTTTTTTTTCTTTTGTTTTGTTTTGTTTTTTGTTTTTTGTTTTTCCATCACTGACAGAATACAAGAGATGGAAGAGAGAATCTCAGATGTTGAAGATACTATTGAAGAAATAGACACATTTCAAAAAATGGAAAAGGATCAAACACAAAATATCCAAGAAATCAAGGACACCATGAAATGATGAAAGCTATGAATAATAAAAATAGAGAAAAAGATGATTTCAGACTCCAAGGTCCAGAAAATATTTTCAAGAGAATTTCCTCTACCTGAAGAAAGATATGTCCTTAAACATAAAAGAGGCTTACAAAAACATCAAATCGGCTGGAACAGAAAATAAATTTCTCCTGCCACATAATAATCAAAACACTAAATCTGCAGAACAAAGAAAAACTATTAAAGGCAGCAAAGGAAAAAAGCCAAGTAACATATAACGATAGACCTATTAGAATCACACCTGACTTCTCAGCTGGGATACAAAGTTAATAAACTGTAATTAATATAAAAAATAAAATTTAATTAAAAAAAGAAAAAGGAGATTATGAAAGCTAGAAAGTACTGGGAAGATGTCATGTAGACACTAAGAGACCACGGATTCTAATCCAGGATACAATATCCAGCAAAACTTTCAATCACCACTGATGGAGAAAACAAGATATTCCATGACGAAAATAAATTCTAACAATATCTATGTACCACCCCAGTCCTACAGAAGATACCAGAAGGAAAACTCCAATCCAACATGGTCAACTACACAGAATAAAATGCAGGTAATAGATTACTTCACAAAAGCAAAATCAAAAGAAAACATGCATACAAACACACTATCACACCAACTCCAAAATAAAAGGATCTAACAGTCATTGCTCATTAATATCTATGAACATCAATAAACTGAGCTCCCCAATAAAAAGACACAGGCTAACAGAATGGTTGCAGAAATAAGATCCAACATTCTGCTGCATTCAAGAAACACACCTCTTGTTGTATAGTTGAGCATCTTTTGGATATATGCCTAGGAGTCGTATAGCTGGATCTTGAGGAAGAAAGCACCAGATTGATTTCCAAAGTGGTCATAAAGTTTACATTCCCATCAGTAGTGGAGTAGGGTTCCCCTTTCTCCACATCCTCTCCAGCATGTGTTGTCACTTGAGTTTTTGATCTTATCCATTCTGTTGGGTATAAGGTGAAATCTCAGGGTCATTTTGATTTGCTAAGGACATTGTGCATTTATTTCTTTAAGTGTTTCTCTGCCATTCGATATTCCTCTATTGAGAGTTTGCTGTTTAGCTCTGAACCCTATTTTTTAATTGGATTACTTGATTTGTTGCTGTTTAAGTTCTTGAGTTCTTTATATATTCTGGATATTAGCCCTCTGTCAGATATAGGGTTGGTGAAGATCCTTTCCCAATCTGTAGGCAGCCATTTTGCTCTGACTACATTGTCCTTTGCTTTACAGAAGCTTTTCAGTTTCATGAGGTCCCATTTATTGATTATTGCTCTTAAAGCCTGTGCTGTTGGTGTTCTGTTCAGGAAGTTGTCTCCTGTGCCAATGAGTTCTAGGCTGTTCTCCACTTTTTCTTCTAACAGGTTTAGTGTGTCTGGTTTTATGTTGAGGTCATTGATCCACTTGGACTTTAGTTTTGTGAAGGGTGATAAGTATAGATCTATTTGCATTTTTATGCATGTAGACATCCAGATAGACCAGCACCATTTGTTGAAGATTCTATCTTTTTTCCATTGAATGGTTTTTGGCATCTTTGTCAAAAATCAGGTGTCCATAAGTGTGTGGATTTATTTCAGGGTCTTCTATTCAATTCCATTGATCTACCAGTCAGTTTCTATGCCAGTATCACACAGTTTCTAGTATTGTTGCTCTGTAGTACAACTTGAGATCAGGGATGGAGATACCTCCAGAAGATATTTTATTGTAGTGATGGCAGTTTAATTTGTAGTAGCCAGAAGCTGGAAACAACCCAGATGCCCTTGAGTTGAGGAATGGATACAGAAATTGTGGTACATCTACACAATGGAATATTACTCAGCAATAAAAGACAAGAAAAGAAAAAAAAATTGCAAGCAGATGGTGGAAACTAGAAAAGATAATCCTAAGTGAGGTATCCCAGAAGCAGAAATACACTCATATACTCACTCATAAGTGGATATTAGATATATAATATAGGATAAACATACTAAAATCTCTACACCTAAAGAAACTAATCAAGAAAGAGGATTCTTGTTACGAAGCTCAATCTCCATTCAGAAAGGCAAAGAGGATGAACATCAGAAAAGGGAGGAAACGGAATAGGATGGGATCCTACCACAGAGGGCCTCTGAAAGGTCCTTCCCTGCAGGGTGTCAGAGCAGATGTTGAGACTTATAGACAAACTTTGGGCAGAGTGCAGGGAATCTTATGAAAGAAGGGGACCTAGTAAGACCTGGAGAGGACAGGAGCTCCACGAGAGCAACAGAACCAAAAAAATCTGGGCACAGTGCTCTTTTCTGAGGAACCAAGGACCATTCATGAATATAACCTAGAACTCCTGCACAGATGTAGCCCATGGCAGTTCAGTGTCCAAGTGGGTTCCATAGTAATGGGAAGAGGGACTGTCTCTGACATGAACTGATTGGCCTGCTCTTTGATCCTTTCTCCTGAGGGGGAAGCAGCTTTACCAGGCCACAGAGGAAGACAATGCAGCCAGTCCTCATGAGACCTGATAGTTTAGGAGCAGAAAGAAAGGGAGGGGGACCTCCCCTATTAGTGGACTTGGGGAGGGGCATGGGTGATAAAGTGGGAGAGAGGGTGGAATCGGGAGGGGAGAAGGAAGAGAGCTACAGGGGGGATACAAATTGAATAAATTGTAATTAATAAAAATAAAAATTAAAAAAAATGAAAAAATAGAAACACACTTCAGGAACAAAGATAGACACTACATCAGTGTAAAAGGCAGAAATCTGGTTTTCTAAGCAAATAGATCCAAGAAGCAAGCTGGAGTAGCCACCTTAATATCTAATAAAATAGATTTTCCACCAAAATTAACAAAAAGAGATGGGCAAGGACATTTTATTCTCATCAAAGGAAAAACCACCAATAGGATAGCACAATCCTGAACATTTATGTCAATATTTATCCATTATATAAACAAACTGAAAGAAAAAAAATATATCACCGTCTCACTGGATGCAAAAAAAAAAAAAAGCCTTTGACAAAATCCAACACCCTTCATGATAAAAGTCTTAGAGAGATCAGGGATTCAAGGCCCATAACTAAACACAATAAAGACTATATACAGCAAGCCAATACCTAATAACATCAAACTAAATGGAAAGAAACTCAAAGAAATCCTATTGAAATCAGGGACAAGACAAGGTTGCCCACTCTCTCCATATCTCTTTAATATAGTACTCAAAATTCTAGCTGGAACAATAAAATCAAAGGGATACAAATCAGAAAGGAAGAAGCTAAAGTATTGCTATTCTAAGATGATGTGTTTGTATACATAAGCGACCCCAAAAATTACACCAGAGAAATCCTGCAGCTAATAAACTCCTTCAACAAAGTGGTTGGATAAAAAACTATTTTTTTTTAATTAGTAGCCCTCGTGTATACAAATGACACATGTGCTGAGAAAGAAATTATAGAAATAACACCCTTCACAATTAGACTCAAATAATTTAAAGTATCTAGGGATAATTCTAACCAAGAAAGTCAAATACCTTGTATGACAAGAACTTCAAGTCTCTGAAGAAGGAAACTGAAGAAGATACCAGAAGATAGAAAGGTCTCCCATGCTCATGGATCAGAAGGATTAACATAGCAAAAATGACCATCTTACCAAAGGCAATCTACAGATTCAATAAAATCCCTTCAAAATACCAATATGATTTTTCACAGACCTTGAAAGAACAATTCTTAACTTCATATGGAAAAACAAACAAACAACAAAACCAGAATAGCTAAAACAGTCCTAAACAATGATTTCCTTTGTTTAATGGCTGAGTGATATTCCATTGTGTAAATATGCCATGCTCTCTTTATCCATCCAGTTGTTGAAGATGTGTTTACTGGGCATTTCTTTGTTTTTGTTTGTTTATTTCATTTAAAGAGCACTGGAAAGTCTTGGAGGAAGTAATGAAAATAAGCTGAGTCTGATCCTATATAAAAATTTGAATACAGGTATGGTGCCACATGCCTTTAATTCCAGCCCTTGGGAAACAGAGGCAGGTGGATTTCTGTGAGTTTGAATTCAGCCTGGTCTACATAGTGAGTTTCATGAAAGACAGGACTACACAGAACCCATCTCAAGAAACCAAAACACAAACAAAAATAAATAAATAAACAAAAAAACTCACTTATAATACAAAAATGCATAGAATCTCAAATGGATGGTGGGCCACAACAAGTAAATGATAAGCTGATGGGGGTACAGCAGAATATCAGAGGGGTCCCACATAATGTAGGATGAGTACAATTCAGGGGGATTTTCAGAAGAATATTATCATGATGGATGTAATTAGTAAGAAAATTTCAGTTAGTTGGTGAGAAAAGTCTAGAAAATGTAATGAACAATGCTGGGGATTAAGGAGTGCGTGGAAAAATATGGTGGCTTTCTCTTGCAAGAAGCTGCTGGGGAGTCAGGTTGGAGAGTCAGTAACAGTAGAAAGACCCTGTAAGCAATACTGAGAACTCAAGGGTTAGATCTCTGGATTGGGAGTGGAAAAGCAGGGTGATGAGAAAATGCCTGCGTCAACTGAGTTAACGATGTCCTTTTCTCTGAGTGGAGGATGAAGCCGAGCCCCAGAAACAGAGAGTGACTTTCCTCAAGTCCCGTATCTTTGTAATTGAAAGAAATATTTATTCCACTATTCAGCTTTTTAAAAAGCTTACCATGCTGTGGAGTCAGTGGAAGACACAATGGTCTACTCTTAGGAACTTGCCAGCCAATGCACAGTTCAGTAGCTGCTGCTCGGCTGTCATCGTTCCTTCCCTCCACTGCAACTGCTGTTTGAAACAACAGAGTAACCGTGAATCTGCTCCCACTGACGTCTCCCGTCCTTGCACCAGGCACCTAGCAAGTGCTCAATAAATACTGTTAAATGAATAAATCACTTTTTGAGGTGGGCACTTCTGCATCTCTATTTTTTTCATTAATATAATAATTGGGCTGACTCCTATGCCAGTGCTCTTGACACTGCATGTGTTTTTCCTGGTTTCGGTTCCCACCCCACCTCACTCTCTGGGGATGTGGAAAAACAGCTGCAAATAGAATCACATTTCAAAGGCCTTGCTCTTTTCTCTGAAGCCTCTGACATAATCCCCAGATGTGTGGGGTACCAAATGTGTGTTTCAGAAGGCTCATATAGAGGACAGAGTGGTCTGGTGGGAAGACTGTGCAGGTGGTCCCCATCCTAAAATCAGGAGAGACAGAGGGAGTGTTCCATCTTGAGACAAGATGGTAAAGGCTGAGGCAGCAGATCCTCAGGAGATATGTGTAAGTGAGGGTGGTCAGCCCCTCTTCAGAAACTGTGGGCCTGAGAGATTGGCTCAAGCTCGGTGCTTGCTGTGTAACTGCTCCTGGGTATGCGTGTCACAGTTTACGCCATCTACAGGCTTCAGCTAGGACCGGTGCTGCTTTCAGAATTCCTGCTCACAGTGGGGACCGGAGCTTCCCCACCTCACAATACCCACATCTTGTCTTCCTCTGACAACTTTTCTCCCTTCACATTAAATGTGATAATCACAACAATGCACATTCGTTTGGAATGTGACGCAACCAGACCATTATAAGTTTTGGAAGCATCCGTGAAGTTGCTGAGTCCAAAGTCCCGCTAAATTCATGGGGGAATTTTAAGACATTTTTAAAAAATGTCTTAAAATGGTTAACGTTGAAGTTATGAAACAAAGCTCAGTACTTACTAATGAAATATTGTAAGTTTTATCCCCACATATACACAAAGCAAACTCGGGCTGAGCAGCTCCTAACAGCAAAGACAGAGTTCATTAACTGGCAATCATCCAGAGTGATTCACAGTGTTGGGGGGGCTTTGGTAAACAACATTGACTGGGACAGCAGTCTTTAATTTGACTCTGCATTGAGCTAGCTGCTGAGTGAATAATTTACAAAGGAATGAGTAAGGTTTCACAAATAAGTGGAAAACTCTAAACAAAATCACAGTGTTCTTTGATGACTTTCAACACCAGAGAGGCGAAAGTGTGCTGAAGTGACTGAAGCACACAGCAGTTTGCATGATTAGATTTCCTAAATTATATCAAAGTTACAGGCCGATTTTTTGGTCAGCTTTGGGTATGTAGAAGCGGCCTGTCGTTTATTATTATTTTTACAGTTCTCCTTTCTTGCTTGTTTGTTTGTTTGTTTTACTTTTGCTTTTAATTTCTCTAAATTGCTGGTAAGGTGGAACAGCTTCTTTGTGATTTAAAGGCTAAGATTTTTCCTTCTCTGTGTTCATGTATAATCTTTGCAAAACTAAAAGACTCATTTAAAAATTTATGTGCATGTGCGTGCCTAAGTATATACAAGTGTACCGTGTGTGTGTGTGTAGGGACCCACAAAATTATTAGCAGATCTCCCTGAAACTGGAGCTACAGCCAGTTGTAAGCTGCTGTATGTATCTACTAGGAATCAAATCTAGATCCTCTGCAGAAATAGCAAGTGCTCTTAACAACTGAGCCATCTCTCTAGCCCAAACTATGCCCATTTTTTAATTAAATTTTAATTTTTTATATTAATTAGAGTTCATTCACTTTGTATCCCAGTTGAAGCCTCCTCCTTCATTCCCTCCCAATCGCCGCTCCCTCTCTCATCAACTCCCATTCATCTCTCCAAGACCACTGATAGGGGAAGACCTCCTCCCTTTCCATCTGACCCTAGCCTATCAGGTCTCATCAGGACTGGCTGCATTGTCCTCCTCTCTGCCTGGCAAGCAAAGCTGCTCCCCACTCAGTGGGGAATAATCAAAGAGCCTGCCACTAAGTTCATGACAGAAACAGCTCCTGGTTCCCCTTGCTAGGGAACCCAATTAGATAAACATACTAAAATCTGTACATCTAAAGAAGCTAAGCAGGAAGTAGGTCTCTGGGTAAGATGATCAATCCTCACTCAGAAACACAAACAGAATGGACATTGGAAGAAGGAGAAAATAGGAAACAGGACAGGAGCCTACCATGAAGGGCCTCTGAAAGACTTTACCCAGCACTGTATCAAAGCAGATGCTGAGACTCTTAATCAAACTTGGGGCAGAGTGGAGGGAAGGGGGAGGTAGTGGGGTCTGGAGAGGACAGGAGCTCTACAAGAAGAGCAAAAGAACCAAGATATCTGGGCACAGGAGTCTTTTCTGAGACTGATACTTCAACCAAGGACCATTCATGGATATTACGTAGAACCCCTGCTCACATGTAGCCCATGGAAGTTCATTATCCAATTGGGTTCCCTAGAAAGGGGAACTATGCCCACTTAAATTTACCCAGTTTTAGTTTCTTTAGATATTGTGGAGAATCTTTCTTTTCCTTTTTTTCCCCCAGAAACCTCTCACCTTTTTTCTGTATCTTACATTGTTTTACGTGTTCTCTCTTCCTTGAACAGGTTTAGGGTTTCTGGTCTTACAATAAGATCTTTGGTCCATTTTGGATTGACTTTCCTCCAGGATGAGAGAGACAGGCTAGTTTCACTTTTTTATATATGGGTAACCAGTTTTCTAGTAACATTTAAAAGGGCTTTCTTCCTTGGTTATGTTTGGGCAACTTTGTCAAAGATTAGATGGCTGTAAAAGTGCATTTATTTCTGTTTGCTTGATCCATAGCCTTAGGCCACATGTCTGTTGTAGTGCAATACCTTGGAGCCCTTCTTACTGTGGTTCTACAATGTGACAAAATCAAGTATTGTTACACCTCTATCCACCCCTGTTTGGCTGGTTAGATATGCTTGTGCTTTGATATGAAAATCAGTGTTGTGTTTTCTATTTCTGGGGCATTATATAACAGAATTTTAATGAATATTGAATTAAATTAAACCATGTATATTGTTTTGTTATTGTGATGATTTCCACAACATTAATTACACAAACTTATAATAATGGATGATGTCTCCATCTTCTTCAGTTTTTACCTTAATGGATTAAATTTTTCATTGTAGTGGTCCTCCACCTTTTTAATTATTTATTAGCTCTAGTTTTATTTTGAAGCTATGGAGAATGGATTTTTTTCTGATTTCTTCCCTCAATGTGTGTATTATTGGGATATGAAAATGTTACTGGGTATTTAAAGTTAATTTCTGTATCCTATTACTTGACTAAAGTTGTTCATAGACTTAAACATCTTGGGTGGATTCTTTACAGTCATTTAAGTGTATCCACAATAAAAATGATTTGACCATGTGTGTCTTTCTGCTTCTGCGATACCTTTCTCAGGATGATCTTTTCTAGTTCACACCATTTGTCTGCAAATTTCATGATTTCCTTGTTTTTAATTGCTGAATAGTATTCCATAGACATACATGGTATATACTCACTTATAAGTGAATATTAGACATATAATATAGGATAAACATACTAAAATCTGTACACCTAAAGAAGCTAAGCAAAAAGAAGGACCCAGGGTAAGATTAATCCTCACTCAGAAAGGCAAATGGGATGGACATTGGAAGAGGGAGAAAACAGGAAACCAGACAAGAGCCTACCTCAGAGGGCCTCTGAAAGACTGCTCAGCAGTGTATCAAAGCAGATGCTGAGGCTCATAGTCAAACTTTGGACAGAGTGAAGGGAATCTTATGAAAGAAGTGGGATAGAAAGACCTGGAGGACACAGGATCTCCACAAGGAGAGTAACAGAACCAAGAGATCTGGGCCCTGAGACTGATACTCCAACCAAGGACCATACATGGACATAACCTAGAATGCCTGCAGAGATGTAGCCCATGGCAGCTCATTGTCCAAGTAGGTTCTCTAGTAAGGGGAACAGAGAATGTCTCTGACATGAACTCAATGGCTGGCCCTTTGATCACCTCCCCGCAATGGAGGAGCAGCCTTACCAGGCCACAGAGGAAGAAAATGCAGCCAGTCCTGATGAGACCTGATAGGTTAGGGTCAGATGGAAGAGGAGAAGGACCTCCCCTATCAGTAGACTTGGAGAGGGACATGGGAGGAGATGAGGGAGGGAGAGCAGGATTGGGAAGGAAAAGGGGGGGTACATCTGGGACACAAAGTGAATAAACTGTAATTAATATAAAAAATTAAAATTAAAAATATTATTTGACTTAATACTTTCTTATTTGAATTCTCATTTTTTTCTTGTGTCTTAAAGAACTATGAATGGAGATAACCTAAGACACCTGCACAGATGTAGCCCATGGCAGTTCAGTATCCACAGGGGTTCCATTGTGATAGGAACAGGGACTGTCTCTGACATGAACTCATTGGCCTGCTCTTCAATTACCTTCCCCTGAGGGGGAAGCAGGATTACCAGGCCACAGAAAAAGACAATGCAGCCACTCCTGATGAGACCTAATTGACTAGGATCAGAAGGAAGGAAAAGAAGACCTCCCCTACCAGTGGACTTGGGAAGGGGCATGCATGCAGAGGGTGGAGGAAGGGAGGGATTGGAATAGGAAGAGGGAGGGAACCACGGGGGGGGGGATACAAAGTGAATAAAGTGTAATTAATAAAGAATTTAAAAATTTTTCTCAATAATTACAAACATTTTCCAAATTTATTTTACCAGAGAAATATATCCTTTGTCTTGTTCCTAATTTTAAAGGAAATGCTTTTTATTTTTTATATTTAGTATAGCATTAGTATGTTTATCAAAAGTAATCCTTAATTGGTTCAATTATGTTTCTTCCAATCCTTGTTTTTCAAAGTTTTTATCATAAAAAGATGTTGAACATTGCTGACAATAGGAGACAAAATTCTGATTTTATTCACTTGTATGTAGCTGTGTAGTTTCTCCAACACCACATATTCAAGGGACTTTCCTCAGCCATGTTCTCTTGGTGACTGTGTATATTTCTGGGCGTTGAATGATGTTCCATTGCCCTGGGTCTGCTTTTTGTATCATACTGTTCTGATAGGTACACCCTTTTTAATATGTTTACTATTGGAAGATTTAATAGATCCATCTATTAAATGGCTTTCATTATTCTTGTAGTTCCATGGGAACTTTAGAAATTTTTTCTGTTTCTATAAAAACATTATGTCTCTTTTTTTTCTAGGATTATAGTAAAATGTATATTGTTTGGAGGTGATATAGGCATTTAAAAAATTAAAGTCATTTATATTTTTATTCTAAGAACACCAAATATTATTTATTCCTGTAGTCTATATTATCATCCTAGCATTCAGTCTGGGAATATTTCATATCCTTGCCTGAATTTATTCATTGAAGACTATTTTGTTTGTCTTTTAAGTAAACTTGTTTTTTCTTTCAGTAGTTTGCCATTAGTGTATAGAAATGCAGCTGAGTTTTCTTAGCATCTCTTCATTAGTGTGTTAATGAGGAGTCAGAAAACTTGACAGAGTAACCAAAAGACCCCGAAATCATTTCAATAAAAACTGAGAATATTAATCTGCCAAGCCCTTGGCAGCATTGAAAATTATTACATTGAATATTCTAGGGATTGTCTGGGTGCTAGCTTATTAGAGAGAGACAAGGAATATGAGGTAAGAACTTCTGTGTTGCTATAGCTAACATTTTAGTAGGATCAAGACCAAGGTCCATAATTTTTATCCTACGTTCTTTTATCTGCCACTTGAGAATAAAAGTTCTGCCTTGATGAACGGTGCTGTTCCATGCCTCTGCTAGTGCATCCATCACTAACAGAACTATAAAACAGACTGTGCGGTGCAAACAATGTCTTGTTGAAATTGCTTTAACTTTTCTACCTGTCAAAGGGTAAAAGTATGGAAAAATAACAGTAAATTATATATATAAACTGGTCTGATACAAGAGACCTTAGGCATATGTCAACTTCTTTTATTTTCTGGTAAATGATTATTGAAAGATATTCATACAAGAACTTCCTTAACAAAGCAGCCACAGGGATTATTACATCATTTTAATAGTTGTTTTATTATTTTCACTAACCAATGCATGCATTTAAGGTACACAATAATATTCACTTTCCTAACAGATGTGGCCATCTATGTATTTTTTCCTTAGATGTTCCATTAGTCTTTTAAGTTATCCAAGGGTTGCTTGCATTGTGTATCTAGAAAAGGGAAGCTGAAATTTACTTTGCTGTGTCCCTAGAAACCATTACTCTGCATATGGTCCTGGGTGGCTCTTGTTAATGTAGGCATCTCCATAATTCTGCTTTTAAGAACCTGAATAAAATCTGTTCTCAGTTATTACTTTCCAAATCCTTTTCCACCACCTCCTATCTCACTAATTACCTCCCCTCCTACATACACAGAACACATCTCTCCTTTCTCACCTCTGTTGACAGGAAGGTTCCACTAAGACTTGGCTTGAGTAAGAAGACAAAGTAAAATCTTTGTTTTTCAACTATCATTTCTTTTTCATTTTATGCAGGAATGCCTCTCTATCATTCACTGCAGGCAGTCATTGTTGCAGCTTCTTGGGCACACATGCCCTTTCTGCCCTGTAAAAATTTTGGGGAAAGGGAATAAGAGGTATGAGCCAGCTTGTGCTGGGTTCATATGAACTACTTCAAAGAACATGTTATCATGGAGAATAATAGTTTCTGCTATGTCTCTAAATGGCCAGTGGAGGCCAGATGATACCACAGTCTTATTACTTCAGCAGTCAGAAAAACTGATTTGAAATAGAGCTATGATGGAGCACTCAGGAATATAAGGAGTGGGTAAAGCTTTGTGTGAATGTCTCTTATTGATATCAAGATGACCATGTCAAGGATGCCAATGCTTCAGACCAAGGTGGCAGCAAGTCTCAGGCTCAGACGCTGTATATAATAAACTAACCTGAATTATTTGTATATAATAATACAACGAGTTTTCGGCTGCTGGCACATCTCCATCAGAACACACGGTACATGGGATTCCAGATTTTCTGAATATGTGTCTGACATTTCTTCTTTCCTCATCTCCCCAGTCAGATCAACCGCAAAGCCATGGAGGTCACAACACAGGCAAAGTTTCTTGTCATCTAACAAATCCATCACACACCTTGTACATACCAGGCTGCAGTGTGGGCTAGAAACTGAGAGTAGAAGAGCAGAGAGATTCTAGGAATTTGCTGTATTTATCCTTAGATGATAAACCAATCAACTGAAATGTGCCATGTGTTTAAAAGAAGAAGGGTTTTACCCACATACAGAGAGAGAGACAGAGACAGAGAGAAAGAGAGATATATAGACATGGAGACCCAAAGAAAGGTAGAGAGATTAAGCAGAAATGCCAAGCAGCAGTGTAAGATATATCTTATCAAGAATATGTATGGACTTTTGGTGTGAGAGGCAAGAAGTATGCTGGCCTGGAGATGAGTGAAATGGGTTGTTTGTAGAAAGAGCAATGGAAAGTGAAGATGCCCCAAGGTGAGAGCAAGCAGAGAGTATTGATGGAGTCCAATATAGCTGACATGCCATGAGAAAGGAGAAACATACTGGAACCTTGGGAAGTCAGAGTGTAGGATCTTCTAGGTCGTTTTAAGGACTAATTTCTATACTAAGATGCAAAATTTGAAACTTTTTATGGTAAGTGAATAGGCCATCTGGTTTGTGTTCTAAAAGAATTGCTTCATTTGCTGAGTTGAAAATAACGGGACAGTGTGGCTGAAAGGCCATTAGTTAGGAAGCTACTGAAATAGTCCAGTGAAAGACAATAATGCTTGGATACAAGGTAAAGCTGGGAAAGGAGGAAGAATGGATTGATTCTGCATTTGCTAATGGATTTGAGATGGACAGAGTGGGGAAAGAAAAATTGATCAATGTTGACTCTAGCAATAAATGTGTTGAAAATGCCATCTTCTGGGTTGGGAAAAATTTCTAGTAAGTATGTTTACTTGCTAATTCCATGTGCCTTGGGAGGGTGAAGAGGTTGGTTCACACGTGTAAAGCTTAGAATGTGGGCTGGATATCCATGACAGTCTGGCACTTATTAAGCAAGTGTAAAGTACAGAAAATAGATCTGGGTTCAAGAAACATGCTTGAAATAAGTGAAAATAGTGTTTCAAGGGAAATCTATTGCAAGGGAGTGTATTAACAAGGTGGCTATGTCTTCTAAAGTAAATCTAATTGATCTCTCGGTCATTTAGAATCTTCCAGAAAGCCATGTAATACCATGGCATCTAAGAAGAGCCTGTTTAAAACAGGTAGCAATGAAAAAGCAACCTATTTAGTAGTACTCTTCTCATCTTCAATTTTTAACTAATAAAACTGTGGGTAGAGTGCAGGGAATCTTTTGAAAGAAGGGGAAGATAGAGAGACCTGGAAGGGACAGGAGCTCTACAAAGAGAACAACAGAACCAAAAAATCTGGATCCAGGGGTCTTTTCTGAGACTGACACTCCAACCAAGGACCATTCATGGAGATAACCTAGAACCCCTGCACAGATGTAACCAATGACAGCTCAGTCTCCAAGTGAATTCTCTAGTAAGGGGAATAGGGACTGTCTCTGACATGAATTCTTTGGCTGGTTCTTTGATCACCTCTCCCTGAGTGGAGAACAGCCTTACCAGCCCACAGAGGAAGACAATGCAGTACAGATGAGACCAGATAGGCTAGGGCTGGATGGAAGGGGAGGAGAACCTCCCTCATTAGTGAACTGGGGTAGGGGCATGAGAAGAGAAGAAGGAGGGAGGATGTAATTGGGAAGGGCTGAGGGAGTGGGCTACAGCTGGAATACAAAGTGAATAAATTGTAATAAATTAAAAAAGAAAATAAATACAAAGAAATAGTTTTCCTGAAAATGAGGCATGGTGGCACATGCCTGTAATCCCAGTAATTGGAAAGCCAAAGGCAGGTAGATCTCTGTAACTTGGAGGCCAGCCTGTTCTACAAAGTCCAATACAGCCAAGGCTACACAGAGAAACTTTGTCTCAAAAAATAAATAAATAAAACAAAGAAACAAAAAAAGAGTTGTCCTGTATTTGCTGTATACAGTAACCCTGTGTTGCACCACCTAGGCCATGGGAGGAGCTGGAACCTCCATGAATTCTGTCATACACAGAGTTTATGTAGATCATCTAGTGTTGGAAAAGATAAAGGGAAAAAGGCCAAACAAAGATAAAACAAAACAATAACAAAAACAAAACAAAAATGTCAGAACGCGAACTGACATTGGAGAGGATGAGAGATAAGCTTCATAAGTATGAAGCGTGGCTCCCAGTCTGAACATGTGAAAACTCACTTTGCACAGAAAGCAAGTAGCTGGGTTTCAGGAGGAACTTCTTCCTGCAGAGATGCTGAAGTGCATTAAGTCTGTGTCGGGACACTCTGGAGGAAGGAGCAGCCACACTGTTTATCGCTCTTACTGTGTTCCACCAAATTAAATTCTCACTTATCTTCTATAACTTATCTGTATTTTTTCCTTCACAAGCCTCTTTAGACTGTTTCCCACAATGCCTACACTGATCAATTAAGGGACTGAGTTTGGATTTAAAAGTTTTGAGATACCAGGTTTGATTCTACCAGCTATCAGTCTACTGTATCTAAGTGGTCCATCTTTCATCCTTCTATATCAGCTTAATCATTCAGGCAGCAGCCAATTCTATTTGCTCACGGTGTCACCTGAACAGATCTAAGTAGGTCATAGAGTATGAAAATACTTGGGAAGCCATGATGTTGGATGCATCTCAATCGTCGTTATCATTATTCCATCTTTGTTTCCTGTAATTGAGTTTGTAAGGCTAAGGACGATGATTCTTTTATCTGTCCTACATATTTCTAATGCAGTGATAAGCCACTCAGTGAAATCTTTTGGCCAGTTTGAATACATATATTACCAAGCATTAAGGGAAGGAGCCAAGTAATTGAGGCAGAAGTTGAACTGCCCTAACATATATAATATATGTGCATATGTATATGTGTGTATACATATATATGAACCTAAGTATTTATAAGTAAATAAACAATTATATAAAAAAATCAGCTACAAATCCAAGTGCATGCCTTGCATTAAACTCTGTGTTTAAGATTAAAACCAACCTCCCCTCTCTTTAAACTGAAATATAGAGCATTGTCTGTGATCATTTTTCCCTTTTAAAAACAGAACCACAGATGCAAAATAATTTGACATACCTCAGTGCCTTTCTTCTGCAAGTGTGCCAATCCTGATCACGTTTCAAGATGCTGCTGTTTGTTGCTATTCTTTCATCACTTGTCCAAGAACTGAGTAGCTTGTCTGTCTGTCTCTCTTCAGCTCTGGCCAGCAGCAAGACTGATCTGTTAGGAACAGCAGGTAAAGTGAGCAGGTGGAAGATTGTCTACTCTGCTTTCAGCTCTCTGGAGTCTCTGAACTCCCAAACAGTAAGAGTAAGAGCCAAGACATTGAGGCAGAGGTTGAACTGGCCAAACAGGATAACAGGCAAAAGATCCAAAACAGATTTAATAAAAGATCTCATTCTTTTCTGCTTTGCTTTGGTCAGATATTTCATGGCAATTACTACTTGAGAAGTGTATAGAGGCAGCCTGGGACAGGGCCAATCATGGGCGATAAACTGATGCTTTTGCAGGCTGAGTCTTGGTCTGTAGAAAGAAAAGCTAGAGGAAGCAATGTCTTATTTGCTCTTCTCAAGGAACTTTTTGTGTGGGAATGGAGACCAGGAAATCTGCTGAGCACAGAAACTGAAAATTGAATTATAGGACAACATTTGTTTTCCTCTGTGGTTCTCAGTATTCTCATCTGTGTGCTAAGAAATTCTCACTTGTAATGTGAAATGCAAAAATGGTATGTTGTAGGGAGATGCATCCACTTTGCTGTCTTCAATTCTGATCTTTCATCTGCTATATAGCTTTTGCTCTCTTGGGACTGTAGAACTTTATTTGACTTTTCCTCTCTTAGCCTTGTTATCCCTAAATGTAATATGGAGAAGGACCTGCACATACTTGTCAGACACAGTGTGGTCCTCCAGCATTCTAGTTTAGTCTACGCGTTGATTTACAATGCACGGTGGGCGGAAGTGCTACCCCATCAGTTGCCGTACAGAGTGAACCGGGAGGTCAGGAGCTAATCTCAAAACCCCCTCATCCTAGAAAAGCTTCCAAGATAATCTTTCCCCATACCTTCTTCTGTTAAATTTTCCTGTCAGGGGAGATTAACTATCAGGTCACGATGTAGAGATGGGTGGGTGGGGCTGCCTTCAGGTGAACTGAAATTCACACCACCCTGTATTTTTGATTCTATACCTTACTGGAGTATATAGAGAATACAGGAGAAAGTCAGTATTCCCGCCCCTGGATCTTCTCTGTTATGATATATACAATAACATATCAGAACTCCAACTACATCTTGGCTTGAAAAGCAAAACATTTATATAGGTTGTGTCTATTGCAGAGGAGACCTTTGTGCATTCTCCTTCCCAACACGCTTCCTAATACCAGATCCCTATCGTCATTCTACTCATGTATGCCCTAATGTGGGATGCCAGGTGTGAAGCTTTCTCTTTCTTTCACCTTGTCTGGGTACATTACCCAAAGGCACCTAGTACGGTTATTCATTTAGTTTAACAATCTAGTAGGTTATCTAACTTAACTGTCATATTGGGATAAAGACAGGATATTAAACAATGCGAAGATCTCAAAATCACACAACTAATGAATTGTCAGAGTTGAGATGCTAGCATGTGTCTGTAAAATTAGACTTTTCCTGAGGATCTGTATTACCACAAATACTTGTATAAACCTGGCCTTGCAGGATGGGGAAAAAGAGAGAGAGAGAGAGAGATAAAAAGACAGAGCAAGAAAGAGAGAAAGATACACAGAGATCTAAGAGAGAAGGAACATGAAGTTGGGAGAGCAGGGAATATTTGGAAAGAGTTTGAGGAGGGAAATGAATTTGATCAAAATAAATCTTATGAGAAATTCAGAAAAGTAATTTAAATTAAAAGAAAATAAATACATAAATAGATACATAAATTGCCTTTTATATGGCAATAGATATAGATGTAGTTTTTGTAGGAAAGGCATGATGTTATAAGGGTGTATGAACTAACTGGTGGGGCTGACAGAAATAACCTGGACCTGCAGGCCTCTTCAAGTTTCTATGTATATGATTTCTTAGCGAGATTAGAGAAAATATGGATTCCACTGGAAGAGTTTCTGGCAGAGAATCCTCAGCTGTTTAACTCGAAAGGCCTCTCTCTTCTAAGTACATATTGATTAGAGTCCAAATAACCTCAACTCTATTCTTAGACCTGCACCTTAATTACAATGGATTCTCAGTAAAACCTGATGTTTCAGCTTCTCTCTATTCTTTCCCCTTCTCCTGCGTTAAACATTAACATCAGAATAACGCACCAGAATGACTTCCTTTTAAAAACATGATTTGCAAGCAAGATATTAATGACATTATAGCCACATTAATTGTTTCAACCTTAGTGAAAAAGGACATTTTTTATGTTGAATTCAATGCTTAATTTTAAAACTGTGGTTTATAAGATATATGATTGTCTCCTAATATGGAACTAAGAATAATACCAATAATAATACCAATAATAATAATAATAATAATAATAAATATCACAATTAAGAATTTACTATGTGCTCCACATTGCAAAAACAGTTACATGTATAATTTCACTAAATAGAATAACCACACATACTATTACTACTCCTAATTTGCAAACTTTTGGTTTAGACAGTGTAAGAAATTTACCCAGCTTGACTCAGTTAATAGCAAGAGTATAGAACCTCTCTGCCTCTGGAGGCTGAGATTTTAATTATTAACATAATCTGAGTCTCTTAGTGGAAAGCAGGAAGATAATCTGATTCCAAGTTTTAATGTATTAAATAAATTTGACATTAGATGGCATAGAACTGTACAATAAGAAACAGACCCCAGTGACACTGCCAACAAGCTTCAGTACCTCTGTGATGACACCCCCACCAAGCACCAGTACTTCTGCAACATCTCCCCTAAATGCTCCAGGAAAACATTCATTACACAAGCATATTCTCATAAGATCTCCTCAAGTATCAAAATTAAACCATGACATAGGAAGCATAAAGTACTAAGTGTCTGGCTCGGGGCATATAGAGAATAAAAAGAGAGTCTGTCATCAAGTCTGTGTTTCCATGAGCAAGATATAAGACTCTTCATTACACACAAAAACAATTATGAGTTTTAAGTGTCTTGGCTGAAAATTGCAAATATTTGTTTAAGTAGTTGAAACCATTGCTAGAGATGCTACAGATCAAACTGTATTATAAGTAATTCATCAAAATACTTGGTTTTGTTAATTAAATTTGTTCTTTCATAATTTGTATAATTACATAGTGCATGTTGATTACTCCCAATCCTCATCCTTTATTAATGTTTACATTTTTATTTAGTGTTGAGAATGTCATACATCTATACAATTCAATGTAAGAACTACTCATTTTAACCTTTCCAACTCTACCTATATCTCTCCTAATGGTCACCCTTCCAAATTCAAGTATTTTTTATTAATTCTTATTATTCTTTTAATTTTTGACAATATAACTATATCACTTTTTCTTCCCTTCCTTTAAACCCTTTAAACATTTCCCTGTACCTCTCCTTGCTGTTTTTCAAGCTTATCATCTTTTTAAATTAATTAGGATTGCATATATATATATATATATATATATATATATATATTCCTGAATATATCCTACTATGTCTGATTAATGTTACTTGTTTGAATATTTTCAGACCTGTCCTTTTTTCTCTTGGAAACCAGTTGATGTACTCTTCCCACAGGAGGCTTATCTCTCCCACTCTCAGCATTCCTCAGTTTCCTTTAATTTTTTCCATAGGGTTAAGGTCACATGGCCACTCCCACATCCATTTTGCCATGTCCATTTTGTCCTTTTTCAGCTTGTTTGCAAGCAGTAATCCTGGTTATACTTCATGGATGTAGCGTCTAACATTACATTAAACTCCCTGGTTCTTTCCAGTTTTTTGGCTATTACAAATAAATCTGCTATGACCATAGTTGAGCAAATGTTCTTGTTGTATGGTGGGTGTACCCCGAGGGTTGTTACAGTTGGGTTTTGAGGTAGAGCTATTTCCAATTTTTCTGAGAACACGCCAGATTGATTACCATAGAGGTTGTAAAAGTTTGCATTTCCAATGGCAATGGAGGAGAGTTCCACTTTCTCCACCTCCTTACCAACATGTGCTGTCACTTGAGTTTTTAATCCTAGCCATTCTTACATATGTAAGATGGAATGTCAGAGTTGTCTGGGTTTGCATTTCCCTGATGACTAAGGACATTGACCATTTCTTTAAGTGATTCTCGGCCACTGGAGAGTCCTCTGTTGAGAATTCTCTGTTTAGCTCTGTACTCCATTTTTAAAAATTCTTCATTAATTACACTTTATTCACTTTGAATCCCCCTATGGTTCCCTCCCTCTTCCCGTCCCAATCCCTCTCTTCCTCCACCCTCTGCATGAATGCCCCTCCCCAAGTCCACTGATAGGGGAGGTCTTCTTTTCCTTCCTTCTGATCCTAGTCAATTAGGTCTCATCAGGAGTGGCTGCATTGTCTTCTTCTGTGGCCTGGTAATCCTGCTTCCCCCTCAGGGGGAGGTAATTGAAGAGCAGGTTAATCAGTTCATATCAGAGACAGTCCCTGTTTTTATTACAATGGAACCCACTTGGATACTGAACTGCCACGGGCTACATCTGTGCAGGGGTCTTAGGTTATCTCCATGCACAGTTCTTGGCGGGAGCATCAGTCTCAGTAGATTATTTGAATTGTTGCTATTTGATTTCTTGAGTTCCTTATATATTTTGGATATTAGCCCCTTTTCCAGATGTAGGATTGGTGAAGATCTTTCTACAACTCCTCTGCTTTGTCTCTTATTTTATATAATAAAGTCACACATTTTAATGAAGTAGAGATTACTTATTTAAAGGATATTCATTAAACACTAGACATTTGGTTATATACTTATGTTTTTTCCTGTTAACATATATTGTAAGACCTGGGGTCTCACAGCTCAGGAGTTCAATCGCGCCCTTCCCAGAAACTCCCCCAGATCAAGACTCGTTGCAAAAGCAAGAGGTTTATTAACCATTGTACAACGGGGTCACCCCTGCTGGTCAGCAAAGAGTGGCACTGGGAGACAAAGGCCTTTAGGTTTTTAAAAGAAAAATTGCAGGAAATTTGAAGTTTTAGTTTTGGCAATTTAGGATTGGATGAGGAAGCTATAAAGTAAGATAATTGGTTAGTCTTGGGTGCTCAAGCTTGGCCAGTCCTGCCAAGTGTGGATGCAGCTGCACTTTAAGGTGGGGGTGGTTAGCTCATCCTTGAAGATTAGGGCTGCGGGCTCTTGGCCAGAGGTCAAAAGCTACTCAGAAGAAGTCTAGGTTCGTTGCTAAGAAACGCTATCTCAAGGACAAGGGTCTGGTCCTTCTTTTGCTGAGTGAAGGTCATTGCTTGCTTGCCCTTTTTTTATATCTGTCCTCACAGATAGGGTCACATTCCTTCACTCTCTGGAAAGGTACTAAGAGGCTTTAGCTTAACCTGGACCTAAAACTCAAAACTATGGGCTTTAGAAGACATATAGGTTACAAAGTTAGTCTAACCCTTTCAATATAAAGCAATTTTATATGCCCCAAATATGACTTAGATATTCCACTACTGATAATATGCTCAAATGACTATCTAGTATAACAAGAATACCTGCGTATCCATGTCCATTGCTCTCGTGTTCACACTGAATAGAAACTAGAAGCATACTACATACCTAGCAACTGATAGGTAGATAATGTGGGCAGGATACATATGCATAATATAATATAACTCAGCTGTAAAAAATGAAGTTATGAAATTTGTGTGTAAATGAACACAGGAGTAAACTACTTCCTACAGAACTATGCTCATACACACAGGAAAAAAAGTAACAGCTCCCAACATTAATCAGAGAAATCTTTCTTTACAATGAATGATAGTGGATGTAAAGATTCATGGCTGCCCAAGATATAGAAAGTGACAGAAATGGGTGCTGTCCAACCAGAAGACAAGATGAAGGAATACAAATGCCATTCCTCCCACCTGGCACAGCTACTGAAACCATTAAGTTACACCAAGTGCAGTTACCCACATTGTATCCACACAAGACTGACCTTCTTAGCAGTCACTTAAGGAAGGGGTCTTACGGGGCCCTTCCATTTACCTTTAAACTATCTGGTAAAGGTTAAGCTTTATAACCTTTTATAATCTTTTGTCAATATTAATTAACACCTCATGTCTTAGTCTATAAAAGCCACTCTAAGAAAATGACTTAGAGTATTAATTAACAATCAATGATTTATTGCACACAGTCCTTGATGATTGGAAGTTTATGGTCAAGTTGCTTATGGATTCCACATTTTCTGAGGGTCTCTTCCTTGTAGATGACACCTGTGTCCTCATATAACAGAACGTGCAAAACCTCTTCAAATTTTGTAATAAGAACACCAACCCCATTTTTGAGCAAGAAGCCACCCTGACTTAGTCATTTCCTTAAGAGCACACTCTTTGAGAATCCCTTCCTGGGCATTAAATGTTGTAACATATGAATTCACAGAAAGGAGAGATAGTATATGGTATTCAGACTATAGCCTGGTGTTCTAGGCAGGATTCATGTGTCTAAATAAATAAAACTAAATAGTGTATTCATTAAGGTCCAAACAAAGAGTTGAAAATGAAGAAATTCTAAAAAGCCACAGTACATATCAGCATAAGGGTTCTGTTTAGATGGAAGATGGAGAAGTTACTGAGTTGGTCAGGCCAAATGGCTGAAAAATTTTTTGTATTGAAAATAGAATTTTTCATACAGTATATTTTGATTATGGTTTTCCTTCCCCAATCTCCTCCCAGATCCTTGTGTCTTTACCACCCACCCAAATCCATGCCCTTTCTCTCTTCCTCACTTTCATTATAATACAAACAGGAGCCTAAGTAATAATAATGATAGAAATAATAATAATATAAAATAAAAACACATAAACCAGAACAGGAAAAAAAAAAAAGCAAAAGAAAAAGCTAAAAAAAAAAAGGTCAATAAACTTTTTTTTTTTTGGTTTGTATGTGGGGTTTTGTCTGTATGTGTATCTGGGTACCATGTGTGTGCCGGGTACCCACAAAGGTCGGAAGAGGTAGTTGGATAACTGGAAACTGGAGTTACAGATGGTTGTGATCCTCCATGATGGTGGAAACTGAACTTGAGATTTTTCCACGAGCAACATATGCTCTTAACCACAGAATTATCTCCTCAGCTCAGATTAAATAATTCGTGTTACAGAACACCTAATGCATGATGTTGGGAAGAGTCATGTTAACAGCTAATGTTGGGAAGAGTTTGCGGTACACTTTGATATTGAACACATATGTCATTCATAGATAAATAATCCAAATGCAAATATGACCACACAGTCCTCGAGGACAGCTCCCCAAGACTGAGCATTTTATGGGAAGATTGAAGAGACATAATGTAATAAATAAAAATAAAGAATGTTGTGAAGTCGACACTGAAAGGCTCTGCTCCTCTGCCTTCTACTGCTAGTCTCTCTTATCCGCTGATCTTCAGCTCACAGTATAAAAGCTTGTCCTCCTCCTGGGTGTTCTAAGTCTTCTGGTTTATCTGTTTTCTTTGTTGGGTGCTCCACCTTGGCCTGCTCCCAAGTGCCTCCTGCAAATGTTTATTTTTATAAATGTTGCATATCGAGGGCAGGAGATAGAGAAAAGGGTGAGCCAGAATCATTTACGAAAGCACTTTGGCACTCTGCTCTGGAAGTCATTTCCGCAGGAGGCTGCCCTGGACAGAGTGCACTCAATCTCAGACCTTCCTTTGCCACTTCCAAGCAGAAATTTCCAGTTCGTATTTACAGTCAGAGCCCTATGGAGTTCTGAGCCAAAGGCTTCTTTCCTGAAAAGCTGGTGGCAGCCTCCAATATCCTGTCCTCAGCTTAAAAGTGACAGTTTTCTCTATTCTCCAAAGAAATAATCTCATCCCCGAATGAATTGGAGAACTATAGAATCCTTAATCAAAAAAGTAAATGTTTAATAGGAATCAACTTGTGCAAAGTCTGTCCCAATTCTGGGTTCATCATCTCCTGGGAAAAGCGAACCCAGGAGGGTTCTTGTATAAAGGTCTCATCTTGTATAAAGGACTCATCATGTAGCTCATTACCTTAAATATATAACATCATAAAATTCCAGTGAAATAGAACATGATACCACTTTAATGATTAAGGGAAGAAAAGGATAAATAAAGGATGGAGTATGGGTTTGAGAAATTGAAAGAGAAGAAAAGTGATGATTGTCACACACATGCCTGAACCCCAGAGTTTCTTCAGGATCAGTGGCTCATCCTGTCATTCTTAGAACGTTCTTTTCCCTTGATTTCAAAAGTCTTCCAGGCTAATGGAGAATGGTGCTTCTGGTCCTGAGGTTGTGTTCCTAGACTATTCCAAAGCTCACCCTTGGACACCTTCTCTATCTCAACTCATTACCTTGGTGCTCCCATTCCTACTCTTTGCTTTGAAGGCCACCTGTATACCCTTTTTTCCCAGGATACTTTTCAACAGTCCTGTTTGATAAGTCTTCTTGAATGCCTCTTTCTTCCCATTTTTCAATATTAAACTTCTATCTTTTCTTATTCATTTTTCTCCTTTTTTTGGACTTCCTGATATCAGTTATACCTATCTTTCCCTACAACTCCCCTTTGTCTTACCTTCTGTTAGATCTGTAAATTTTGTTTTTATCTTCTCAGATGATGGGATGCGATAAGATGAGAACCATACCCAACCTTTACTAATACACAGCTTGGCCTGAGCCCTGAGTATTTCTATCTAACTATCTCTAGGCATAGGCCTGGAAGCTTCTAGCCTGTGTACACTCTAACCTTCTACCAGAACAGACCTTGAAGGCATCATCTTTCAGCCTCCATCTGCTAATCTAGGCTTAAGATGTGTTCAGCCTCCAAGACTTAATGAATAGGCTTACCCTTTCTAGTTCTTTTTGAATTCTGGCTGGCTGGTTCAACTCTGCTACTGTGTTTCAAAGCTCCTCTCCAAGATGACTGATTCAAACTGGCTTTTCTTCACTTCTCACTGAGTGGCTCTCCTTGGAAAAACTGCCTCTGGACTTCGCAAACTCAACTGCTCAAACTCAACTGCACTCAATTGAACTGCACCAAATTGCACCAAAATGTACTATAATGCCAAACTGTACTGTACTGTCTTCACAAACTCTCCTGTTCTCCTCTGCTGTACTCTGTTTTAAGGAGCTAGTCTCATGAGAGTTTGGCATATCCTTTCTCTGACTCGTTCTGTCAAATCTTTCTGTGATTCATCACTTTATCTGTCCCTCAATTAGGCATCATTGTTTGAGATTAAAAATGTGTGCTAAAAGCATGCCTGCATTCCAGCCAGAGTGATTAATGTGTGTTATGTCTATATTAAAGCCAGATTGTAACCCCCTCCCTGTCTTCTCCCAGCCTCACCCTCCCCCCGTCTTTCCCCTATCCCCCTCTGCTAAACCACAGAAATGCTAAACCTCATTTACTATATGACCCTTGCCTACCAAGTCTCACCAGGGCTGCCTGAATCCTCTTCCTTTGTGGCATGGCAAGGCCACCCCGCCAGGGAGAAGTGATCTAAGAGCAGGCAGCTGAGTCCATGTCAGAGATAACCCCAGATCCCATTACTAGAGGACCCCCATGGAGACTGACCTGAGTATGGGCTACATCTGAGTAGTGGGTCTAAGTCCTCTCCATGCCTGGTCCTTGGTTGGTGCATCACTCTCTGCAGGCCTCCTGGGCTCAGATTTGCTGGCTTTGTTGTTCTCCTTGTGGAGCTCCTTTCCCTTCTGGGTCCTTCTATCCTCCCACTCTTCCATAAGACTCCCTGCACTCTGCCCAAAGTTTGGCTGTGAGTCTCAGCATCTATTTCAATCCGCTGCTGGAGGGAGTCTTTCAGAAAACATCTATGGTAGGCTCCCGTCCTGTTCCCACTCTTCAACCACTCCTGGTGTCTATTCTATTTGCCCCTCTTAATGAAAAGTAAGCATCCTCCCTAGTGTCTTCCTACAGGATAGCCTTACTAAAATCCACAGACCTAAAGAAGCTAAATAACAAGGAGATCTTGATGGCTTTAGGTTTTCCCAAAGCAGCATGATCTCAACTCACTAGCCAGATAATTCTGCTAAACAGATCAGATTATGCTGCTGCTCAGTTCAGAATTCTGATAAGGCCTCTAAGTTCAGAGAAAATTTGAAAATCTTTAAAACAACTCATAAGGCCCCACTCAATCTGGCCACAAGTCTCCTTCCTGCACACTTTGTTAATCTTCTAAACCACCTCTTTTCCTCTCTCTGGTCACCACATTAGCTTCCCTCTTCCCTTCCTAAAAATCTGACCTCTACACATCGGATAGCTGATTTTCCGACCTCTAGGTCACTGAATGAGACCTGAAAGGACTTTCTTGTTAAGGTCCTCACTACTCTTAAAGTTATAACTCCAGCATTCATTTTCTGTTCTTTCTTCTATTCTCAATCGCACTCACTGACATCATTTACTCTATATGTCTGATTTATTTTGCTTATTTTTTCTCTGTCTCTTCATACTAAAAACAAGATCATAGGTGGCAGAGTTCCTGGTGCTTTTCCCACTGTCATCTGTCTACCCATTATCTATCTACCTGCCTGCCTATCCTCTATGTGTCTATTGTTTATCTATCTCTCACAAACACTGTATGTAATATGTAAGATATAAATATTATTATTTTTTAAATTTTTTATTAATTACACTTTATTCACTTTGTATCCCCCTGTGGTTCTCTCCCTCTTCCGGTCTCAATCCCTCCCTTCCTCCAACCTCTGCATGCATGTCCCTCCCCAAGTCCACTGATAGGGGAGGTCTTCTTTTCCTTCCTTCTGATCCTAGTCAATTAGGTCTCATCAGGAGTGGCTGCAGTGTCTTCTTCTGTGACCTAGTACTGCTGCTTCCCCGTCAGGGGTTGGTGAAAGGCTCTGCCCTGCAGACTATCAATGCAAATTCTGAGACTTATGGGCAACTTTTGGGCAGAGTGCAGGGAATCTTAGGAAAGAAGTGGGAAACAGTAAGATCTGGAGAGGAGAGGAACTCCACAAGGAGAGCAACAGAACCAAAAAATCTGAGCACAGGGGTCTTTTCTGAGACTGATATTCCAACCAAGGACTATTCATGGAGATAACCTAAGACCCATGCACAGATGTAGCCCATGGCAGTTCAGTATCCAAGTGGGTTCCATCGTAATAGGAACAGGGATTGCCCCTGATATGAACTGATTAGCCTGCTCTTTAAATACTATTTTTTTTACTAATTATAATACATATAACATTTTAAAGAAGTATGTATGATATTTTAGATTTAAAACAAATATTTATCAATTAAATAATTATGCATTAAGAAAATAAAGATAAATATGTACTAGCAAGGGAGGTTTCAAAAAGATTTGGCATAGACAAAAAGACTTCAGAAATAAATAAAATAAAAATATTTACTGTGTTCTAGGTATTATGTATGTAGATTGTCATATAACCATCATCTCATTAAACCTTAATGATGCTGTAAAGTAAGTTTGTAAAGTTACTTTCTCTGAGTTATAGATTAGAAAACTGCCATGTCAAAGGCTTTAACTCACTTCCTCAATATCAATGGAAGAACTTTTAAAAGAGTCCAAAGCCAGTGTTTTTTGTTCAGTACCTGACTAGGGAATGCATCCCACAAATCTTTTCTTGCAAAGGACTATTATACTACAGTTAAATGAAGCAGTAAATCAAATGAAGTTACATCAGTTACATCTAAAAAAACATGGTCACTTGCTTATCAATGTATTTGTTTAATTATTCAGTAAATATTAGTTCATAACACTTCTATTATAAGGTCTGACATATCCATAACAGAAAAAAGTAATGAAAGTTTCCCCACTTTTAGTGAGCTCACCAGACACCTCAGCTAATGTTGTTCTAAATCTATAATAGTTTCCTCTTTAGGAGCGCAGAGAAGAGAGGAAATTATTTTATTAGGGGCAGCCAGTCTTAAGCAAGGAAGTTCTAAGAGGTGTCTGATGTTGAGCCTACAGGATGGCTCAAGACCACACAGAGGAAGTCCATTCCAGGAAGAAGCAGCAGCAGGAGCTAAGGACAGAATTGGGGCATGGTAGGATCCATTCAAAGGAAAGAGCTTTGCAGGTGTTATAATTAGATGAATGAAAGTTAAGTTAGAACTTTGAGGGCAGTTAGAAACCATGCTGTGGCCTGATTAGATCTGCTTCGTTGAAATCGTTTTGAGGGTCACCAGGGAGAGACTATGGTCAGAGATAGTAAAGGGGACAGGATGTTGGGTTAAGCATCTTGCAAAATCTGAGAAAAGATTATGAAACTAGTCTTTCGGCTGGGGTAGTAGGGATGATGTCTCAGGTGAACACTAAGGGGACGTATCAGTCCTCAAATACAGCTGTTCATTAAATTGCCTGGAAAGCTTTAAAACACTCTAATACCCAGAATGTAGCTTGGCCCAGTTAAATTTCTGGAGAAGCATAAAACAGGGCAGTTCATAAAGATCTGTGAGTGTTTGAAATGTGTAGTCAAGTTTAAGGCCACTGGTTTATGAATTAGCTCATCCAAATGATTAAGGTTTGTTTATGTAAAGAACAAAGTCGACGTAAAGAAAAATTTCAACCCACTTGATCAAGAGATCTGCTATTGTTTGAATGTTTTATCCTCAAATCAACAACTGTGGTTTGTTGAATTGAGACAAAAAAAATTAGATTTAAATATATTGTTCAGCTTGATTTAACCATCGTCAGGGTTAAATGAGAGAATGCACCCAAACAATCAATAAGTCATATAATAAATATGTAAAAATTGAAAAATGAGCTATATTCAGTTTTATAAGTATTTAGTTTGCTTTAAGTAAATCTAAGTCTATAATGGTGAAGTACAGATGTAGTTTGGTCCTCAAGTAGCTAACTTATAGTATCTGTGAAATAACCAGTAACCTAGAGGTAAAGCTTGGGTATCTGAGAGATAGTTCAGATAGCTGCTAATAAAATTTTAGTCTTGTTCACTGAAAGTCTTTGTTTAAATTACTTAAATAAAACAAGTCATTAGGGAAAACATTATCGTCAAAAACCAGAAGAAAAACCAAGATGTCATTTGCGTGTTCTAAGCCACCGTTTTCATGATTGTAAAATGAACCACAATAGCAAATCATGATTTCGAACATTTCGAAACGTTAAGTGCCATGACAGTGCAAGAAAAGCCATTGCAGTGTGAGCTGGAAGCATGCAGTGTCTGAAGGGAAGAACTGGAAAGGACGGGAGGAAGCACAGTCAGGAATGGAGAGTCACAGAGCTGAAGAATGCACTAGCAGGGGTTGCACAGACTATGCCAGCGGAGGCCTCAGTGTTATTGTTGGTTAAATGCACCCTTGAATTAAAGAATATTTACATAAGTGGTAATTAATTGGCCTTCTCCAAATTTGAGCTTCTGAGCACTGCAAACAAACAGAAGCTAGCCAATCACATTTCTCACCGAGAAACACCTCGCTGCTGGTTGTAAGACAGCAGGTTTTTATTTACCCCGTCCTAACTGAAAGAGCATCAAGCTGCATATCCTGACAGGAGGCACCTTCTTCAGGAACCCCGAACTACTCTTTAAAATTTGTTTATGGAGCTGATGCTTATAAAAATCCCTTTATCCTACTCCATAAATGCATATTTACTAGAGACCAGATGACAAAAATCTCTAATATTTCCATAAACAGGAATCAAACCATCATTTAGGGAGCCATCAGTTTGTATGAGTCAATCTCTGTACAGAGTTCTTTTCATATGTTTTTGTTCTGCATCCCGAGAAGGAATAAGAAGTAAATGTTATTATTCATGCTTTCCATACTGAAAAATGTAAGGCAAAAAAGCCAAGTGCCTTTTCCAGGTCAAACTTCCAATATGTAACATCACCCAGAATTTAGATAAGTCTATTCACTTCCATGATTTGTGGGATTTTTATTTAAGGCTTTGGAGTTTAACCTCCTATTTAATGAACATAGTGACAAGTAGGATTGAGTAATGAAGGTATCAATTGGCTTTATCAGTATGAAAGAGAAAAAAACACTGTTCTATGAATCTTAATGTCAATTTTCATATACTCATACCTTTCAAGTTAGAATTCAATTGAGTTTTGCCATGTCAGATAAACTACCAGTTCATGATGGTATATAATGAAGGTTTTCGTATTGGTAGCCACTCCTACAAAGTAGATATTTTCAAAATAGTAGATGAATCAGCAGGCAGATCACTTGAGTTATATCCAGTACTCTTTAACATTTTTTTTGTTACCTGCACAGTAATAAACCCTAATATTGTAGCAGGAAGGGTTAAGAAACATCACATATAACAAAGGTGTATTGGAAATTGACTGCTTCTCTGGAGGAGGAAAAAATTACTGACAGGTTGCCTAGGCCACAGTGAAGGACTCCAAATCCTGTGTATATGGGTATAGATTATTTAAAGAAGAAGATGGTGACAGTTTGAAGCTGTGAGGGAATTAATTGGGAAGAGCACCTAAGTGTAGGTAGTTGGAAGAAGAGTGTTTGGACATGATTAAGACATATTTCAAATGCATATGAAATTTTAACAATAATTTAGAAATAATATGTTCATTTTCCCATAAAATGGTGATTATCTTAAAATGTTAATAGTTACTAAAATTGAACCATTATACATTATTTTTATTTTAACTTTGATATTTTTTCTTAATAGACTTCTGAAAATAAAAATATCTAATTTTTATTACTGTAAAAACGTGAGTAAATAACCAGAGGGAGACATTGTTAAATGGAAGAGTTTCCACCTACTCAGGTGGCTCAGTGGCACAAAATAAGGACACTGGCTACAGGGCAGCATCCTCAGCAATCATTGCCCCAATCACATTCTCCTTGTGCTCACAGTTCATGCTTCGTCCCTCTTTCAGTCAGGAGGAAAATCATGCATGCAGTTCAGACAGCAGACTCACTTCGCCACTATCAGTCTCCGTTTATCGGCCACAGCACTGACCCATAAAGACAGTATATTCATAAGTCATCATCTTACAGATTTCTCTCTTACTGAATGCAAGGAATGACCATCTAAGAGCAAACAACACACCTCAGCTGATTGTTCAGGCCTATAGCACTTGATTTTTAAATCGGTACCAGCCTCAAACTCTAACTCAAGGTCTTTACTTATTATTCTGTACTGTATCTTTTGTAAGAACAGAAATTAACTGTACTATTTCCTACAGAATTTTAAAGTACTTTGTACAAAAAACATTCATAGTTTTAGGTGTAGGGATATTTTTTGTTTGTTTGTTTCCTTTCCTGTTGCTGTGATGAAATCTTCTGACAAAAGCAACTTAAGAGAGAAAATGATTCCTTTGGTTTACAGTTTCAAGGCACAGCCCATTTTCCTGTAGAAGTCAAGACAGCAGGAACTTCAGAGAGTTGATCACATGACATCCACAATCAGTAAGGAGAGAGTAATTAGCACAGGTTGCTGCTCAGGTCCCTTTCTTCATTTATAGAGTCCAGGTTCTCAGCAAGAGAATGGTTCCACCCATAGTGGGCAGACTTTACATCTCAGTGAACTCAGTAAAGATAATCCCTCACGGACATGCCTAGGCTGCCTTCCACACTGTGTCTATATCCTGTTAGGCTGACAATCAACACTACCACAGCTGAATATATCAAACTATATTTGTCTTTTCCATACCTCATTTACCCAGTTTGGATGAGGAACTGGTTACTCATTCCTTCACTGGAATCAGTTTTTGAGAATTTGTGCTCTGGTATGACTTCTATGCAGAAATCCTAGCACAATTTCTGCTAGTAACAGAGAGAACTTGGGCTATCATTCCCAGTTGGAAGCTACAACTCTTTCTGTAATGAAAACAACATTTATATTTCTGTCTACTTAACTTATTTGTGTAACTTGGTTTAAAGCTTCAAAGTCTGGGACACTTCCTAAGCCCTTCACAGAATTTAAATAAAAACAACTGGGGATCAAAAGATTGCCATGGTGATTCTGGGTCTGTCCAGGGTGTGTTTTTGGGTATCTTTCTTCTTGTGTACAGTTATGTGGAAGTTTACTTGGTATATCTAGTCTTCATTATTCATAAGCAGTATTAAGTTTTAAGATTTTTTTCATGTGCAAAGTCTGTGTACTTGGAACAGCATTACAGTTAACTTCTTATTTATCAAGAAAGAATATTGTTGTTGTGGTTGTTGTTTCTTTTTGGGGGGAAGGAGTCTTACTATGTAACCATGACTGGCCTTGAATGCACAGAGTTTCACCTGCCTTTGCCTCCCTCATACTACTTTTAAAGGCATGCACCAGCACTCCAGCTGGGAGACAAACAGTCTCTAGGAAGAGACAACATTTTTTCAATCTCAGTATGTCTCTTCTCCATTGCTCCCAAATAACTGTTTTTCCTTCAACTCCTTAGAATCAATGATACCACCTCTCCAGCATTATCGCTCTTAAGCACTCTTCATCTAGGTTAGCTGCCCTTCCTGCATGTCCTCACTCTCTGCTACTCAGATATTAGTCAGATGTTGTCTCCCAAATCACATTTTATTTCTTTGTGTGCTTCAGCAGATTGGCTGTTTGAACAAAGACTGTGCCTTATTCATCACTGTGTTTCATCTATTACAATTGTGTCTCGATCTACTGCATTTGTTGCATAAATAAAGTAATAAATAAAAAAACAGATGAAAGAAATTTGGGTTAGGAATCAGAGAAAATGGAATCTCATGCCTTTGTTTCCCTTGATCTGAAAAGATTCTTGGAAACTTAAAATGCAAAAGTGACTAACAAAGCAAGAGTGGTGGCAGCATTAAAGTCACTAACAGTATTAGTGAGTCTTTGTATTTAGACTTTTGCATTCTCAAATTAGAAGAGTTGCAAACTCAGCAGATTGCTGTAAACATTTTGCACATCTGTCTGGAAGAACAACAGCTGGGGGGATTAATGCTTCATTAACCTTTCCACTGGAAGATACTGTATTTTAGATAACTGAAAAAAAAAGCTTGTTTGTATTTAAATGCCTTTGATGTGTACAGAGGCAAATGAGAGTCTAACAAAAACAAGGGAAAGGGGAAGTCTTCAAGGTTTTTATACCAGAAACACTGAAATTTTAAAACTTCACTAAGGATACCATAAAGTTTTGTGTCTCCTGAAGACCCTTCATAATTATTAATTGAATTGAATTAGGTCAGAAACAGAGTAGTGGCTGTTTGTTGTTGTTGTTGTTTTTCTCTTGGAAGAATGTAAGTTGATCTGAGAAATTTATACTATCTTGAGATGATGGAAAATTCTAGCTGGTGGCTATCTTTGAGAGAAGAGGGAGTGAGAGAGGAGAAAGAAGATTCAAATCAGAGTTTAGCTCAGTGCCCAATAGTGCTCTTCAGCCTACAGGCAAGTTACTCAGATGCGACTCTCTTTTTGTCTGTAAACTGGAGTTACTAATTTTTATATTGAGAACATTGTCAATTTATTATGAAAATTAAACCTATATTTGCTTCAATTTTAATTTATTATCTACATTATGTAATCACTAACCTGCCCACACAAATCTCACTACTATGTTCACAGCTCATCCATTTCCACATAATTTTATGTGCAATGTGGAAAGCTCAGCTCTGTTTGTCTTCTTCTTTCATACATATTTTTAATCTCTAATGAATGAGTTTCCTCTTTTTTGGGTTTGTCATTCTAAAATAATGTCTTAGAATGAAAATTTCAGTACCAGTTTGAGAATATTTTTCACTTCCAAACTATTCGGATTTCTAAGAGAATTGGTCAGTTTCTCAGAAGATAAAAAGTTCATATTTGTATTGAGATCTTGAGATTGGAACCTTTCAAGTCTAGTGTCAATAAGGTATCAGAAACAAAACAAAACAAACAAACAAAAAAAATGGAGGTAGATTGCTTGCTCCGTTTTCTAGTTTGGCCGAATTAAAAAATGTACTCAACAATCACATTGGGAGTCACCTACCTTCTCCATTAAAGTTTGTAGTAAGGAGATATCCAAAGACACCATGCCTCGCCCTAAGATCAGGTTAGTTTAAAAGTAAGAGATTCGCTATGCCTAATGAAACAGTGGTCTTTAACACATCACACAATCCAGTGAGGTAACAGGGACTCACAAGGCCGTCAGGTTATTTTTGCTTTCATCAGTCAAGGATAAGAAAAAAGGTGTGTTTCTCTTCTAGAATTCCTTCCATAGATCTGTGAAAAATCATGAAGAAGATTTTACGGTTAAGGCATCACAGATTTCCAAATCTCAGAAATGAGGTGAGCATGGGAATTAGCACATATTTAGGACCCTAGAAGAATTTTGGTTACCCAGGTTGTGTGATGTGATCTGCCTGAATCATTTCCTTTCTAAGAGCTTTAGTTATTATGAGAAAATTAACACACAGTCTCCACTGTAAAATTGTGCACGGAAATGTTGACTCCCATCTGAGTTACAATAGTTTACATATGCAAGTTATTTTGTGTACACACAGCCGTTAGATCACATGATCAAGTCTAGAGATTTACATTGTCACTGGTGAAGTGCTTCTGACATTTATTCTATAAGCCAAGGATCGACTCCCATCAACAATGTGCAAGGCAGTCCCTTTCACTCTCTAATAAAAACTTGTTCAAGCTCGACTTCACTACAGTTGAATCTGAAAAACTCTGACTTAAAAGCTGTACATGATTAACATTTGATAGTGGTAGTAGAAAAATAATGTTCAAGAATTTTTTTCTTTAGTCCATCAGCAACAACCAAAAGGAGTCAAACTTATCTCCTAGATAAGTGGATCTCTGCCTTTCTAATGCTGTGGTCCTCATGTTGTGGTGATCCCCAACCATTAAATTATTTCTTTGCTACATCATAACTGTAATTTTGTCACCATTATGAATCACAATGTAAATACATGATATGCAGGATATCTGATATGTGACTCCAAAAAGGTTCAAAGCTCATGTTGTGAAACACTGTTCTAGAGTGAGGCTTGGCAATGAGAAAAGGTGAATAAAAGGAGGTAAAGTAAGAGCAATTATAATATGTAAAATACATGTATAAAACTGTCAAAGAAAAATTAAGTTAATAAAGGTATATCCGTTAAGAGAAAGATTACATTTAAGAGGAAAAGTCATTTCTTTTTCTAATATTTATTTTTATGTTATGTACATTATTTATTTTTATTTTATGTACATTGGTGTTTTGTCTGCATGTGTGAGGGAGTCAGGTCTTTTGGAACAGGAGTTATAGAGAGTTGTGAGCTGCCATATGGTTGCTGGGAATTGAACCCATGTCCATTTGGAGAACAGACAGTGCTCTTAACCACTGAGCCATCTCTCCAGCCTGAAAAGTCATTTCTTAAGTTTAAAAAAATCTTTTATTCTGGCTTTACTATGACACCACTAAAAAACAGCATTTAGCGTGATGTGCTAAAATATTACCTCACACAGTTGCATGTGTATGTAGTATAAACATTTAAAAGAAAATATTTTCTCTTAGAAAATCTCAAAAGAAATCCATTATGCTCCCCATGTTATATATATAATATATATAAATATATATATTATGTTTTATATATATATATAATTTCCAGAAATTACTTATATTATACAATTACAACTTCATGTTCTTTGGCCAACATCTGTTTCCTTCTGGCCCTCAGCAATCCTGATTGTATTTCCTGCTTTTCAAGACATTTTTTTTAGGCTCAAGAATACTCAATGACAAAAGGATAATCTATGTAAAAAAAAAAGTCAGAAAAAACTAGATATCCTTTTACAGAAATAAAGTAGACTCATGTCATATTTTATGAAATTCAAATCAGATGGATTAAAGTTAAATGTAAGTCCTGCATCCATGGAAAATACTAGAAGATAACACAGGGACAAAATTTCTTACATTCATGTGAGCAATAATTTTTCAGATAACACCTTATAAATGTTACCTCAAGCAAAAATAGCCAAATGAGCTTACATAAAAGTAAAAAGTTCCCTATGCTTGACACTGCCTAGAAGGCCAGGAACCAGAGGCTGGATTGCCCGAAGACCTAAGATAGAGTCAAACAGGACTGGCAGAAAGAGTCAATGAAATCATTCCTGACAACATCCTGCTATATTCAAAGACCAGAGCCTAGCACAATCATCATCAGAGAGGCTTCAACCAGCAGTTCATAGGAGCAGATGCAGAGATCCACAGCTAAAGAGTAGGCAGAGCTCTGGGAATGCAGCAGAGGCAGTGTGGGGTGGGAATTATAGGAGCCAGAAGGGTCAAAAAGACCAAAAGAAAATCAATGAACCAGGGCTCATAGAAGCTCACAGAGACTGAAGCAATAAACAGGGAGCCTGCACGGGTCTGACCTAGGTTCCTACATATGTTATGTTTGTGTAGCTTGATGATTTTTTAGGACCCCTAACAGTGGCAGCATGGACTGTCCCTGACGCTTTTTCCTGCTTTTGAGACCCATTTCCTCCTATTCCGTTGACTTGATGTGAAGTTATGTGTGTGGTCTTATAGTAAATTGCTATGCTACTTTGGTTAATATCCCTGGGACGCCTGCTTTTATTTCTGGTGTAAAAGGAGGAGTTGTAGATCAGGAGGAGAGAGGAGGTGGGAAGCTAGGCCTAAAAGGAAATGAAAGAGAGGAAATTGCATTTGGGATGTAATATACTAAAGAAGAATAAATTAATAAATGCTTTTAAAACATTCAGTGGCAGCAAACCTTATCAACAGAGTGAAGAGATAAACGATAGACCAGGAGAAAATATTTACACATCATGAATCTCCTAAAGGGTCAATTGAAAATTATTTTTAAAAATGTATTTATTTTTTTATTAATTACAGTTTATTCACTGTGTATCCCAGCAGTAGCCCTCACGCTCATCCTCTCCCAATCCCACCAATCCCACCCTCCCTCCCTCTTCCTCTCCCATCTCCTTCCCAGTCCACTGATAGGGGAGGTCCTCCTCCCCTTCCATCTGACCCTAGTCTATCTGGTGTCACCAGGACTGGCTGCATTGTCTTCCTCTGTGGCCTGGTAAGGCTGCTTACCTTCAAGAGGAAGTGATCAAAGAGCCAGCCACTGAGTTCATGTCCAAGACAGTCTTGTTCCCATTACCAGCAGCCATGGGCTACACTGAGCTGCCATGGGCTACATCTGAGTAGAGGTTCTAGGTTATCTCCATGTTTGGTCCTTGGTTGGAGTATCAGTCTCAGAAAAGGCCCCTCGGCACAGATTTTTTTGGTTCTGTTGCTCTCCTTGTGGAGCTCCTGTCCCCTCCAGGTCTTTCCATCTCCCTCTTCTTTCATAAGATAGATTCCCTGCACTCTGCCCAAAGTTTGGCTGAGTCTCAACATATGTTTTCCTACCACACTGGGTAGATTGTTTCAGAGGCCCTCTGTGGTAGGCGCCTGTACTATTCCCTGTTTTTTCCCTCTTCCAATGTCTCTCCCTCTTGTTTTTCTGAATGAGGATTGAGCATCTTACCCAGGGTCCTCCTTCTTGATTAGCTTCTTTAGATGTACAGATTTTAGTATGATTATCCTATATTAAGTGTCTAATATCCACTTATAAGTGAGTATATACCGTGTGTGTCTTTCTGCTCCTGGGATACCACATTCAGGATGATCTTTTCTAGTTCCTACCATTCGCCTGCAAATTTCATGATTTCCTTGTTTTTTATTGCTGAATAGTATTCCATTGTGTAAATGTACCAGAATTTCTGTAACCATTCCTCAACTCTGGGAGATCTGGGTTGTTTCCAGCTTCTGGCGATTACAAATAAAGATGCATGGTTGAGCAAATGTCCTTGTTGAATAATTGGGCCTCTCTTGGATAAATGCCGAGGAGTACTATAGCTGGATCTTGAGGAAGCACTATTCCTAATTGTCTGAGAAAGCACTAGATTAATAACCAAAGCGTTGTGCAAGTTCACATTCCCACCAGCAATGGAGGAGTGTTCCCCTTTCTCCACATCCTCCAATCCAAAATTCTTAAAGATCTAAGCAAGTCAACTGTAAAATTTTTAAGTGAGCAAATGATCTGGAGTTAGTTTCTAAAAGAAGATAAAAATAATCATCAGATATATTAGAACATTCCCATCATTAACCATAAAGATTCTGGAACGAAAACACTAAGAGAATTCACTGTATGCTTGTTAGAATTACTACTGTCAAATAAAGAAAGAAAGTACATATTGGTGAGATAGTGCAGCAAACATAATATTTTTGCATAGCTAATGCGGATATAAGTTTGCATAGCCACTGTGGAAAACATGAGTTCCCCCAAAAAGTTAGTACTTCCATGTGAATACACATGTCCTTTTGGGTTTTTATCCAAAAGAGAGGACATTAGTGTGTGGACACTACAGCTGTACTTGCTTGTGCATTACACTATTAATTATCATAACCGTGATATGGCACTGGTCAGTGTTCCTCAGTGAATGAACAGATAAAGCATAGACACCAACAAAAGCCTGTTGATCCTCAAAATGAGAAGTCCTGTCATTTATGATGCTATAGATAATCCTGCTTATTTTAGATTCTTTTTTTTTGTGGAGGTAATTTTAATTGAACTAATGTTTTGTTCAAAAGAATTTATGTCACAAAGATATAAGAAGTATAATTTTATATGGCTAGTTATTCTAATTGATACAATGTAAGCTGGTAATGATCTCCATTTGTACAAAGATTTAGCTTTTTTAAAAAAACATTTCTGTTAAAATCAATTAGCAATAGATATTGACAGTAGGTTTAAGCATATGCAAATGACACACTATTTTTTTTTAATCACAGAAATTTGTATGTATTCTGTGTATGCAATTTTGTTGAGGAAAAGTTTGTTGATTTTTTAATTACCAAAAGGAGCAGATGTTCAAATGAATTTTTGAGGAAAATATGTCATCTTATGAAACTTAATTAAACAGTTAATATAAATAATTAACTTCTAACGTAACATATGTTGCATATAAAACTATGTATACATGTTCCATTATTTCTTATATTCCCTCAGTTATAAGTTCCTAGAAAATTGTAACTCTATATACTGCTTAGGATAATACCTAGCATATAAATTAAAGAAAATGCTTAGAAAAGAAAAGGAGCACTAATGAATAAATTTATTGTAATCACAGACAAGAAACTCGAGAAAAGGCTACACTGATAGAATAATAATCACCTTGGAAACTATAATGAGGGGCTAGAGAGACGGTTCAGTGTTCAAGAGGGCTTTTTACTCTTTCAAAAATCTAGAGTTTGCTTTCCAACCCCCATTTCTGGCGGCTCAAAAGCCCTTGTAACTACAGCCTCAGGGGAATCTGACTACATTCTCTGGCCACTTAATGCACTCACATGGTTATGCACATCCACACACCTACAAAGACATATGTAGTTACACATAAATAATAAAACATACGTTAAAAATAAAATGCATAATGGTTTATGCTTTCAATCTATTTTCTATGATTAACACTGTCCTTCCAAACACACCTTATTATTTTTTTATATTTTATTTTATTAATTACACTTTATTCACTTTATATCTCCCCAGAAGCCCCTCCCTCCTCCCCTTCAAGTCCCGCCCTCCCTCCCCCTTCTTCACGCATGCCCCTCCCCAAGTCCACTGATAGGGGAGGTCCTCCTTTCCTTTCTTCTGATCTTAGTCTATCAAATCACATCAGGAATGGCTGCTTTGTCATCTTTTGTGGCCTGGTAAGGCTGCTCCCCCCTCAGGGGGAGGTGATCAAAGAGCAGGCCAATCAGTTCATGTCAGAGACAATCCCTCTTCCCATTACTATGTAACCCACTTGGTCACTAAACTAACCTGGGCTACATCTGTGCAGGAGTTCTAGGTTATCTCCATGCCTGGTACTTGGTTGGAGTATGAATCTCTGGGAAGAGCCCTGTGTTCAAATTTTCTGGTTCTGTTGCTCTCCTTGTGGGGTTTCTGTCCTCTACAGCTCTTACTATTTCCCAGTTCATACCAAAGATTCCATGTACTCTGCCCAACAGTTGGCTATAAGTCTCTGAGTCTGCTTTGATAGTCTGCAGCGCAGAGCATTTCAGAGGCCCTCTGTGGCAGGTTCCTAGGTTGTTTCCTGTTTTCTTCTTCTTCTGATGTCCATCCTCTTTGTCTTTTGGGATGGGGATTGAGCATTTTTGTCAAGGTCCTCTCTCTTGATTAGTTTCTTTAGATGCACAGGATTTAGTGGGTTTATCCTATGTTGTATGTCTATATGAGTGAGTATATACCATGTGTGTCTTTTTGCTTCTGAGACAACTCACTCAGGATGATCCTTTCCAGATCCTACCATTCACCTGCAAATTTCATGATTTCCTTATTTTTCATTGCTGAGTAATACTCCATTGTATAGATGTACCACAGTTTCTGCATCCATTCTTCAGTTGAGGGGCATCTGGGCTGTTTCCAGCTTCTGGCTATTACAAATAAAACTGCTACAAACATGGTTGAGCAAATGTCCTTTTTGTGTACTTGAGCCTCTTTTGGATATATGCCTAGGAGTGGTATGGCTGGATCTTGAGGAAGCGCTATTCCTAGTTGTCTGAGAAAGTGCCACATGGATTTCCAGAATGGTTGTACAAGTTTACATTCCCACCAGCAGTGGAGGAGGGTTCCCCTTTCTCCACAGTCTCTCCAGAATGTGTTGTCACTTGAGTTTTTGATCTTGACTGTTCTGATGAGTGTAAGGTGAAATCTCAGGGTCGTTTTGATTTGCATTTCCCAGATGGCTAATGAGGTTGAACATTTATTTAAGAGTTTCTCTGCCATTCAATATTTCTCTACAGAGAATTCTCTGTTTATCTCTGTTCCCCACTTTTTAATTGGATTACTTGGTTTGGTGCTTTTCAGCTTCTTTAGTTCTTTATATATACTGGATATTAGCCCTCTGTCAGATAAATGGTTGGTGAAGATTCTTTCCCAATCTGTAGGCTGTCGTTTTGTTTTGATGACGGTGCCCTTTGCTTTACAGATGCTTTTCAGTTTCATGAGGTACCATTTATTGATTGTTGCTCTTAGAGCCTTTGCTGTTGGTGTTCTGTTCAGGAAGTTGTCTCCTGTACCAATGAGTTCAAGGGTATTCCCCATTTTTTCTTCTCACCGATTTAATGTGTCTGGTTTTATGTTGAGGTCTTTGATCCACTTGGACTTTAGTTTTGTGCAGAGTGATAAGTATGGATCTATTTGCATTTTTCTACATGTAGACATCCCGTTAGACCAGCATCATTTGTTGAAGATGCTATCTTTTTTCCATTGTATGGTTTTGGCATCTTTGTCAAAGTTCAGATGCGAGTAAATGTGTGGGTTTATTTCTGGGTCTTCTGTTCAGTTCCATTGATTTACCATTCTGCTTCTGTGCCAGTACCATGCAGTTTTTATAACTGTTGCTCTATAGTACAGCTTAAAATCAGGGATGGAGATACCTCCAGAAGATCTTTTATTGTAGAGGATTGTTTTAGCAATTCTGGGTTTCTTGTTATTCCATATGAAGTTGAGAATTTTTCTTTCCAGGTCTGTAAGAATTGTGTTAGTAATTTTATGGGAACTGCATTAAATCTGTAGACTGCTTTTGGTAAGATGGCCATTTTTACTATGTTAATCCTGCCAAGCCATGAGCATGGGAGATCTTTCCATCTTCTCATATCTTCTTCTAATTCTTTCTTCAAAGACTTGAAATTTTTTTCATACAAGTGTTTGACTTCCTTGGTTAGGGTTACACCAAGGTACTTTATGTCATTTTTGGCTATTGTGAAGGGTGTTGTTTTCCTAATTTCTTTCTCAGCCCTTTTGTCTTTTGTATACAGGATGGCTACTGATTTTTTTTAGTTAATTTTGTATCCGGCCACTTTGCTGAAACGTTTTTCAGCTGTAGGAGTTCCCTGGTAGAGTTTTTGGGGTCACTCACATATACTATCATATCATCTGCAAATAGTGATAATTTGACTTCTTCCTTTCCAATTTGTATCCCCTTGATCTCCTTCAACTGTCTTATTGCTCTAGCAAGGACTTCCAGAACTATGTTGAATAGATATGGAAAGAGTGGGCAGCCTTGCTTTGTCCCTGATTTTAGTGGGATTGATTTAAGTTCCTCCCTGTTCAGTTTGATGTTGACAATAGGTTTGCTGTATACCACCATTACTATGTTTAGATATGTGCCTTGTATCCCTGATCTCTCCAATACTTTAAACATGAATGGATGTTGGATTTTGTCAAATGCTTCAAGCATCTAGGGAAGATTATCATGTTTTTTTTTTTTCTTTCAGTTTGTTAATATGGTGGATCACATTGATGTATTTCCATATATTTTATTCTTTTTTATATAAAATTTACTGTATATTCCCATTTATAAAAATATTGTCGATCAGTGTGTAGGGGAGGAATGTGAAACAGATAAGTTTGAATCTCAGGATTATACTTTATAATTGAAGATTTTTTATATATCTCTTGATACTTCATTGTTATATGCTCTGGTATTCTGGAATATATTCTCCCACTGTTTCATGGGAGGAAGGGGAAAGTGAAGGGAAGATGAAGGAGAATGCTTTTATAAACACTGAATCACTGGTATTGTGAGTACCCCAAGACAAAATAATTCTCTCCCTAGATGTCAGCCATTTAAAACTCTCTAAGAAATTGGTGAATCCATCCATTAACAATCAAATATTTTAATAAGTATTTCCTTATGTTTATCATATCTTATAGGCCTTTATAAGTGAGTATATACTGTGTGTGTCTTTCTCCTTCTGGGATACCTCTCTCAGAATGATCTTTTCTGATCCTACCATTTGCCTCCAAATTTCATGATTTCCTCAATTTTGATTGCTGAGTAGTATTCCATTGTGGCAAAAATACCACAATTTCTGTATCCATTTCTCTGTTGATGGACATCTGTGTTGTTTCCAACTTCTGGATCTTACAAATAAAGCTGCTACAAACATGGTTGAGCAAATGTCCTTGTTGTGTACTTGAGCAAATTTTGGGTATATGCCTAGCAGTGGTATAGCTGGGTCTTGAGGAAGCGCTATTCCTAATTGTCTGAGAAAGCGCCAGATTGACTTCCAAAGTGGTTGTATCAGCACATTCCCACCAGCAATGGAGGAGGGTTCCCCTTTCTCCACAATCTCTTCAGCATGTGTTGTCATTTGAGTTTTTTATTTTAGCCATTTTGATGAAAGAAGATAAACAAGAAAGAAGACCCATGGTAAGATGATCAATCCTCACTTAGAAAGACAGATGGGATGTGCATTGGAGAAAACAAATAACAGGACAGGATCCTACCACAGAGGGCCTCTGAAAGTCTCTATCTAGCAGTGCATCAAAGCAGATACTAAGACATATAACCAATCCTTGGGCAGAGTGCAGGGAATCATAAGAAAGAAGGGGAGTTAGTATGACATAGAAAAGATAGGAGCTCCACAGGACCAAATATATGTGGGCACAGGGGTCTTTTATGAGACAGACACTCCAACAAGGACCAGGTATGGATGTGACCTAGGACCTCTGCTTGGATGTAGCCTGTGGTAGCTCAGTAATCAATTGGTTTTTCATAGTAAGGAGAACAGGGACTATTTCTGACAGAAACTCAATGGCAGGCTCTTTGACCTCCCCACCCCTCAAGGGAGGAGCAGTCCTGCTAGGCCACAGAGGAGGACTTTGCACCCAGTCCTGAAGATACCTGATAAAACAGGGTCAGATGAAAGGGGAGGAGGTCCTCCCCAATCACTGGACTTGGAAAGGGACAGGGAGGAGATGAGGGAGGGAAGGTGGGATTGGGAGGGAATGAGGGAGCAGGATACAGCTGGGATACAGAGTTAATAAAATGTAACTAATAATAAAAATTAAAAAATAAATATTTCCTAAAAACAGAGGTACATAAACAAGATGGGGTGGAGGGGAATGGAGTAAAGAGTGACCCAGATAGGGAATAATCTCCAGAGTCTTTGTCCTTACAGTACATGCATGTCAGCCATGCTCACACTCTGCTTCCTTCCCAGACCATGGATGCTAGGTTCCCACTTTAAACACTCAGGTGTGCTGGCACATGTCTACACTCCCAGTGCAGGCTAAGGAGATGGTTACTCAGAATGCTTGAGTTTGAGACATACCTCTATAATATAGTAATCTCCAGCCTAAAAAGGTAAAATCAGTAAAAATGAAATAATAAAGGGATACCTTTCCTGTATAATTGTATTCCCTGGTGTATTAAACAGAGAATATTTTTAAAACCAAAATTGCATAAACACCTTGATGGAGAAATATTACAATAGAGAAACAGTTCACCATGATGCTTATTAACAGGTCCAAAATATGTTAATACTTTAATTACTACAATATAGCTGAAATTAAGCATCCCTTGTATGTACAGGCTTTCTCTGATCATGTTAAGGTTTGACTACATGATGAATGCCACCAGTTTAGAAATGGTTTATAGTAGGCCAAGAAGTACATATTATGTCTGAAGAAAGTAGTTGCATATTGCTTTTGTGAGGCATACAACTGAATCTGATATGATCATAGTAAACTCTACATTTTTCCTTCATCATACCATGAAACAGTCTAAAAATAATTTAACCTAACCTATTAATGAGTATGGTGTCAGCAGCACATGCAGTTTACATTGAACCATGTATATACTGTGGCTCAACACAAATTTTGGCTGGCATACTTTGGTTGAGAAATTCTCACAGGTTAACCATTTTCTAGAAATGTATATGGTCAGTGACACCAGGAAAAATGCTAATGATGCTTCCCAGACTATCTGAGCCAGCCACAGCTGAAGTGTTTTCTTTTTTCTATTCATTCATTCATCTATCCATCCATTCATCCATTCATCCATTCATCCATTCATCCATTCATACATTTTACCTAGAAGTAGCCTCCTCTCTTCGCTCCACCTTTTCCCATTCTCCCTATTTCCTCTACCTCCCTTCCCTACTTCTCAGAGAAGAGCCCCCTCCTCACTTAACCCACTCCAGCTAATCAAGTTGCATCAAAACTGAGTGCATCCTCTTCCCCCCATCCTGTGAAGGTAGCCCGCCTGGGGAAAGTGATCGAAAAGCAGACAACAGAGTCCATGCAATGTCAGCCCATATTCCCCTTACTAGGAAAACCATATGAAGACCAAGCTTCCCTTTGGCTACATCTGTGTAGGGGGCCTGAGTCCATTCCATGCATAGTCCTTGGTTAGTGATTCAGTCTCCACAGGCCCCCTGGGCCCTGGTTAGTTGGCTCTGTTGTTTTCCTTGTAGAGCTCCTGTCTCCACTGGGTCCTTCTATCCTCCCCCCACTTCATAAGATTCACTGTGCTCCAATGTCTGGTTGTGTGTCTCTGCATGAGGTGCTGGGTGGAGCCACTCGGAGGATACCTGTGCTTGGCTCTTGTCTGCAAGCATAGCAGAGTATTATTAATCATGTCAGTGGTGGGTTCTCTCCCTTCGGGTGAGCCTCAGGTGGGGCCAGTCAATGACTGAACATTACCTCAATCTCTATTTTTGATCCTACCCATCTTGTAGGCAGGATAAGTTTTGGGTTGAAGTTTTTGTAAGTGGATTGGTATTCCCCTCTCCCCACTAGGAGTCCTGTCTAGTTAGAGGGTGGCCTCTTCATGCTCTATGCATCTGTTACTAAGGAGTTTCAGCTAGCGTAACCCTCATGTCATCCCAAGAGCCTACTCTGCTGTAGGTCTCCAGCTTGCCACAGAGAGGTCTCCTCCCAAGGTTTCTTTCTCTTTTCTTTGCAAGCCCTCTGTCTTCGTGTCTTCGCTCTCCCCTGATCTGACATCGACCCCAAACCAGACACACATCTATAAAAAAATATTTTGAAGAATTCAAAGTGCCAAAGTAAGTTTTTTTTTAATCTAATTTATATTAATGCTATAAGGAGAAGGTAGCTGTTACAGTTTATTCATTGGTCTATTCCAACCAGTTCAATCCATGCCTGATACATGGGTCGGCTCTAAAAATGTTGCAGAACTGAGTGTTTACTGATGTGTAATCATAAAAGAAGCCAAAAGTGCTTCCTGAAAGCTGGAGTTGTGAGACCGGTACAAAGAACACGTGTCTTGGGGAGCTGTCAAAGTAATTTGACATCTTCCCCCTGGTTTGAACAAATGAGTATGAAGGCTTCACTAAGCTTTATACTTATTTAACAGTCACTATAAAAAGACATGCATTCCACTTCATCTTCCACCTATATGACTTTAGAAGAAACATTTTCTCCTAGAGAACACAGGACAAGAAAGGAACTCCAGACTACTTCAACCTTTGCTTCAGAGCCTGTTGAGCTAGAAACCAGAAGCCCTGATCCCAAAGAAATTACTGTAACATGTGCTGTAATGTGTAGAGTTATGTCGTTTGAATATAGGATTTGAGATTAGGTATTGGTCTCTTCATTTTAGAACTAAACAATACCCCTGGATAGACTTTGACGAGGTTTACTACATAAATTTTTTTCCTTGCCATGAAGCAGACCCTAAATTTAATTAGAAAGTAGTAGGTCACCTAAGCAGACTGGCCGCCATTGCACGGTGAGCCTATCTTCCCTGGCAGGTTGGTATTTCAGCATGCAGGGCCCACAGCTTAGAAAGACCATGTATGTCTCTTCTATCTCAGCTGCCCGCATAGCAGGCCCTTACGTTGCTATGAATGCTAGCCTGCAAGGAGCGAGCTTCCAGCTCGGTTACACCTTAATTTTTTCTGCTTAAAGTGTATGATGTTTTAGCTGGGCAGCGGTTGCTTGTGCACACCTTTAATCTCAGCACTCGGGAGGCAGAGGCAGGCAGATCTATGGGTTCTACAGAGTGAATTTCAGGACAACCAGGGGTACATAGAGAAACTCTGCTTAAACTCCACACACACACACACACACACACACACACACACACACACACACTACATGATGTCTGGCAGGAAAGCAGCCTGAATTGTTTGGGGGTTTCTGTGATCTTTCTAGCACAGAACTCAGAGGTTACCCTGTATGCACTAGGATTTTTGTTGCAAACATTTGACTTCTAGGAGCATCATTATCAACTGCTTAAATGCCTCTGTTCAAACTCATGTTTTAAGGCTGAGAACTTTAATTTATAATTTTACTTTTGATAAATTTTGCTGTGTTTTATCCAGCAGCAGGTTTCTATATGATTTTCCCATACATGTTTTCCTTAGATTGATCTTGCCACAAACCTCCACCCTTCCCCATCTCCAGTCACATCTCCATTCAAATATTTCTGGGCCTCATGTTCACATCATATGTGTTTTGCTTTCCCCCTTTCTTTTTTCATGGCCTTGACTGAGGAGGTGACAAACCCTTAGGTTTTGATCAATGAGCACGTATCCAAACTGCGTCTTGAATAATTATTTCTATATCTGTAGGCATGTGGTCCTATTATTACAAGGAAAGAAAAATTTCTTGCAGTGCATGACAGTTAATGCAGAGACTCACAACTGGTCAGGATTCAGAAAATAGTTATTGAGTACTTAGCCCTAAATGGAATACCTCCAATGCCCAGTAAAGACCACAAAAGATGAGAGAAAAAGAGCCTGAGAAGAAGAGGATGGAGGAAAAGGATGCCATCTGCAGTCTTCTGCATGTGGATTGACTGACACAATCATAAACACGCAACATCCACAGCTACTGCTATCTGCACACATACACACACAAAAACAGAGGAGTAAGAAGGGACTCATTGGAAAAGAGAGGTAGAAGAGAGCAATGGGTATGATGATGATCACAATGAATTATGTAAATTTTTTAATTTGTTAAAATAATTAAAGTAAAAGAAATAATTTTTAAAGAAACCATAAATTTTAAAGTATATACCATTCTGAGTAGGGTCAAGAAATCTTGTAATAGCTTCCTTTATCTTGCCTAAGAAGTAAACCACTCATTTATTCAGTGTTTTCACACAGTATACACTACCTGCCTACTAATGGTGGCATCTGAGCTGTCACATGCACTGAAGCCGTCTCATAGTGCCTGTGTTCAAATATAGTTACTCCTCTTAATAATCACCTCCAAAGGCAGGAGTTCAGATGCTGACAATATAAGTAAGGTGCTGAGTGTATCAAAACGAAACTCCCAAGGGATAAAAATCTCTGGCTTAAGAGGGAACAGCCTAGGAACCTGCCACAGAGAGCCTCCGAAAGCCTCTGCCCTGCAGACTATCAAAGCAGACTTATGGCCAACTGTTGGGCAGAGAGAATGGAATCTTATGTAAGAAGTGGGAAATAGTAAGAGCTGGAGAGGATGGGAACCACATAAGGAGAACAACAGAACCAGGAAATTTGAACACAGGGAACTTCCCAGAGACTCATACTCCAACCAAGTACCAGGCATGGAGATAACCTAGAACCCCTGCACAGATGTAGCACATGACAGTTCAGTGTCCAAGTAAGTTACATTGTAATGGGAAGAGGGACTGTCTCTGACATGAACTGATTGGCCTGCTCTTTGATCACCTCCTCCTGAGGGGGAGCAGCCTTACCAGGCCACAGAAGATGACAATGCAGCCACTCCTGATGTGATCTGATAGACTAAGATCAGAAGGAAGGAGAAGAGGACCTCCCCTATCAGCGGACTTGGGGAGGGGCATGTGTGAAGAAGGAGGAGGGAGGGTGGGATCCGGAGAGGAGGAGGGAGGGTCTTATGGGGGATACAAAGTGAATAAAGTGTAATTAATAATAAAAAAGTAAAAAAAAAAGAGTGGGATTAAATGACAAGGTTGATACAGGTGACCACATTTCTGCCTGCAGTTCTGAGGCAGGAAGAGGAGACTATTTTCCTCACACTGTTTAAGGGGTGGACACAAGGAATGGCAGGTGTCTATCTGAGATAGAAAGTGAATTAAATTCCACTCTTGTTTTAGTTCATCGGTTCCAGTTTTGTCTGGAAGCTCCACTTACTATTTCTCTGCTCTCCAAGGATATTCAGTACTTTTAAATAGAATTAATCCCTGGGGAATTTCTCCATTTTTTTTTTCTTTACAAATACTACAGGCTGCATCTCCAGCCATCCACCTTTCTTCCCACTGCAGTAATGGGCAGGTAATTCTCCCTTCCATGGAAACGTTTATCCTGTTCGTTCTTCAGTGTTCCAGGAAACTTTTCCAGAACTTTCTCTTTCAGATACCTCCTCTGATCCCTTGTATCCAGTCTACTGGCCCCACTGCACAGCTTCCCAGATTAAGTACAGATAAAACTCAATCCATGTCCTCTTTTACTAACCTTCATACTTGTTTTAACCTTTGCAGTCCAGTTTACATCAGAATTTTCTAGACATCCTATTTTCAACTTTTTGTCTCCTTTGTTCAAAGAAACACATTTATACCCACTGTTCTTCCATTTATCCCTTCCTCATCTCAATGGCATGTGCAATTTGTCCTCTATAAACTATGTTAAATGATTAAGCTTGCTTTGTCTCCTCTCCACTGTCTTTAGCCAGGTTTACCAAAGACGTTTTTTCACTAAGTGAAATTAGGCTCTCCCATTCCTCACCTAGAGCACTTACTCATAATGCATGAAACTGTGGTTACCACGTCTTCTGGTTTCCTGAATTGTAAGTCTTTTCTGCAAACTGTATTAAGATACAGTCCACATGCCAAAAAATTCACCTTTTAAAATTCAGTGGTTTGGATGTAGTCAGACTTGTGTAAGGCTGACCACTGTGGAATTCCTGAACATTTACATCACATCAAAGAAACTCAACTCTTACAGCCGTCACACCCAGTTTTTCTCTTCCACACAGTCCCTGGCAATTACTAATCTACTTTCAGTCTCTCTGGATTTGGCTATCTTTAACATTTTATGTAAGCGAAGTCATCCAAAATGTGGTTTTTGGAAACTGGTTTCTTTCACTCAGTAAAATGCTTCAAGGTTTATTCATGGTCTTGTAGATATTAAATCATGATACTTTTTTACAGCTGAATAGTATTCCATTCTGGACACACCTTATTTTCATTATATACTTATATGTTTATAAATGGTTGGGTTAGTTCAATTTTGGGTTAGTGTAAATAATATTGCTATGAATATTCATATTAAGATTACACATAGAAGTATATTTTAATTTGGTAGTCATAATAAACTAGAATTAGCTTTTGAGGAGCTGTAAAATTGATTTCCAACAATGTTCAAGATTTAACAGTTTCATCATCAGTATATATTAGTATGTTACCACCATTGTCATGTTTTTCAAACTTGTTACTGGATATTAAACTGTTATCTTTTGGGTAGAGAGACTTGTTTTTATTTCTTAAATTTCTTAGTTACCATTGATTCCATTGATTTTTTTGTTTGTTTGTTATGTGTATGTCTGTCTCTGTGTGTGAAAGAGACAGACAAAGATAGAGGGTGGAGAGAGATAGAGAGAGAAAAAGAGAAACAGAAAGATATGACTGTGTATGCCTGTAGAGGTGAGACAAGGGCATTGGATTCCTAGGACTTGGAAGTACATAGGTTCATTGAGCTGCCTACAGTGGGTCCAGGGAACCAGATCCTCTTGAAGAGCAGAAAGCACTATAACCAATGAGCCATCTTTCTAGCCTTATTGTGATTTCGATTTGCAATTTTCTCATGGTTGATAGCAATGAATTTATTTTCATGGGTTTATTACCCATATTTTATCAGAATAGTGAGTTTTCAACTTACACTATAACAAAAGATTGGTCCCACTTATTAATTTACCTCTTAGAGAAAATGTTCCCTGCTTTTTTCCTTTTATAAAAGAAATCCCCTTTCTTATTGTTGAAGAGAGAAAACTTGCCAGTGTTAGTTTAGGTTAGTTTATGAACTTGTTGTCCTATAAGCCAACCAACTTTCACAATTTTAACTCTTCTGTCCACAAGGCTTGAATACTATAGAACACTATAGAACAGAATGTTGCTAGAACATAATACAATGGTTATTCCTGGTTTTAAAAGCATGAGATTACATTATAAGTTTATTGTTTTTTATCATTGTTCATTGGCCATAGGAGCAGCTCAAGGTAGATTTTTGCATTTCAATCTGACAAAGCATGTGCTGTAAACTTGTTTCTTATTTGTGTGTGTGTCTTTTCTCCAAACATACATGACATACCACCTCCAGATTTGAGATTGTTCCTATACTGCTCAACGTCAGATTTTTATAAAATGTGTCAAGTGCTACCCAGATATCAAGATTGTGTGGAGAATTGGCATGAATGGTTATAAAGGCCTGGCTGTAGATCTTATCAATGGACAGCTGAGCTTCTTGCCATATGGTGTAGTGGTTACCACCTGGGAGGCTCCCTCTCATTAACAAATTTCAGTTTGTAATCTTTTGTTTCTCTTCCTAATCCTACACTTCCTCTGACTCTTTCATTTCAGTTCCCAGCAAGCAGGCCACTTCTGTCTGGTTCTGGCAGATTCTGAATTTGGTCTTTCAGGCAAGTCGCGGCATGCACAGACATGCCTACAGGTTCCCCAGAAGGCTGACTCTGCCAAAGCCTAGCACCAGCTTCCCCTCCCTTCCAACTAAATTCTGTGTTCCAAGCTGAAGGACAGAAGTTCATGCTTTCGAAACTTCAGTATTTATACAGAATCTCTGCCTGTGATTTACTCGTGTCCAGCTGCTGAGATTTATCTTGAAATTTCTAAGTGCAAGACTGCAATCAAAGTCTGAGGGCACAAAAAATGAACAAATAAAGATGCTTGGGACTGCCTGTTTTTCTCGTGTGATTTGCACATTTTTCTTGGCCTGTGTAATCTGAGGTGGCTGGGACCAGCGGCCCCTTCATTTTTTGGCCCAGTCGTGCACAGTACATGGCAATGTTACAAATACAGGAGCTGGACATGCAAAAGAAAGCTTCACCCCTGCTAGGAAGGCACCCACCTCTGTGCCTCCCAGACAGTGTTGACGCATCCAGACAAGCCGGACGAGGAACGTACAGTCTACATTCCCTGGCTTTTGAAGGAAAGATGTTGCAATGTGCAGGCAATTGGAGCGTTTGCCTAATTCATCAAAACATTCACATTTGCTAGTAATACAATGCGGCTATGATGAGAAGGACTGAGGGGGAGTTCTGGATTAAGGGTAAGACAGCTCATGTCTGCTAATTTCTACCATCCGTCCAAGCTTTGAACCAGCTTTCCAGTCCTTCATGAAAGTGTTACAGAGCTGTGTAAAAAAAAAAAAAAAAAAAAAAAAACACTCATGGATTTTCCTCTGGCTCAACCTTGCTAGTAGCATGCTAGTAGCAGTATACTTTGGGAAAGATATACTATACTTTCTAAAGCTTCTACTCTCATCTGAAGGGAAAAAAAAAGTAAAATTGAACTCTAAAGAGTTATGGGGATTCTTGGAGATAATGTTTAGCGCTTAGCAGGCCAACAGATTCAGTAAGTACTATAAATAGACTGCCATCATCTGCTTTTCAGGTGAAGACCATGGTAGCAGGTTTTCATCAGGGCATTTTGTCTTTCTTTCTACCTTAGAGTTGGTTGAACATTAGACTGGGAGTTGAAAATCAAGGAAAAGCATACTTTAATTTTTAACCGTTTTTAATTTTTGTTTGGAAGGGTGTAGATGTTTTGCCTGTGTGCTCTGTCTGTATGCCATGTGTATACAGTGCCCACAAGTGCCAGGAGAGGGCATCAGCTGCTCTGCGATTGAATTTACAAACAGCTCTAAGCCTCCAAGAGGTTGTTGGGACTCAACCCCTGATCTTCTTAAAGAGCAATCAAAGCTCTTAACCACTGAGTCATCTCTCCAACACCAAGAAGCATATTTTGAAAGAAGCAAAGAAAGCTTGAATTTAGGCCCCTAATTGCCTCTGACTGATTCACATGGCTTTGGGCAAGAAATGTCTCTTCAGACATTTTCCTTTTCCCCAGTTGTAAAAGAAATTATTTCTATTCCAAAGAGAAATATTCAATAATAATTATAGCAGGCTTCTTTAATATAGAGCTTACTTGTTTCCAAAGACTTTTAAAGTAGTTTTCATTTTAGAGAATCATTTAATCATCACAATAACCTTGAGAAATTCTTACATGGATATGACTGATAAAAAAAAAGGAGAAAGGGAATGACAAAATCATTTGTCCAGCTAAGAGCAAGAGACCAGCTAGTTCTTCCAGAGCTCTGTCAATCATCATGTTTTATTTGTTAGAATATAAAGTGTGTGTAAATATAGACCCATAGTACCACCCTGGAAACTTGTACCTAGTTCTGTCTAATGAGCTAGTATTTATTTCATCATTGTATGTTCTGATATGATTCATTTAGATGTATTGAAGCAATTTCCATACAATATTTTTCTAATATTTTATTATAAAACTTTTCAAGCAATATAAAAATATTTTGTGTCCATTTAGTGCTCTAATTACCACATTGACTCATTAGATGCACAGCTTCCTGTCTATCTAACTTATTTGTGATGCATTCTACAATAAGCTGTAGTGTGTTTTACTAGATCCTCCGGGGTGCATATGTTAACTGTAATTTAACAGTTACTTTTTCTTTTCCAAAATGGATTTCAGAGTGCTCAGATAAGTGCAAAGCTATTTATTTCATATTTATTTATCTCAGAGTCCTCAGATAAAATAAATTCAGTAATAAGTAAGCACAAGCCCTGGTTAGTGTGCCTGCAAAATAATTACTTCATTATTGTTGTCATTGCTGTCGTTGACATTTTTATACCGCTTCTTCATCCTTTAAGTCAGTCTGCTACTCAGCTGCTTTCTTCCTTGCTCAGTCCTTCCATATCATCCCAGACTTAGTGACTCCTGCTCAATTTTCCCACCCCCACCCTCATTCTCTAATGCCCAAATTCAACCACAGGTTGTACTCTGCCAGACCTCTATATATTCAGTGACATTCCAGTGCCGCCACAGAGTTCCACATGGTATCCAAATATCTGTCTGACCTAGCCAGTTATTACAATCACACCTTATATTTAGTTAGTGCTGGTTCATTATTTCATTCAGTAAGTATTTTTCCAAAGCCTGTTTAGCCAGGTGAGCAGGAGACAGCTTGGTCAGAGAGAAGGCCAAAGTACTAAACAACAAAAGCATTAAATCAGTCAGCACACATTAATTGCATGACTTGTGTATACACAGCATTGTCATCAAGGGCTTGATCATATAGTTGGGAGAAGAAAGCAAATGCACAAGAAACAACTGGAGACCAGTTGTAGAGGGAAAGTCAAGAGAGAACATTATGTGGTCACATTAAATGGGATATGCATATTTGTCAAGGCTACGTAGAAGAAGGTTGCTTGTAAGATTCAAATAAAAGGTCTGTAAATTAATGAGGCTATGCATAAGCATTACATAGATGTAGGACTATGTCCGAATAGAGGGAATAAATAGGGCTGATGTTAAAGGAAATTTTTAATTGTGATGTGCAATTCTGCAAACACTGTAGGATATGCAGAGGAATTCCATAGAGTCTAGAACTCAAAAGCATCAGCCTGAGAATTAATTCAATAGAATCAGAAAGATGGCTATTTTCTTGATGGATGGTGATAAGCTCTTGAGTTAATGGAGTAACAGTAAAGAAGGAGCATAATCAAGAGCACCCGAATGAAATCGCCAAAGGGAAACTCACCTGGAAAAGTGCAACCCACATGTAGTCTCTCTCTCTCTTTCATCTATCTATCTATCTAATCTATCTACCATCCATCTATCTGTTTATTTTGAGACAAAGTCTCACTATGTAGTCGTGGCTGGCCGGGAACTTGCAATGTAGACCAGGCTGGAGTTTAATGAATCCAGTTGTTTCTGTCCCTGAGTGCTAGGCCTAAAGGCATGCACCACATGTTCACCCCTGAAAGCTAAATTAAGATAGAGAATGAGATGAATATAAATTAGTGTTTGATTCTGTGGTTGAATGAAGAAACAAAAATCAAATTCAAAACCTTCGTTTTCTGATGCTATGTCTTCTACATTTAAAATTAGCATAAAATTGATTCTCAAGAATCATTGTAAAGATTAAAAAGTTGCAAAGTGTGAAGAGAGATAGCGCAGAGATTAAGAGCACTTGTTGCACAATCATAAGGACCAAAGCTCAAAATCTTGCACTTGTATAACAAGCCACAATTTCCACGAATTTGTGTAACTATAACTCCCAGGAATGTATCACCATTTTCTGGCCACCACTTGTAGAGGTGCCTCAACCCACCTCAACATGAACACACAAACACAAATAAAATAAATCTTTTAAAAAGATTAGTCCTTTAATTGGTTAGTCCAATGAGATGTGTTTGGGCCTTAAACCATATTAATAAAAGTAACACTAAACAGACTGAACAGGTTAATTTATATATTTAGGGGTGTGTGTGTGTTGGTGCGTAAGTAACGATAGAAACTAAATTAAAAGAGGTTATGAAGTCCAGAGGAATCAGTGTGGGAGGCACATGGAAGGGGATAGAGGATGGAAAATAGAGAGGGAAATCACGTAATTATATTTTAATTTTATTTTGTTTTAATTTTAAAAAATAAAAAGCAGATATTAAATACACCAAGTAAAATATATTTAATATACTATTTGACTCAGAGAACTTCTTTAGGGTTTTGTTTCCAGTTTTTTAATCTTGCTAGGCTAAAAAAGCATAGGATTGTGGGAATTACAATTGAAAATTATAAGCCTTTGCTATGGACAAAATTATTAATTACTAGGTTTTATCAGTCTGAAAGAAAAAAAAATATTGTGAGACCATATCTGGAACCTATCTCTATTCTGCCATAGCCAATCAACCCAGTGTCTGCACCAATGTGTTTGATAAATGCATGCTTTATAACATTCTTTTGTTCGGTTACTACCAGTGTTCCTGCAGCCTCTTCCATGAGGAACATTTCATACAGGCAGCCAGAATTTATGTTTCAAGGCCATCATTATAGATGTTTGGTTTGGTACAAGAAACGTGTCTTGCCCTGACAGTCTGAGTTCACATTCATAGACTTCAAAGTCAATGTCTTCTTCCTTCTTTACCCCATTCATTTTGCTGTGACATTATATGATTATTATTCTACTTGGAAGAGACTCTCACCACATCGTATGAAATTATTTGTTCAGAATATCACCAACACTGGCACTGTATTCTGCATCCTCAGGTATCCCAAAAATGTCAGAATTTAAATGTGCTGTGTGTCAAGGTAAAGCAGATTTACTGACTTCCATCTGTACTGTTTCATCTCCTGGATGCCAAGAGATTTTCCGTTAAAACTTTTCTACCCTTCAGAGGTTCTTGCATAAATGCTCCTGCCAGCTCTTTCCCTGGACCTGCTGGACTTTCTGTGATTGCCTGATTGTGCTTGCCATTCTTCTCTCCTTTTCCTCCAGCCATTTTCATCTCCACAATGTGGGCAAAAGTACAGCTATATGTAACCATACACCTGGAGAGTTCTCCAAGCATGTATGAGTCCCAGTGGTAGCCACCATTTGAGCTCATATTATCACATATAAAATCAGTCAGGAGTATTTCTAAGAGTCTTAGTTAGGGCTTCTATTGCTGTGAAGAGACAGTATGACCATAGTAACTCTTAGTAAAGGAAACCATTTAACTGGGGTTGGCTTACAGTTCAGAGGTTTGATCCATTGTTATCATGGCAGGAAGCATTGCAGCATACAGACAGACATGGTGCTGGAGAGGTAGCTCAGAGTTCTACATCTGGATTGGCAGGCATCAGGAATAGAGTGTGACACTGGGTCTGGCTTGAGCATCTGATGTCTCAAAGCTCACCCCCAGTGACGTACATCCTCCAACAAGGCCATAGTTCCTAATAGTGCCACTTGCTGTGGACCTATGAAGCCACCTTTATTTAAACCACTGCACTCTATTAGTGAATTGAGCTTCTAAAATATTCAGAAAATCACCAGATGGTCCCTTTTATTGCAGAAGTTCAGTCATATTAGGAAGTTTTATCTTTTCAGCATAACTTTTTTCAATAAATAAATGTCATTTTCAATCTTCTTGACAATTTAAATAAGCAGAAAAATTTGGAGTAGAAGAAATAAAAGAAGGATGCAGGGAAGAAAGAGAAAATAAGAAGAATAGGAAAGGAAGAACAGTAGGAAGAAGAGAAGAAAGGGTAGCATTTCTCACTTAAATCGCAACTTGAGAAAAACAAACAAACAAACAAAAAAAAAAACTAAAGCTGTTCTTTAGGAGGTGATCAGCAGTGAAAGTCTTTGATTTACCAAACACAGCTAGAACTGTCCAAAAAATGGTTTTCTTACATTTAATCTAGTTCTCATGTCAAAATAAATATAAATAATATTATATATATTTAATTTGTCTTATATATATTTGTCATATATATATATTTGTTATATATATAGTGTGTGTGTGTAGCTGTGAATAATGTATAAAAATAAATGCGTACCACACTGTTTACAATCTAACAAATGGTTATTTTAAAGAATAATTACATCTCAAGTCTCATGAAAGTAAGAAAAAATATATGAGCCACCAAATTACCAAAAAGTGAAATAATGACAAAGTAATCAAGATAGGTACCAAACGTTAAGAACTTGACATTGACACCACAAGAAGACCTACAGAGTCAACTACCCTGAGTCCACAAGGGCTCACCGAGACTGAACCACCAACCAAGGAGCATGCATTGGCTGAACCTAGAACCCTACACACATGTAACAGATGTAGCTTGGTCATCATGTGGGTCCCCTAACAATGGGAATAACAGCTATCTCTAACTTTGTTGCCTGCTTTTGGATCCCTTTCACCTAGCTGGGCTTCCTTGTCTGGCCTCAGTGGGAAAGAATGCATTTAGTCCTGCTGAGACGTGAGGTGTCTGGGTGGGTTGTTACCCATGGTAAGGGAAACCTCCCCTTCTCTGAGAAGGAATGAGGGGAATGAGGGGAGAGGACATTAGGGTGGGCCTGGGAGGAGATAAGGAAGAGTGCAGGGGTCAGGCTGTAAAGTGATGAAAGAAAAAAGAAAGAAAGAAAGAAAGAAAGAAAGAAAGAAAGAAAGAAAGAAAGAAAGAAAGAAAGAAAGAAAGAAAGAAAAAAGAAAGAGAGACCTTGGGTGGCTTGGGATGATTCTCTTTCCTATCCCCCTTTTCTCTACATACCTAAACTTGTGTTCTTCTAAAATAAAAATCATCAAGACCAGTTTGTGCTGCCCAAGTATTTTTGGATATATGGCCTTCCACTGTGGTGTAGTGAATTTCCTAGAAGTTACACTCTTAAGAGAAGAGACTCTCTCTCTCTCTCCCAATATATAACAATTGTCAATAGCTCCTCAGCTAAGAGCAGAGCTTAATGGCCACCTCCCTCATCTATGGTGGGATTTAGTGGCCTTGCACAGGTCCTATGCATGCTGTCGCAACTGCTGTGATTCATTAGAAGAGAAAGACACAGAGTTTAGAGGAATGTACTGTAGTTAGGTATATGAAGAAAACAAAGTGGATATTCTTTTTTCTTTTATTTATTTATTTTTATCTATTACAATTTATTCACTTTGTATCCCAACTATAGCCCCTCCTTCATCCTCTTCCAATCCCACCCTCCCTCCCTCTTCTCCTCCTTAGTCCACTAAGAGGGGAGGTCCTCCTCCCCTTCCCTCTGACCCTAGCCTATCAAGTCTCATCAAGACTGGCTGCATTGTTTTCCTCTGTGGCCTGGTAAGGCTGCCCCCAGAGGAGGTGATCAAGAAGCCAACCACTGAGTTCACGTCAGAGACAGCCCCTGTTCCCTTTACTAAGGAACCCACTTGGAGATATTATTAGTGACACTTGAGCAAGGGAAAGTGAAGTGGAAATTTTAACCAATTGAAAAAATCTATATGCAAGCAGAAATACTTGTAAGGAAGCACAGAATTGACCATCTCTCATGAAGCTCAGAAGTAGAGTCATGCAGTAACACAGCAGGACACTGTCTGTATGTAGTAATCTGTTATGAGCATTATCTGCTCAGCACCAGCAGAGACAGAGATCTGAGAAAGAGGAATGCCAAAGTCGCGTAGCAAGACAGGGGTATATGTGGGTCAGACTCCATCATGTCCCCTGATTTCCAGTCCATAGCTCATGCCTTGCTTTGTATCACAGCTTTTTATCTTCTGGATACTATATCTCATATTATCCCACCACAGAGATAACAGAAATTCTTGTTTGAGACTATTACCTGCCACCTCCTGAATCTTGATCCTCTTTGCACCAAAATATAGGTTGCACAACATGGATTCAAAACCCTGTATCATGTTTGAAAGACACGAGTTGCTTTTTGGATAGCTGGGTCTAAATCAGCAGAAGAAAGGCGTCTTGAGAGCCTAATTTGAGCTTGCCAACTGAGTGTTTCAGTTTGGATGGATCACATACTACACTTCAAACTATTTTTGTTTCAGCATCCAAACATTTGGGGTTTTATCTGCACTCATTTCAAATTTTTGTGAAGTTGCTGAAAGTTTATTGGTAAAAATTCATACATACTTGAAAAGAACACAACTTAAAAGCATTTCTACTTACTGAGTACGACTTGAGCATGTCTTCCAAGGAGAAATACGTTGGTAGAATAATAATAAATATTCCTTCTCTGGAAACATATTTTTTAACCTAGAAAGGACATTACCAATTATCTACTCTGGAGATGAACAATAGGTTTAATAGGAGCTGATCTCAAAGCTACCCTCTTGCAAAGCAATAGAGTTCGAGGGGATTGATGGTGTCTGCTGTAAGAATGAAAAGTGTGACTGACTTCCCATCTGAGTGAATTCATTCCAGATCTAATGACAGATGCTGGCAGTGGCTAGACAAACTCTGCTTACAGGTGCAGAGCCTGGGTTTCCCAGCTTCACTTTTCTGATTTTTACAATTCCAGTACAACTCAGAATATTCTGTAGATTCACTGCAGTATCAGGCAGTTTCTCCAAGTGTTTTCCCCCCTTTGAAACTAAAACAAGACAACTGATGGAATGAAGTTTCTTCCTATTCAAAAAGAAAAGCCATGTGAGCCTCCTAGAAGCCGATATGCCCAAGCAATGAAATTCCCAGTCATAGCCAGTGTTCACGTGAAGAAACTAGAGGCTTCTTAAGGGCATTGTTCAATTAGAAAGCAAAGCCCAAGCCTTTCTGCTTTCTCTAATACACGTTTGTTCTCAATAGGTAAACAAATGCCTCATCTTTTATGTCTATGACGAAAAGTAGCTATTTTTATTATCATAGTTATATTAAGTTTTGTCCTGACATAGCCTTTTTATATAGTGCTAACTGACATGTCATTTGATGTAGTGGCAAGGCTGAACTTAAATTTGTAACAATCTCCTTGCGTTGGCTTCCCAAGTGCTTGGTTAACAGGTCTGTGCTACCATGCCTCACTTTGCTAAGTTTTTTTGAACCTGTCAAATTCCATGAATGCTTCCTTCATTCTGGTAGGAGCTAAGTGAGGCCAAACCTGCCTATACCATATGGCAGGAGTCTATCACAGTGCATGTAGCTCTCCACACGTGAGCAGAGATGAGAAAGGAAAGGGCTGGACTCTGCTCTGGTCCTTTTCATCATCCCATTTGCTCACCAAAGCAAATGGTTCTTAGCTAACACTTCAGATATCCAGCCGGACCTAAAGCTCCCTATTTCTTTTGTCTCTCACTGTCTCACTTTCTTCTGCCTGACTCTGTAGGAACTCAGGCAAAACAGATCTGATCTTTTTAGGTACTAATAATTCATAGCAAGTTTTAGGCTCCTACTTTTCAGTACCAAGTATGAAAATACATATCTTATATAAATAGTAAAATATCAGAAAAAGCTGAGATTTTCCTTTAATTTCTATGACCCTGCATGTTTCCCAGTGACATAAAACAAGGTTACAGGACAACAATTCCTACATGCTATACTTTTATATTTAAATGCTGGATAATTAGTAGCCAGTATTGTAACACATGAATTGAATATGATCCGGAAAACCTAAACACTAGCCCTTAATTTAACACACTGAAAAGCTGCTAGATCTCAGATGAGCTCTTGCCTTTTCTGGATTTGAGTTTCTTCTCCACACCTCCAAATGCCAGTCAGCATCCTTGCTCTCAAGTAGTTACTTAAAAATATGTTCTTTTGCCAATTGTTCTTGCAATAATGGGCTTTGAGCACGTGCAAAGTCTGTGAAGTAGAAAGTATCTAGGCTTTAAAAGGGAATCACATTGTCTGTCTGACCCCATCCCCCAAGTCTATGCTTATGAGCAAATCATTTATAACCAGTTGGTATAAAGAGAAGAAAATACAGTGACTAGAATTCCACTCTCCAAAGTTAGGAACACTTATAAAATTTCCCAAGTGTGTACAGTCTTAAGACTCATTAAATCTTCATGTTTCTTGAGCAACAGGAAGAAGGCTATGTATGGTAGATATTCCACAAACTCCAGTTAGAAGCAGATAGAGGGAAAAAAAGAGAGGGCAAGAAAGAGAACAGAGATAGGTGAGACAGGAAGGAGCTGGATGAAAAAGAGATAGGGTTGTGGATCAGGGTTGTAGAGCATGGTTGTAGATGAGGGTTGTAAATCAGGGTTGTAGATCACGGTTGTAGATCTGGGTTGTAGATCAGCATTGTAGGTCTTGTTTGTAGATCCAGATTGTGGATCAGGATTGTAAATCACGGTTGTAGATGAGGGATGTAGATCTGGGTTGTAGAGCATGGTTGTAGATCATGGATTACATGTTACTTAAAAGAGCTGAGTTTGTGGCCGATACAAAAGAGTAACCTTATTTAAAACATTATGGGGTGTTAATGTGTGTGTGTGTCTGTGTGTGTGTCTGTGTTTGTGTCTATGTGTGTGTATGTGTGCCTCTGTGCCTGTGTGTGTGTGTGTGTGTGTGTGTGTGTTTGTGTGTATGTGACTTGAGTATACTCTTCTGGAGTAAGCCCTGTAGATGACAATGCGGCTCAGAGAGGTCAAAGAGTTGGACACACTTGGTAAAACAAAGGAAGCAGAAGAAAAGATGGAGAGGGGAAAAAGAATAATGAGAGAAAGGGAGTACTGTGTACCATGCCCTCCTCATTATCTCATCATGTTATGAGATGAAATCTCTGGCATATTCGTGTTTTCATTAATTCTTAAAGCTAGTATGAGCATATTACATATAGTCACTTCTAACGAACAGGTATGAATCTTTAAAATGTGATTTAAAATATCAGCTCTATCGTTTTACTCTACATGGATACTGTGAGGATCTGATGAAAGACAAAGTGTGAAATGCTTTGTAAAATGGTTCTGATGGCTGAGAAAAGGATGACCACACTGCTTATCTCAAGTCCTCAACTGCATAATTTAACATGCTGTGGGCTGAGGAGTCTATTTGGGGAAAAGAACAAATTCAACTTAGTTATAGACACATAAAGAAAATAATGAAATACAACTCGATGGGTAAAGTTATGATCAAAAAAGGAAACATAAAAACTAAATCATCAGGAAGGAGTACAACATGGTTTGGAGAATAATTATTGTCAAAGCAAGTGCTCATAACAAAAGAATATGGGACAAATGACTGAGTAGATTGGGAAGAGCTGTCAAAGTAATATATGAATCACCTAGGGACTCAGGAACACAACCTTCCTACGTGACTTCTCCAAAAGAAGGAAGATGTATCTTTTCTCTTGAGGGGAAATAATCAGCTGTCATGTGAAACTGGGGTCATTAGTACTTAGGTAAATGAATGGAGATCTGTGTTCAGTTCAAAGAAAACATTGAGAGGATTTGTCTGTATTAACAACTTTGTTAGAAGAGTATACCTTGAAACAGGAGATGGTGCTTTTACCACGGTCTTGGGTGGGTACCAGAAGTTGGTGGTAGGTGGCCTGCAAATGGAATAACTCCTAAGAAAGCCAAAAATTGAAGTTAAAGAGATGGGACAGCAGGTGAGAGCACTTGCTGCTATTCCAAAGGACGAGAATTCACATTGCAACAGTGATGCCAGGCTGCTCACAAGTGTTTTAAACCTAGCTGCAGGGGATCTGATGCTCTCTTCTCACTTCCACTGCGATCTGCACACACGTGCACATACACATGCAGGGTGGAATAGACTCAAAAATCTTGTAGATATGTCTTGTATAAGAGCATAGTTTTAAAGTAACAATATCTTCTTTCTCTTATCATCTAAAAATGGGGAAATGTGTTATGTGAAGTAATGTATGTGAAGAGAACTGATGAGTTGTCTAATATAAACTCCATGAAGCAGAATGTGCACTTTTCTTATGGCTTTATATCTTAGCCGGGCCAGGTGATTTTCCAAGGAATTAATAAATAAATGTGGACAAGTAGGACCAAATCTTAAAATGAATAAAATATATTCTACTGCTGAAAGAAAAGTCCCTTCCTAGAAGGGTAATATATTCTTTACCAAACATGGACTCCATAATGGTTTTAAATTCAGAGATGGTATTTGCTTGGATCAAGAAATGCATGGAACATGAATTTTATTACTCTCCCTCACTCTGCAGAATGTGAATTTTTTCCAGCAAGAAAGTAAGAACAATTTTTTCCTTACTACCTAATGTTCAAGAACCAGGGTAAGCCAGGGGACAGCTCCTGAAATCCCACAAAATGGAAGTGGGTGGGCAAGAGACATATCCTTCTAGTCATAGTCCAAGCTCTGGAATATTTGTGTGGGATCCTTGGATCAACATCAGTGTCACCTCAGTAATGCTGTGCCTTATTTTTAAGTGGTAGACACTGATATCTAAGATACAAGTTTTATTTACAATACATGACAATTTTTTTGAGAATGGTATTTTATTTATTTACTTATTATTAATTACACTTTATTCACTTTGTATCCCACCATAAGCCCCTCCCTTTTTCCCTCCCGATCCCATCCACCCTTCCCCTTCTTCACGCATGCCCCTCCCCAAGTCCACTGATAGGGGAGGTCCTCTTCTCCTTCCTTCTGATCTTAGTCTATCAGATCTCATCAGGAGTGGCAACATTTTCGTCTTCTGTGGCCTGGTAAGGCTGCTCCCCACTCGGGTGATCAAAGAGCAGGCCAATCAGATTATGTCAGAGGAAGTCTCTCTTCCCCTTACTATGTAACCCACTTGGACACTAAACTGCCATGGGCTACATCTGTGCAGGGATGCTGAGACTTATGGCTAACTGTTGGGCAATGTGTATGGAATCTTATGTAAGAAGTGGGAACTAGTAAGATCTGGAGTGGACAGGAACTCCACAAGGAGAGCAACAGAACCAGAAATTTGAAAATAGGGGTCTTCCCAGAGACTCATGCTCCAACCAAGTACCGTGCATGGAGACAAATTTTTTAAAATGGACCTGCTGTGGCTGTTTGCTTTGTGCTTTGGGAGGCCTTACAACTGTGAGAGCAGGTGTGTTCATGACTCTTTTGCTTGTTCTTGGGACACCTTCTCTCCTGTTTGGTTGCCTTGTCCAGCCTTGGTGTAAGGTGTTTTACCTTGTCTTAATGTACTTTGTTTTGTAATGTTTGTTTTTTGTCTCTTGGAAGCCTGCTCTTTTCTGATAGGAGACAGAAGGAAAATAGATCTGAGGAGAGGGGAGGAGAAGGAGGTCCTGGAAGGAGTGGAAGGGGGAAACTGGCCAGGATGTATTGCGTGAGAGACAAATTTATTTTCAATATTAAAAAAATAATTGAACCAATGAGTAAGAATATGAAATTATCAACAAATTTTGAGTAACAGCACTGTTGTGATTGTGGTGGCTATCATCAGAAGTTGAGATTTAGGATAGAAGCTGAAAAGTAATATAAAGACCCTGTCCTGGGGAACAATGCTTCCATTCAACCCACTGAAAACTACACTCCTCTGATGTTAATGAGGAATAATAAAGTATGACAATTATTGAAAAATTCTTGTTCTTTAATTGTAGAAGTTCAAATTTCATGAAGTATATAAATATTTTAATACAAAAATATTTCATCTTATGAACAGATCTGGACAGACGTCATAAGACAGGAGTTTTATATAATCCCTTGAAAAATCAGAGTTTGGATAAATGCTGGCAGAAATAAAAAGAAGGGATTATTTTACTCTTAAAAAGCAAAAGTGCAAGCATACATAGGTTGGTTTATATCTCACGAAGGAATGAAAAGCAAGGTTGAAAATGTAGGTAGAGAGGACAGACCAGGGCTTAACCTTACCTCTGTAGGCTTTGGGGCCCATGTTACAACTTTCTTGAGTTTCTAAGAACAGCATACTTAAAATATATCGAGATTATAATACAATCACTAGGAAATCACATAAAATAGTTACTTGAGTAAGTGATGGCAAATGGATGACTATATGAAGTATGTGTGTGTGGCTGAATGAAAAGGTGAATGGATTTATGGATGAAAGCATGTGTGGATAAGCAGGGGTTAATGGCTGCTTCTCCTATTTCATACTTGTCTGCTTTTTTAACATTAAATAAATTGATATTTTAGAAAATGTTTTACATATTCTTTGTACTTTAAATTTGAGAATAGTTCCCCTGTTTTGTCTCAGTAAGATTCTGGAAGTTTATGACACCCACATTGAGTAGAGGCTGAGTTTCTATGTCTATACCTTAGCTACTGGAAGTCAATAATATTACTGTCTTCATCAATTTTGCTGAATCATTTACTTTACTTTGATAAAAAGGAGGAAAGTTCTTTAAAATTTAGACCCCTAAAGCCAATTTTTATGTTTCCCCAAGTACTATGATTGAGGCTACTTTGCCTGGCTATTAATACTCTAATGGAACAGAGGGGAAATCAGACATTGTGCTGAGCTGATTAGAAGTGATGGCATGAAGCACCTTCCTGAGAACGGAAGTCCTGTAACCTCAAATACCAAGGACTATAAATCTCAGTAATATATAATGGTAATTGGTTTGAAGAGCCTAATCGACACAGAGAACGGAAGCCAACTGCAGAATGCTCAGGACTGGGAGCTCCAGGCCTCCGCCTCCTTCCAGAAGGAGATGTGTCATTTTCTCCCTCAGTTCTGGGAATGGTAATAAAGTATATCAAAAGCTGAGCCTTAATAAATGTCCATGCTGGAATCTGAAAAATGGCCACTGCAGTATCCTTGAATTACCTTAAAGCTGGGAAGCCGGTAAAACTGTAACATCTTTCTTATCTTGTATTGAATGATGCATGGACTCAGAATTGCTGAACTAGTACCATTGACAAGAATTCACAATAGTTATGCATGGTGATGTTTGAAGATCACTATTAGCAATGCCAATCCTCATCTATCCCATGAGATCTTTCTCATTTCTCTGTTACTTTGTAAAAATGACGCAACTTCTTACTTTAGATTTAGCCAGTTTATGTCTGAATATCAAGTCGGCCAGCAACCTCATGAGTTGTATTTGGAAATTTTTCTGAGCTTTCTTTTTTTTTTCTTTTATTTTTGGTATTTTTCTTTTTTAAATTTATTTATTTGTTTGTTAACAATTTATTCACTTTGTATCCTGCTGTAGCCTGCTCCCTCATTTCCTCCCAGTCCCACCCACCCTCCCTCATTTCCTCCCAGTCCCACCCACCCTCCCTCTTTTCCTCCCATGCCCTTCCTAGCCCAAGGATAGGGGAGGAACTCCTCCCCTTCTATCTGACCCTGGCCTATCAGGTCTCATCAGGGCTGGCTACATCATCTTCCTCTGTGGTCTGACAAGGCTGCACCTTCCAGGGCAAGGTGATCAAAGGGTAGGTCACTGAGTTCTTGTCAGAGATAGCCCCTGCTCTCCTTACTAGGAAACCCACTTGGAAACTGAGCAGCCTATGGGCTTCCTCTGAGCAGGGATTCCAGGTCTTCTCCATGTATAATCCTTGGTTGGAGTATTTGTCTCTGCAGAGGTCCCTGGGCCCAGGATTTTTGGCTCTGATGGTATCCTTGTGGAGTTCCTGTCCCCTCCAAGTCTTTCTATATCTCTCTTCTTCCATAAGGTTTTCTGCACTCTGCCCAAAGTTTGTCTATTTGTCTCAGTATCTCCTTTGGAACCCTGATGGGTAGAGTCATTCAAAGACCCCTGTGGAAGGCTCCTGTCCTGTTCCTTGTCTTCTCCTACTTTCAATGGCTATCCTGTTCTCCCTTCTGAGTGAGGTTTCAACCTCTTCCCTAGGGTTCTCCCTGTTGTTTAGCTTCTTTAGGACTATAGATTTTGTATCTTTATCCTATATTATATGTCTAATAACCAGTTATAAGTGAGTAGATACCATATGTGTCTTTCTGCTTCTGGGTTAACCTCGCTCAGGATGATCTTTTCTAGTTTCCACCATCTGCATGCTAATTTCATGATTTCCTTGTTTTTAATTGCTGAGTACTATCCCATTGTGTAAATATATCATAATTTCTGTATCCATTCTTCAGTTGAGGGACATCTAGGTTGTTTCCATATTCTGGCTATGATGAATAAAGCTGCTATAAACACAGGTGAGCAAATGTCCTTGTATAATTTAGCATCTTTCAGACATAATTTTCTGAGAAAGCCCCAGATTGATTTCCAAACTGGTTGTACAAGGTTATATTCCCACCAGCAATGGAGGACAGTTTCCCTTTCTCCACAACCTCTCCAGTATGTGTCATCCCTTGAGTTTCTTTTTATTTAAGTATTCTGTTTACTTGTAAGTCGAATGAGACAGTTTCTACTAGAATAGACTCTGAAAAGGATCAGAGAGATTTATGAAGATAAAGAGACATGCTGGAGAGCCAGAAATGGTGCTCACAGATGTGAAATGTTCATCAGATTAGAGTATAAGGGAAGGGTTGATTACTCACTACTCATGTCAGTCAAACCATCTTAGTATAATGGTATTATGGATGACATGCCGAGAGTCACGCAGACAGGGCCTTGATTCTCAGCTCCACTCCTTCCTTAACTTTAGAGTCTTATGCAAGTCACTCAAGTCCATGAATCTCTAATGTGTCATCAGGAAATGGGCACAAACCACCTAGTACTCATAATTACTCAGTATCAGATATGTTTATTATTGTAATTGGCACACAAGCATGCTAATAAATGAAGCCAGTGCTGTTGCAAAAAGCCAGCTTATACCAAGACTGCTATAGCAGTACTTCCACAACTATCCACTAAATAACTTGAATTTTCTCCACCAAATTTAAAGTTCCATTCATGGTAAGGTTCCGACTCCCAAACTATCACCTTTAAACAGGTACATAAATTCCCAACACTCACCCCATCAATGGAAAGTCTATGGAGAAACTAATTGATAACAGTAACCATTTTACACTCATGATTTTGATAAGCCTCTCCACTGTCTCAAAAATATTGACTAAAAATTGCATTTAAGTTACCATAAGTGATGCCCAATTTATAGCAGATACACTTTGAAATCCTGGCAACTTTATTAGGAAAGTATAATCATTCACTGACATTCTAATCCTGTGTTGGTGATTATGTTTACATTCTTCCATAGCACATTTCAGTGACTTGTTCTTTATTTCATACCCTTAAAGCTGAACATTGGGAATGGACGTGAGACCATTATGACTGAATACCAGAGGCTCCAGCATCTCCACCCAGAAAAGACGTATATTTTTTTTCAAGTAAGAAATAGAATTAATTTATTTTATTTGGTCAGTAACAAAAGTGAAAATAGTAAGATGTGTGCTATGTAAAGTTACAGCATATACATACATACATATATATATATATAGAGAGAGAGAGAGAGTGATCTCTTTGTGAACCTTTTCTTTCATAAAATTAATTGTTAACACTCTAGTACCACCAATACATACCAAGTATTACTACTGTTATAAGCAAATCTAAATATGCTCTATTTATCAGCATAAATGTTAATAATGCGATTGCCTTCCACTCTCATGCTCATTATGGAGCAGATGAGGTTACCTACATTATGGGAGTCTTCAGGAAAGAGGCAGGGCTTGAAACAGGCCCTACAAGAGTGCTTGTCAGCCTTCCAAATGCTGTGACCCTTTAATACAGGTCCTCATGTAGGATCACAGTAAGATTTAGACAGAGGATTTTAAATGACAGAAAATATCTTGGAGATAAAAATTAGTTCTTTTTTTTTAAGTGATTTAGATATCAAATTACAGCAGCGTTTTTAGATCTGCATAAAGCTCTGTTCTTAATTATCAAGTAAATGTGGGCATTTTAATGGAAATTTGTATCTTTTCTTTTTAAATTTTTTTTTTAGTTTTTTTTTTTTTTTTATCAGTTACATTTTATTAACTCTGTATCCCAGCCGTGTCCCGATCCCTCATTCCCTCCCAGTCCCTCCCTCCCCACCCCCGAAGGGAGGAGCAGTCCTGTTAGGCCACAGAGGAGGGCTTTGCAGCCAGTCCTGAAGATACCTGATAAAACAGGATCAGATGAATGGGGAGGAAGTCCCCCCTATCAGTGGACTTGGAAAGGGGCTCGGTGGAAATGAAAAGACATATTTTATGTTCCAACATTTCAGAGCAGAACCACTCATTTCACCCCATGGAGATATGTAAATTTTGAGGAAAAAAGGCAAGACAATCATTTCCCAATGACTTTTTCTTCCTGAAAGAGAGCAACAATCTCTGTCACTTTCACTGTTAATCCCATAAAACTACTGGAATGCCTGAGAACACACACATCAGATGATTCATGCCAAGCCTGGCACTGAGAACCACCTCAGGATCTATTAACTTAAGCAAACAGTTCTGTCAGTGGTAGGTTAATTTCATTACTTTTTCAGCAACACTTTAAATTTTTTATTACAACCATTTTTTAATTATTTTGATCATATTTTTCCTCCTCTCTAAATATTTTGTAGTCTTCCTCATCTCTGTAGTCACTCAACTTCATGTTCTTACTCTCTCTCAAAAAAGTGGAGAAAAAAAGTAAAAAAGGCAACACCACACACACACACACACCACATATGCTCACTCTCACACACACATACACACTCACACAGTCCATTTGTGTTGGCCAATGGCTCCTGGGCATGAGGCTGGTTCTAGAGTGTGGTTAATACACTAAGTGATACTCCACTGATGAAAATTGATTTTTCCTTTTGGGGCAAGTATCAGTTCCTAATAATTTCTTTGTTGGGCATGGGGCGTGTTTCTCAGTGCTGGGTTTTTATTTGTATTAAACTGTGCAGGTAGTGTGTGTGTACCCTCATATCTCTGTGAGTTCATCTTGTGTTAGTACAGTTGTGTCTGGAAGGTGCTGTTTCCTTAGAGCCATCCACTGTCTCTAGCTCCTTTTAGTACTGTTATTATAAACAATCTCTGTACTGAAAACTGTAAGACATCAATGAAAGAAAACAGTATAGAAAATGATCTAGGGACAGAGAATGGCTTCACTCTTCAAAACAATCTTCAGACTCAGTGTAATCCCTATCACAATTTTAAAAGAATCCAGAAGGTTTTTTTTAATATTTTCCTGTAGTCAAAATATATATTTTCAAATATTTAATATATCCTGATAACAGTCTCCCCTCCCTCCACTCCTCTCAGTTCCTCCCACCTCCACTCCCACTCAGATCCATCACTTTCTATGTGTCATAAAAAGAAAACAGAGAATATGATATAAGATAGGATAAAACAAAGTAACACATCAGAATAGGACAGAAGGAATAGAGCCCCCAAAAGAGACAAGAAAGAGAACTACTCGTACACACCCTTGGGAATCCCATTACAAAAATTGAAAGCCACAATTTATATTCAAATAACCTGAAAGAGAAAGAGAGAAAGCAAATAAATAAAAATATGTAAATAAAACAAAGTGAAATTAAAATGTATGAGCGTTTTTTTAAAATAACAGAGAAAAAAGACTGAAAAGGCCCTGAGAAGAGGTTCTGATACAGGGAACCTCCAAAGAGGCCTTTGAGTTTGTTTTCTGTTGACACTCTGTGCAGCCTACCCTTAAGAAGACTTTGATTCCCCAGGGAAACACACTTGGAGATAGCTCTACTTTCAATAGCAAGTGGTTATCAATTGGAGAGAGCTTCTAGGCTAGGGATGGGGACGTTTCCACCTCTCCGTTCAGCTCTAGGACCCATCTGGTGGAGACTCATAGCCACCCAGGTCCTGCTTCATCAGTTGGTGCATTCATAACTGCCTGCTTCCTATACTTTTTTCTGCATGTCTTGGGTCCACTCTAACTTATGCCCTTCCTGTCTCCTCCTCTTCAGGGTTTCCTGAGCTCTGAGATGAGAGGGGAAACAGCTTCTATAGGGATGAGTGTACCAAAGTCTCTCAATTTCTACATATTTTCTGGCTCTAGGTCTCTGTATTGGCTTCAATATACTACAGAAGTAAGCTTCTCTGACAATGGCTGAGCAAGGCACTGATCTATGATGATAGTAGATTGTCATGAGGAGTCATGTTATTGCTATGTTCTTTTAGGAGGCAAGTAGCATTTTGTTTTACCCGAGGTCTCAGGGCTGTCTAGTTTGAAGTTTTTTGTCACCCAAGCAACAGTCAGGCATGAGATTCATTTCTTGGATTGGGCCTTAAATCAGATACTGGTAGGTCATTCCCATAAGTTTTGTGCTTAACATGTCTTGCAGGTGAGGCTTCATTGTAGATCTAAGCTTTCAGCTGGGCTGTTGTTTGCACTTCTCCCTTGGTAGGGCACACCGTACTTCCCTGTATCAAAGACACTAGGCCTTATGAGGGAAGGCACTATTACGTAGGCACAGGCTCCACATTTAATGAGTTGTGTAGGTGTTTTCTTCAGCAAAGGGGACATGCCATCAGTCTGTAGAGTGAAACCTATAGTCTTGGCAATAGCTATGCTATTTTGTGGTTTCTGTGAGATCTAGGGTCAATAAATCACTTCGATCGAACACATACCCTGTAGTGGCAGCTTCATTTGTTTATAAGAGATGTCCAGTTGAAGCTCTGTCTCCTCCATCATTTGGTGACTTAATTTAGATCATCTTCAATAAGTGCATATTTTAGGAAGCTTCTGGTGTATTAAGTTTACACACTACCCATCAAATGGCCTTTAACTTTAGGTGTTTCTCCTTGTATTCTCTTTCTACCTCTTCCCTTTTTCTACTTAATCCTCCTGTTCCCATCTTCCCTGCAGGTATCAATCTATAATTATCTATTCTAGTCCTCTTTTCTAGGAATGTCTATCTGTCCACCCAGGTCCCTTATTCTATACCTAACCTACTCTAATGTATGGATTGTAGCTTGCTTATCAATGAATTGATAGCTAATATCCACCTATAAATGAATACATACCATATTTGTCTTTCATGATCTGGGTTACCTTGATAGATGAGGTTTTTCTTTTCTTTTTCTTTTCTTTTTTCTTTTCTTTTTTTTAAATTTATATTCATTTACTTACAAATTTCATTTCATTCTTTTTAATGCTAGAGTAACACTCCATTTGCAAATGTACCAATTTTATTGTTTATTATTATTAGTTACATTTTATTAACTCTGTATCCAAGCTGTATCCTGCTCCCTCATGCCCTCCCAATCCAACCCTCCCTCTCTCATCTCCTCCCTGTCCCTTTCCAAGTCCATGGATTTGGGAGGATCTCCTCCCCTTTCATCTGACCCTGTTTTATCAGGTATCTTCAGGGCTGACTGCAAAGTCCTCCTCTGTGGCCTAGCAGGACTGCTCCTCCTTGGGGGGTGGGGAGGTCAAAGAGCCAGTCATTGAGTTCCTGTCAGAGATAGTCCCTGTTCCCCTTACTATGGGAAACCAATTGGTTATTGAGCTACCACGAGCTTTGTCTGAGCAAAGGTTGTAGATTATATCCATACATGGTCCTTGGTTGGAGAAACAGTTTAAAAAAACAACCCTGTGCCCAGATATATTTGGTACTTGTGGGGCTCCTATCCTTTCCCTGTCATACTAACTCCCCTTCTGCCAAAGGTTTGAAGGCATCTAAAAAACCCTATCAAGCAGCGCAGCGTTTCAAAACAGATACTAAAACTCATACCATTTTTTTTTTTAATCTGTTCACTTATTGGGGAAGGTCTGGGTTGTTTCCATGTTCTGGCTATTGAGAATAGAACAGCAATGAACATTGCTAAGCAAGTGTCTCTGTGGTAAGATGAGGTGTTCCTTAGGTATATGCCCAACAGTGATATAGCTAGATCTTGAGGTAGACCAATTCCCATCTTCCTGAGGGATGACAACATTTATTTCTATAATGGCTGTACAAGTTTTAAGTCCCATTAGTAATAAGTGTTTCATTTGCTCAGCATCCTTGCCACCATGAGCTGTCATTTGTTTTATTGATCTTAACCATTTCAACATTGTTTTGATTTGCATTTCCCTAATATCAATGATGTTGAACAGTTCTGCAATTGTTTCTCAGACATTTGAGTTTCCTCTTTAAAGAATTCTCTCTTTAGGTACCTCACTTTTTAATAGGCTTGTTTGTTTGTTTGGATATCCTTTTTAAAATTCTTTATGTAACTTTGAAGTCTCTGATCTATTTTGAGTTGAGTGTTCTGCAGGATAATAAGTATGGATCTATTTGGATTCTTTTACATGCAACCATCTTGTTTGACCAGAACTGTTTGTTGAAGATGCTGTCTGTTTTTCTTTTTTTTTTTTTCTTTCAGTGTAGTAAGAATTTTGTAATATTGGTGTCTTTAAAAAAATAGAGAAAGACTATTAAGAATATGTTTTTGTTTTAATCTCAGGTGTGGAGGTATGGCACTGCTTTACAGCAGGGGTCTATGATTTGCCTCATACTCTAGCGGTGGAGTGATTCTGCTAGGTGTAGACAGTTTCTGTGTGATGTTTGAAATTCTGGGAACATTTCAGAGGCTATGTAAGTGCTAGAGTCCCAATAGGTGTAGCTGATTGGTGGTTGTATGCTGTTGGTTGCAGTTTGTCAAGTAGCTATGTGCAAAGAAATGAGAAGAAGAAATTAGATGTCCTGACATCAAAGATCAAACTTTTCCCAAAGAACTCAATTCCCCTAATTATCAGGAAATAGTCTAACAATAACGACACCACATTTCCCATCTGTCCTTTTTTTCTTCCCTTATGTAGTGTTAGGTGGTTGATGTGGAAAAGTAAAAAGTAAATAGGTGGAGAAGGGTGGAAAAAGAAGAAGAAGAAGAAGAAGAAGAAGAAGAAGAAGAAGAAGAAGAAGAAGAAGAAGAAGAAGAAGAAGAAGTACTCACAAGACAGTGAAACGACAACTCCATTCCAGTGTGTATTTCTGGCTTCTTTATCAAATCTTAGGTGTCCATAGGTGTGTGAACTCATTTCTGGGTCTTCAATTCAATTCCGTTGATGAACATGTCTATTTTGTGCCAATACCAAAATATTTTTGTTACTATAGCTCTGTAGAACAATTTGAGGTTGGGTATGGAGATACCTCCAGCAGTTATCTTAGTATTCAGTATTGTTTTAGCTATGTGTGTGTTCTTTCCATACGAAGCTGAAAACTGTTCTTTTAAGGTCTGTTAACAATTGTGTTAGAATTTTGATTGGGATTTCATTGAATCTGTACATTGCGTTCAGTAGGATAGCTATTTTTACTGTGTTAATTCTACTAATCCATGAACAAGGGAGACCTTTCCATCTGCTAATACCTCCTTTAATTGCATTCTTTGGTGTCTTAAAGGTTTTTTTTATTATTATTATACAATTCTTTCACTTGTCCATTAGAGTTACATTATGATATTTTATATTATTTGAGGCTCTTATGAAAATTGTTTTTATTATTTCTTTCTCAGTCCATTTGTCATGTGTATATATGAAAGACTAATATTTTTGTGAGTTAATATTGTAGTTAACCAATTTGCTCAAAGTGTTTTTTTATCAGCTGTAGGATTTTCCCAGTTGAATTTTTAAGGTCACTTTTATATAATATCATATTATCTTCAAGTAAAGATTGTTTGACTTCTTTCCTTCCTATTTGTTTACCCTTGATACCCATTAGTTGCTTTGTTGCTCTAGTTAAGACTTCAAGTAGTATACTGAATAGGTATGAAGAGGGTGTACAATCCTGTCTTTTTAGTGGAACAGCTTTGAGTTTCATTCCATTTAAATTGATGTTAACCATGGGCTTGTGGTAAAGTGTCTTTATTATGTTATATCCCTTGTATCTTTGGTCTCTCCAGAACTTTTATCATGAAGGGGTGCTGAAGGCCTTTCTTACATCTAACAAGATGATCATGTCGATTTTTTCTTTTAGTTTGTTAATGTGATGCGTTGTGTTTATTGATTTCCTTATGTTGGTAGCTGACTGATTTAGATATTACATTGGCAACTGTTAAACTATTATGTCTAATTTTTGTTTGAATTGATCCTTCTCTTTTATGGAGTTCCTATTACATCAAGAAGACCCTTTTTATTCTCAGATATTATACAGAACATTGGTCAAATAGGGATTAAGATACAAATTATTCAGACATGCTCTTCTCTGGGTCCAGAGCGGCTGACCCTGAGTGCAGTGCTTAGCCTCGCATCCTGAGCGTATCATTTTAGCTTTTTATGGTATCCAACCATGCTTGGGGAGAATGTCCTGCTTCAATGGCTGTAAAGGCCTGAATGATCATGGCTGCATCACACTGTTGTGAGACTCTAATCTTGCATATATACCACAGGCAAACCAAGGAGACCAACACCAGAAGGCCTGCTAACACTCCCATGCCCGCCCATTCCTTCAGATGATTCATGGCTGCAGCAATCCATGTTGATAATCCTGTGGCTAGTCCTGCGTCCACTCTGGTAGAATTTACTGTGACAATGGCCACTCTCAGCTGCTCCATCGTAGTATCGAATTCTCCAGTCCAATTACCTAAAATATAGCTCAACAATTGTTTAGACAGATTTGCAGCACAGGAAAAATTCTCATGTTGTATGCTAGTGACACAAAGTCCAGCATACTTTCATTGACAGCCAGGTTGAGCGATTTGCCATAGGGTATCAATTTGCTCCTGCAAGAGGTCAATCCTCTGATTGAACACCATCAAGCTTCCTTTTAGTTGAGCATTAATTCCTTTATGTACAACTAAGGCATGAGCTACATTGGCTAAATGATTATTCAGGGTCTGAGCAGTCTGCCCAGTATGACTCATGGCTAATGCCATGGTGGTAGCTCCAACAGCCGTCAATGAGATGGTAGTAACAATGGTGGCTGTAGTTCCAAGATCCCTTTTCTGTCTGAAGAGAGTCATAGCGTGAGGGGCATCAATGGGCACAGGCACCCAGTGAGGCATGCGAGTAACCAGGGCATACCTAACTTTACTAGCATTCCAGCATTGGGCAAAAAAGCAAGTATCATTACCACAATTACTTGGCTCTATCTGGCTAATAATGAATAAAAATGGGGGATATAGACAAACAGGTATGGGCTTATAGGAAATATTATGAGAAGCCTTAACCCCTCGTTGGAACATCCTGCGTCAGTTCTAGAACTAGCAGTGGTGGTGTCCGAGGTCTGAGTAGGTTCAGGAGACCATTGCCCCCAGGGGCGAGACATGCTCCATGCCAATTGACTAACTCCATGTTTTCCTCCAATTTTGAAAGTCATTTAAGGTTCTTAAATTATTTTTTCCCTTTTTTCTTAAATTTTTCATCAATTACACTTTATTCATTCTGCATCCCCCCATAAGCCCCTCCCTCCTCTCCTCCCAATCCCACCCTCCCTCCTCCCTCTGCTTGCATGCCACTCTCCAAGTCCACTAATAGGGGAGGTTCTCCTCTCCTTTCTGATCTTAGTCTGTCAGTTCACATCAAAAGTGGCTGTATTGTCCTCTACTGTGGCCTGGTAAGGCTGCTCCCCCCCCCAGAGAGAGGTGATCAAAGAGCAGGCCAATCAGATTATGTCAGAGGCAGTCCCTCTTCACATTACTATGTAACCCAATTGGACTCTGAACTGCCCTGGGCTACATCTGTGCAGGGGTTCTAGGTTATCTCCATGAATAGTCCTTGGTTGGAGTATGAGTCTCTGGGAAGTTCCCTATGTTCAAATTTTCTTGTTCTGTTGCTCTCCTTGTGGAGACCCTGTCCTCTCCAGCTCTTACTATTTCCCAGTTCTTACCTAAAATTCCATTCTCCTGCTCAACAGTTGCCCATCCGGCTCAGCATCTGCTTTGATAGTCTGAAGGGCAGAGGCTTTCAGAGGTCCTCTGTGGTAGGTTCCTAGGTTGTTTCCTGTTTTCTTCTTCTTCTGATGTCCATCCTCTTTGCCTTTCTGGATGGGGATTGGACGTTTTAGTTAGAGCATGTCTGATTGCATGCGGGTTGATGCCCCAGGTCCCGCCTCTGAGAAAAAGGTATCGGACGGGTCTGATGCTCTTTGGGTGGATGACACCTAAATGAACATCTGTACAAAGTCCCAATTTATTTCTAATATCAGAGATCAGACCTCTACTCTTGCCTGATGCGTCTAAAACAAAAAGGGGGAACTGTAGAGAGCTGCGGAATGCTATGCCTTAAAGATGGAGCTGGTTTCCGCCTTCCACTTTCCCGATGGTGAGTGCTCTCTGTCAGGAACAACTCCACATTTGGCTAAGGCTGAGGATCTGGCTTGCTTCCATGTATGTGGACCTATCTGCATTGCCCACATGGCACGCTGGGGTTGGCTACCCAGAGGCTATTTAAGCTGTGGGCTGGCTTTCCCCGGGGTCTGAGTATTGTTCAATGTTCCTGAATAAACTGCATTGAAAAAAAAAAAGATACAAATTATTATATAATTGGTTATTTAAACTATAATTGTGAAGTTACACAAAGGTCAAGTGCAGAGGACTGAGGCATGCACATCTAAAAAACTGATTTTATGAGTTACTAAAAGTCTTTTCTGGACACAGAAAACAGAAGGAAGTCAAGTCAAAACCAGGAAGCAGATTTTAAGCAAAAAGAATTGATAAGAGCTTCTTCTCACTAACTCTGTCCTAGGCATCCACTTCTTGAATGATAGAACCACTGGAATTTTCCAAAGAATCACTAACATTAAAACAAACAAACAAATAAATAAATGAAGCATCCTGGTAAATATCTCTATAAGGAAAATGAATAACTTACAAAAGACACATGACTCTCAAATATTTCAATAGCCACCAAGGACCTGCAATTTTTTTTATCCAATTACAAAAGTCCTTATTTTTTCTACATTTGAATCTTCAGTATATTTTTGTTTGTTTGTTTATTTTATCCATAACTTTCTAAGCCTTTTTATGGCAAACTGATTAAATATTTTGATGCAAAAATATTTCTGTGATTTGAACTGCCCTTGGATAAATATCTAATTCTTACTAGTTCCCCTTCAGATATCAAAATGTAAAGCTCGTGTTTGCATGTAATTTCTACACATACACATATTTCAACACACATGCATATCTTCAAAATTGAGAAGTGGCAGATAAAACCAAAGAGGCACAAGAAAATCAGGCCCTGACTCTGCCGTTTGTCACCATTCATCTGACAGCTGAGCTCCAGTGTTCTCCCTTCCTGTCCCCTATCATAGTACCAAATGAACGACTCATGAATTTCCGTTATGAATTCAATTCACTCATACATGATGTGTAGAATGGACTTCTACACATAACATCCCACTTATCTTTACTTATACTCAGTCTTAAATCTCAACCTGCATCAAAGTAATTTTTTGTCCTTTTAATATTCCTATATGCAGCATCAGATAACCATTCCATCCCATGTGCCCTCTCAGCTTATTTCAGATATTTAATTCCTAATTATTTATGTATCTCCCTCTTAGCAAATTATGTAAATACTATGGCATTGACGAATGGTATATACCAAGACCTAACATAGATCTTGATATATAAAGATCATTTAGTATAAAGAACATTTATTAAAGATCATGATTGTTTTTATTATTATTATTATTGTTTGTTTTCAGTTTTTCTGTGTAGCTTTGACTTTCCTGGACTTATTTTGTAGACCAGGCTGGCCTCAAACTCACAGAGATCTGCCTGCCTCTGCCTTCCTAAGTACTGGACATACAGGCATGCACCACAGTGCCCAACTTAATACCTGATAGTTAATCAAAAGTCTTTTTAAGTAATTTGTCCAGTTCGAGCTTCAGTTGTTTTATTTATTTAAATAATAATATTTCTTTGCTAAGCTCATCAATGCTCTTACTAAATAAATATTTTAGAATTTTCCCATGTAGCTTCAGAAATGTGGGACAACAAAAAAAATGAGTGCTGACCATGTCCTAGATCATGAATGTACAAATATTTTGCCAATGATCAAATCTCTACAAGCAGAAGCCCGTATTTGATAAACATCATGATTTTCTCACCACTATAACTAACAAATTAGTGCATCTCTGAGTGTCTAATTATAAGAAGAAGAGGAATAACACTGTTAATGTTTGAAGAATAATGGTAAGAAATAGAGAATGTGCTAATACAAGAACTCCAAGCAAGACAATAGTTCTCAACACTTAACTGGTTTTAAATTCAAGAGCCTGTGACTTTAATACATTTTCTATCATTGCAAATGTTTGTTCTATTCCCAAGGAAGATTAAAAATAAAAAAAAAAAATACTGTGTTGGCTCAGGAGCTTCTTTCTCTGCTGGCAGTATGTATCAGACTAAATGTCACAAGAATATTTCAGCATATGTGGGTAAATATTTATACTCATTTTAAGCAGAGATTCCAAATTCCTTGTTGTTTTGCAGAAAAGGCCCAAACCTAGTGGTAAAAGTCATGAATAGAACTTTTTCATTCTCCCTAAATGAGAAGGGGATTTTCAAGGATTCTTGCCTTGCGGTGCCCTATTTTTCTCCTTCCATTCTCTTTGGGTTGAAATTTTGGAAGGAAGAGCTGGCTGGCTGCCACGGAATTCTCTACCCAGGCACTTCGAATTATTGCTCTTTGGTCCCTAAGTGCCAGTACACAATTCAAATGTGAGCTCAAAAAACAAAAGTATTAAGCAAAGAAAAAGGAAGAACCAGGAGGTGTAAGATGAATAGGAAACTCTTGGAGTGGTGCCTAATGCTATGGCCTTGGATTACAAAGTGTAAACAAGGACTTAGAGCAGCTTTGAAATTTTAAGGGGAGTGATAAAGACCTATTACTTAAGAAACAACATGTTTTTAGATAAAGGGCACAGACTTATCAGATCAAAACCAAGTATGAAGCTTCTTCCCCAACAGCTCATATTCATGAGGGTGGAAAGTTCTATACAAGATGTTGGGGAGAAGGATCATCAACTATCTCATAAAGCAATGGATCCTGTATGCTGTGCTGCAATATGGACATGCCAGGCAAGATATGGCCACCAGTGCAGTGGTGAGAATGTGCTTCCCAGTTCCATCGAAACACAGTCCATGGGGGTAAATACATTCTTATTGCTGCAATTTGGTCATATATGTCTATGAAGATCACAAGCCTAATAAGGGAATTTATTACTGATGTTTTCCTAAATAAACATGTAGTTAAATTGCCTTCTTATTATTAATGTTGTGCCCATAAATATTTTTGGCAATAGACAATTGTCAAAGCCAAGACAAATGGCTAGCCAATGTGCTGACAATAAGTGGCAATGTGCTCATGCCTGAATGGGATAGGTATATCATTCATCTTTAGTGCCAGGTACATCACGAACATATCTGGGAAGACTGTGAGATGCAGAGAATTTACTTAACTGCAGTGAAATGCTGCTTTCTCTAGACGACAAAGCTGCTGTTGTCACAGACACATGCACAGATGGCACAAAAGCAACACAAAGTTAGGAAAAAAACAAAAGAAGAAGAACGTCAACAGAAATGGGAAGACGACGTGAGAAGGTAGCTTGAGAGACTATGATCACAGTACTTCCTATATGTATATGAGATTGTCAAAACTAAATAGGATCCTAAATAGGGGAATGGTTTAAGTAAGGGAGGGGAGAGAATTATTTACAAATATGTAAAATTCTTTAACCAATCCATATTACCTGTTCTCCTGCTGCTTGCTCTTTCAAACCTGATTAAAATGGCGGTGCCATGCTCTCCTTCTGGAGCCCTTCCGTATGCATTCAACTACCCTAAACTTGTCCTTCATTTCCACATTGTTTTATTATGTCTGAAAGATTGGTGACTGCTCATTTTACCACCTATGACTTAATATAAACAATATAGTCCTAAGCCACTTAGGTCATGGTGTTTCTTATAGCAACTAATTTCATTTTCTCTAAAATGTCTTCGCTGCTTTCTACTCTTACATTTAGTTTCTACTGCTTAGAAAATACCTGACTCACAGGATATAGGAAGGAAACACTGACTAATCACATGTTCCCACTATGAATAATTTTATTACATAGATGAGATAATACTCAAGAATAGAGTTTTATTCAACCATAGAGAAATTATTTTTGTAGGAAAAGAAATTGAATATCATTTTACTAAAAACACGTTGTCCCATACAGACAAAAACAAGAGATGCTTTCTCTCAAATATTGAATTTTGGGTAAAAATAAAAATGTCATGAAAATAACGAGGAATCCTTTGCCAGAGGCAACTGATCAAAGAATGGGCAATCAAGTTCAGGACAAAAGCAGCCCCTGCCACCCTTACTCTGGAATCCACGTGGAGACTGAGCTGCCAGTCAGCTACATGGGAAAAGTTAAAATGATGTCTTGAAAAATGGGATGGCGTTTCTTTCTTTCTTTTTTTAATCTTTTTTTTTCTAGTCAGTTTCAGTGACAAAGTGAAAGAAATGAAAATACTGTGCATTCTTAGCCAGACCTTATAGAATTCAGAGGTTGATGCAAGGATAATATAGCAGATGTAAGCCCAGGCAAGCCAGAACGTACAGAAGGAAAGTAAAGCATAGAGGGGTAAATGCAATAGTGAAAGACTGTATTACTCTGCCATGCAGAAACACAATTGTATAATGAGATGTGATTTCACTTGATTAAAAGAGTCACTCCCAAGAAATATAAAGAATTGATATCCCAGTAACATCCTTATAAGTAGATGGAAAAAAAATGATTTATTTCTTTGCCTCTGACTTCCCTAATTTGTGTCCCATAACAATGAACTCCTATGCTTCCTCCTTTTAACAGTGGTTTAGAAAACCTAGTGCCCCACTCTCTATGATACATGCTTTATATTTTCTTATTTGTTGAAATGGAAAACGAAAACCCTGACTCTCTGTTCTTCTCTGTCTATCTCCATGTCTGCCTGTATATGTATCTGTTTCTGTTTCTGTCTCTGTGTGTGGTGTGTGAGTATGTGTGTTGGTGTGTGTGCACCTATCCGTCTGTGTATGACATTTATTATAGAAATTGCCTCCACATGAATTCAAGGATAAAGAAATCCCAATACTATTCTCTATAAATGTAAGAATAGGATAATTGTAGGATAATTCAATCTGTTAGCATAAATGAATCTAAAGACCTAAAATCTAGGAAGCCAATGGATGGTGTAATTTCCAGTCTATGAGACAGTGAGTATGGTAAGGTAAGGTTTCATACACTGAATACTTGAAATTCTTTTACACAAGACAGCATTTGAAGTCCATGGTAGCAAAATAAAATTTCTAAGTTCCAACAGTGAGTTAACACACAGAAATTCATTATTAATATCTTGATGCTTTTGCCCAATTCCCTATTGCTAATACTCTAATACATATTTGTGGGGTTTTTTAGGAATTTACTTTTAATTATGTGCATCATATGTTTCTGTGTGAAGATGTGTATACCTGAATGGTTTACTAGAGGAGGCCAGAAGAAAGTCATAGATCCCTTAGAGGTGGAGTTACAAGTGTCTGTGTGTACTCTAGGTTCTCAGAATCAAACTGGGGTTTTCTAGAAGAGAAAACCTTCCTAACAGTTGAGCCACTCCTCCACCCTCTCACTCTGATAACTATAATAATAATGGTTATATTTTCTCTAATGCTGAAAAGGTGTCAATTACTTGACACTTGAATGAGATATTTGCTATTCTCACTTCACACTTAGAAAAACAATGTGCGATAATGAACCTCAATTGTCAATGTGATGAGATTCAGAATCTCCTGGGAGACAGGCCTCAATGCATTATAGGAGATTCTCTTGATCATGCTAATTGAGGTGAAAAGCCCCCTTCACCGTAGGTGGCACCATTTACTAGGCTGAGCTTCAAGACCATATAAAAAGGATCGAGAACACGCTTTCTTGGCTCTCTGCTGCTGAACTGTGGATGTAATGTGACCAGATGCCTCAAATTCTCGCTGTGACTCCTCAGCAGTGGCAGATTACAAGCTCTTTCTCTTAAATTGCTTTTTCAGATTTTCTTATCACAGTGACAGGAAAAAAACAAAACAAAACAAAAACCTTAGATGTTGTTTCGCCAAAATCTCAGACTCAGAAATCAAGAGTGTATCATGATGTATTTGACAATCTTTAATGCTACCACTGTGTTGCATAATGTCTAGTACTAGGTGGTGGAATATTCTGTCCTGGCACTTTGGCAAGATTCATGTAGAGTGGAGGCCACATCACATATAAGGAGACAGAGGCATTGAAGAAAAGTAGAAAGAGTGAGCATGGACCCATAGAGCAGCAGAAAATTGAAAGCCAAGGTGTCCTTGCCATCTGCTGAATTTGCCATTTTTTTTTTTTCTTTCAAAGAAATGGTCCCTTCTGGGAAAGACTCAGTCAGCTCCAGACACTTTTCCAAGACATTCTTGGAGCTGAGGCTGGTGTCTCCAGTTTGGCGGTGTGAAGTGTGATTTTAATTAGGCCACTTCCCTCAGGGGGTTGGGGGCTCTGCTGAAGTTTGTGTGTGGGAAGTGTGCAGGGAGCATAGAGGTGAGGAGCACTCAGGACAAGCCTCCCAGAGAGGCCTGGCTGTCACTTTGTGAAATTTCCTCTATTCCTTCCTCTTAAAGTAATTGGAAATCTTTGTACCCGGGGAGCACCCTGGCCTCCCTTGGATAGGAAAGGGCTTTGGAGCTCTTGGGTCAGAGCCAGCTCATAACCAGGACATTTGTTCCCAGCCACGAGACCCTTGTGTGGACCAGTCACTCAACTCAGACAGGTATCCCCATGCATGCATGTTTCATGAAATCCCCTCTGGGATGAGAGAGACTGTTCGCCACTACCCAAGTGAAACGTTTGTATTTCTCCTGTTTTTGGAATCCTGAGGTCCAAACTTCTCTTTTCTAGTGTGACTCAAGATTTAAGGCTTTTCATTTCCACACTGGAAAACCATATACAAATATATTACTGGCTGCTGACAATGTCACCTCCAAGTTGGGGAAAGACATCCATGCAGCTGGGTTTGCGGGTGGGCCCAATCACTCCAAGGAGTCTGCAAAACACATTCTGGAGAAGAGAAATCCAGTAGCTCACGAAGAACCTGACATTCAACAGAGGATCCAGGGAGTACTTGCTTGCAAATTGTCGCTCACTCATCATCTCCCTTTGCAAACTAGACATACTCCTCTTACTTTCAGAAAAAGAAAAGTCTTCTAAAATGCAAATTTAGTTACACTGTGCTCCTGCTTTAAGATACTCTGCCGTATATCCAGGTAAAAGGCCTTGCTATTACAGCACCCTTTCTTTACATTCGTCCCATATATAACTCTCCAGCTTTGTTTACAATTCTTCTGCCTTAATCTCCTATGACTCCCAAACTAAGCCAGATTTTCCCATTTTCTTCCAAGCAGCCCTTTCTACCTGTAATATCCTCAGGGGGATCTCTTTCTCTGTCAGTGAGCTATAGTGATTCTTCATCCCCTGGTGAGCTATAATTGCTTGGCTTATTGTTCATATGTCAGATTATATGTCACCTCCTATGACCAGTTTTCCCCAGGACCTCGTCTACTTTTTGACAAACTGGAAGAGCAGTCTGGTCTTCCTACAAGGACTGCAATGATTCATTCAGCATCCATCTATGTTTAGGACCTTGAATTACATTATAGCTAGTTAATTTGCTTTCCCCTGTTAAAAAGTAAGCTATGTGAAACTTAAGACTGTGCTTGTGTTTCATTTATCAGTGTACTCCCAGTTTAGTGTCAGACACATTATAGTCACACAATAAATATTTGTTGAATTAACAAATGAGACCCAGAGGATATTCTGTTAAACTCTTAATGGTCTCTGTCATTTCCTGGGAATTAAAACTGTCCCTTGAAAACAAAATAAGAAGGACAGGTATACCTTTTTATTAATAACCTACAAGTAGAAAGTCAGCATTGTTGGTACTAAGAACTTTTGGTCAAGTTTCTGGTAAGTGCTGAGTATGAGTAATATTTTGAAGTATTGGAATGAAGAACAGCAAGAGCAAATGTGAAAATGTTATAGTAGGTATGGAATCTATTCTGTGTGCTTTTTTTTTCAAAGAATACATGGAGGCACATTATTTGGTTAGAATCATTTATAATCATGCTACACAGCTAAAGTTGTAGAACAAACAAATAAATACTATCCATTAGTCAGATGCAGAAATTCATAAGACTTAGTAAAGAAGAGGGTCTTTGCCTTTCTCTGTTTTTCCAGGGAGAAAGATGCTAAACTGAGCCTGGCAAGTTATTCAGCAAATTAGAACCAGAGAACTGTCAAAAGAAGGAATCTGGCCAGAAGAGAGCATATTTGTTGTTGAAATTAAGCAAAAATAATAGCCGGGAGGTAGGTTTCTTCCCAAATAAATTTCACACATGTCTTTCTACTCTATGAAGAATTCTGTTTTACAGAGCACAGACATCTCTGCTATGCTGGCTCAAGGTTTATTAATACATAGGTCACCATTTACCAAGAAGGCTCACAATGAAGGTAGCTATAGAATTAAAGATCTCATGTAAGAATTTCTATCAAACAAAGTACAGAAATTTTATTTCTGTTTATATTAGGGTTTTTCAGAGAAAACAAAGATGGATGGATGATAGATAGATGATAGACAGATTGAGAGATTAGTAGAGAAATAGTAGATGACAATAGATATTGATATACATATATACAAAATAGATAAAAGATAGATTATAGATACATAGGTAGATAATTAAGGAAGATAGTTAAATGATAGAAAATAAATGATGGAGACGTAAAGACGTATTAACAGACATAAGGTATGTAGAAAGATAGATACCTAATTAATGATAGCTAAAAGGCACTTACTAGGAGAATTGACTCACTATATAAGAAGGCTGAAAAGTCTCATACATGTCAGCTATAGGCTACAAAACCATGGACACTCTTACAAAATGTCAGTGCCATTCCAAAAGACTTAGAACCAATGAATCCGAGAGAGAAGCTCTTAGTCTAAGTTTCAGTGACCAATGCTTGGCAGTCTACTGGTGACAGTTCTGGACCCAAAGTTCTAATATGTAAAGGTAAGAGAAAAAAGGCTTACTAACTCATGAGAACATGGCAGTATTCTTCAGTGTGCCTTTAGTTCCATCTTTATTTCATCTTCTTGGATGATGCCTTCACACTGAAGATAGTTCAGCCCCTTGCAGCCCATTTACTCAAATGCCATTACATCCAGAAACTTTCTTATAAACACACCATGAGCCTCCCAATCACTATAACAAAATGCCAGACTCTTGGATGTTCCGCTTAGAAGAGAAACATTGGGCTTACTGCCTACTGTGCCTTAATTCAGTCAAGTTCATGATGAAAATTAGCAAACAATTTCAAATCTCAATTCTTCACTGTGGCCTGGGTTATCTTTTAATCTGTTCTTCCTCCTCCTCTTCTTCTTCTCCTTCCTCTTCATCATCTTCTTCTTAATACCACTACCACCTTGTTACATTTTTAATTCATATACTTATTTACACCTTTACTCCCCCATGTGTGTAGAGATGGGTATAAAAATGAGTGTGATAGGAACACATCTTTCTCATTGTTTTCATTGCTTCCTATGATAATGATGAGAGCAATTTCTTTACTGTTCTTCTTAAAAGACACATGTCTTGTAAACTCAGAGGTAGAAAGATAGCTTAGTGATTAAGAGACCATGTCATTCTTACAGAGGGGTTTAGTTTGGTTCCCAGAGTCCACATTAGGCAGATCACGGCTTCAGTTCTGGGTGGATCTCTTCAAATTCCACGGAAACCTGAACTAAGAGGTACATGAGCATGCATATACACATAATTAAAAGTATATATATATATATATATATATATATATATATAGTGTGTGTGTGTTTAAAATACATATTTTATATATATAAAATATTTATATATGTATATAAATTTATATGTTTATATATTGTATATTATATATAAACATTATATATTTATATATAATATTTATATATATTTATGTGTTTATTTATATAAATAAATATATTATTTATATATTTATAAATATATATATCTTAAACACACATATTATTAATAGATTTCAAAAATGGTACCATACACTTTGAAAGTTGCAAGAGGCAAGGTGATGAAGCTATAAAGTTACTGTTATGAAATTATGATTTGGGCTTCAGATATGGGTCAGCAGTTAACAGTACTGGATACTCCTCCAGAAGACCCAGGGTCAATTCCTAGCACCAACACAGAGGTTCATAACTGTCTGTAACTCCACTTATAAGGGATCTGACAGCGACTTCTGGCCTCCATAGGCACTAGACACATGTAGTATACCAATACACAAGCAGGCAAAACAACCATATACATAAAATACATTTTTAAAAAGCAATGATGCCAAAGACTAGATCTATGTTTCTTTTTCCACAAATCCCCAAGCAGTTAGATCAGCCACTGAGTAAATAAGAGCAAATGCTTACCAAAACCTTACTAGAATGAATATAACTCTAATTAATTGAAATGTTTTATCTAAAATTAAATATTTTCCTTTTGGGGTAGAGAAGGAACCTAGCTTGCACCAGGGTTCATATTTGTGTCAGACCTTTTAACTGGGGTTTGGAGGATATTTTATAGCAATTTCCTAAAAGCCCTTTAATGATTTGGAAGTAAGCAATGTGGACACATTAATTCACTCTAAACATCTGTTTCTACATTTTAAAGCAGGAAAAATAATGATAATAATAACAGTAATACTCCATGGGCTTATTTTGGGAATGATAAGTAAAACTCCAATGTGAAATCCACAAATAAAGTATAGTCTAGTTGCTCATTAGGGGAGCTTCCATTGTGTATTGCCCATCTCTGTTTTCAGAAAACAAATTTACTTTTTGGCTGAATTCTTATCTTATTCCTCTGATTAGACTATTTTCAGGTTTGTTATAAATCATCCCACAGAGCCATACATAGATCCACTTCTCTGCTGATGTTTTATAATGTCTATGCCATCTTATCCTCATGGCTACCAATACCTGGTCAGGATAGGTTTTCAGTATATTTTTAATGAATAAAATAACTAATTTTCAATTCAAGGTTCTGTTGTATCTGAGGATGAAATTATCACCCTATCTCTTGAGTGAAAAACAGAACCATGTGTAGCTTTTCTTCCTAGAACTGAACAGAGAGGCTTGTCAGAAACTGAAATAGCCCAACTATGCCCATATTTGGAAGGGAATGTCTCTTAGACATAAGGCTTCTATGAGCAAGAGTCACAAGCTATCACATTTTCATGACTCACAAATATCTTCAGCATCAGCGAGTTTAAGAAGAGAATAGCTTTAATTCATGAAAAAAAAATCATTTTATCAGAGAAGTGACATAGTCTAGAGCAGAGTACATCATCTTGGAACGTACAGAGACTATATAGATAGATCAAATACAGCAAAATTACACTATCATCCAAATATATTTTTCTCCTTTCAGGGTATAAGACATTACCGAATAAGCCCTTTATTTAGTTGAGAAATTTAATATCTGTAACTAACACAATGGAATTATGAATTGTAAGTGCTTGTCTCCTACAAATCTTCATTCTTCTCTCTAGTGATCTTATAGCTCATACTTGCAAGACAGTTGGCAGTTACCTTCCCATCTTCTGCTGAGGTCTCAGGATCATGGTAAATGATGTATGGGTGGACAGATGATGACTAGAGATGGGGATGGGAGTGTCTACTGGTACTGTAGTGATTGATTGTCGTACTAAAGCTGAAAGGAGAGCGGTTTTCCATTCCTACAGAATCTAAAGATTCTTCTATGGGAGGCAGAGACTGTGTGATCTGCAAACTTTTAATAACCAAACTCATTCTTATTAAGTAAGTAAGAACTCAGGTTAAGATTTTTTAATAATGCAGAAACTGTGTCTATATTAGAAAAGGGTTAGTGTGCAGTGCATGTTGTGAATGCTACATATTTTAGTTCCTTATTGTAAACATTGTGACAAGGAGAAATATCCAACATAGGACAGGAAAATAAGCACCGTGGGTACAATCTCTTTTGAGTTACAGATTTATTACATTTTTAATCACTTCTTAATGTTCAAAGTACTATATTCTATATTTTTTAAGTTCAAATATTTTAAAAAGAAGAAAAATTCCTCTTTGTTATCCTGTATTTTTATTCTTTTGTCAGTGCAATGAAGTGGACTGCATATTGGCACCTAGTTTCAAACTTTTTTATCATGACTAAAACTGACTTGTTGAGGGCTGTAATAGTCTCTTTTGAGTTCTTAATTATAGAAAAAGAACATTTGTGTTCTACTTGGATCATGAGTTAATTGGATATGGACTACTCAATTGTTGTATTTCAAAGTGATTTACTCTCCTGAATAAAAAAATAAAAACAAAACAAAAAAACTAATATCATCCAAAAGCATGCTTGAAGAAACATCCAGGTAACATTTGGCCAAATGCCTCAGCAATCTGTGGTTCAGTTAAAAGCCCACATTAAATAGCCAAACTTTGGGCAGAGTGCAGGAAATCTTATGAAAGAAGGGAGAACTAGAAAGCCCTGGAGGGAAAAAGAGCTCCACAAGGGGAGCAACAGAACCCAAAAATCTGGGCACAGAGGTCTTTTCTGAGACTGATACTCCAACCAAGGACCATGCATGGAGATAACCTAGAGCCCCTGCACAGATGTAGCCCATGGCAGCTCAGTGTCCAAGTGGGTTCCCTAGTATTGGGAACAAAGACTGTCTCTGACATGAACTCAATGGCCTGCTCTTTGGTCACTTCCCCCTGAGCGGGGAACAGCCTTACCAGGCCACAGAGGAAGACAATGCAGCCAGTACTGCTGAGACCTGATAGGCTAGAGTGAGATGGAAAGGGAGAAGGATCTCTCCTACCAGTGGACTTGTGAAGGTGCATGGAAGGAGAACAGGGAGGGAGGGCGGGATTGGGAGGGGCTACAGCTGTAATACAAAGTGAATAAATTGTAATAAATAAAATAAATTTTCAAAAGAAAATTAACTATGTATGTTTCTTTTCATTTTTTACTTTCTTATTGTTTATTTTTCTTTCATGCAATTCCATAGTATATTTAATAATTTTAGTATTTCTTTAACATGATAATATAGTATGTCATTTTTATAAGAATATCATTTTCATTTACCCTTTTTCAACTTTCCTTTCCTTGAAGTATGTATATATTTTCTGTGTAGATATTTCTGTTGGGCTCTCATTTTCAATTCTTGTCAGTCTTTCTCATTTGCTTACCCTTGGAGATACTCCACTATCCTGCCCATTCACATGTAATTGTGGTAATGAAGATTATGGCAATCTCAAGTTGCATAAGTAGGAATTTCTGATTGTAAGGATCAATAGACAATTGAAGCCCAATCCATAATGTTCAGTGTATTGGGAAATATGTAAATGTTTAGTCTGGCCTGCTCTGTTAAGAGAGGACCTCCCCTATCAATAGACTTGGGGAGGGGCATAGCAGGGAAGGAGGGTGGGATTGGGCAGGTACAAGGAAGGGGGCTACAGCTGGGAAACAAAGTGAATAAACTATAATTAATAATAAATAAATTTAAAGCAAAAGATATATTCTTCTATTTTCAAAATTTTGGACATAGAAACCCAGTTTTCACCATGAAAGAAGCCACAGTATAAAAAAAAGGATCTTGACATTCTTGCTACTCAGTCTGTGAATTTTGCATAATTTCCCTCATCTCAAATGTGTCTTGTCACCAGCTTTGCTGTATTTCATTCAGTCATGGAATTCACTTCACCAGGTTCTGAAGTGTATTTGCTTTGAGGTTGAACAGCAGCTGGCATCCTGTCCAAAAAAACACATTTTTTTTTTTTATGGACAGTTGGAGCAAATCTTATCTTCCTTAACCTTTGATTTCTTTCGATCTTGTGACTACCAGGTGAGGTTTTTTTAAGACCTTCCAAAGTTATAAGAAATGAGTCATTTAAGTCTTTCTGTTTCGTGCTTCTGTAGGCATTTGTCTTTTTGATTCACCCTGAATGGCAGTGTGGTTTTTACTAATCTGCTACTCGTCTTCAAGGCATCATTACGTCATGTCTGCTTACTTCCTTATTCTTTCGTGGGTCCTTCTGAGTTTATAAGGTCTTTTTTTTTTCTTTTTCAGTCATGATAATGGCATTGTAAATGCCCCCAAAGTAGTGTGTATTAAAAGTTCAATGTAATAAATAAAAAATTTATATTAAAAATTCTACGTGTAAATAATTGTTCTACTACTAAATTCCACAGAACTTTGTGTGCATTTTAACAAGAGCAAGAAAAAGATATCTGTTCTGTGCTTTCAAATGTATTATTAAAAGAGAGATTACCAATACGCAAAGACATTGATATACAAGGTGGTTTTAGATAGTGCTAAGAGTTATAGGAAAAATAACATCATCAAAAACAAAATACAAGGATACTTAAGCAGAGGAATTTATTTAGACAGAGAATCAGATGGTTTTCTGTGTAGGATGTCTAAACAAACATTCAACTTGGTTGAGGGATAGCATACATACAGCTCTATTGCAAGAATTAATCTGAAATCCTCAAATAACAAGAATACCAGTGTGGCTGTACTTGTCAAGGGACATACCACCTCGTAGGCTACATGGCCAAAAGGCTCAGAAAGAACAAATCCTCTAAGATGTTCCATCCCTTAATAAGAATATTAATAATCCAAATTAAATTGGTAGCCTTTAACTAGTGTTTAGCAGCAAAATCCTTAAAAATTTATTTTGTCATCTTATGAAGACTAGATTGCAATAGATAAAGTTTTCTTTTTTTAAGTGGGGAAGCATGACTGCTATTTAAATGAGCCAGACAATAGAAATCCATGTCTTGAATTCAATTTATAATAAAATAAAGTGTTGTCTTAAATATGCCACAAATGGTCATTTGATAGTGAATAAAAGACTAAAAGAGGGTAATGTTGAAGGGAAGACATAGATAGAAGTCAAGAGTTTTTTTATTATTATTATTTCATTCTACGATATGTTATTCTATGGAAAACAGATGCTTCTCTTAATTCAATACATTCCCAGATTTCTCCTCCCCCAGCACCGCTTCTAGTTCTCTCCAGCCCCTGTGCCTCCCCCTTTCCCCATATCCACTCCCACTCTGTTTCCTCTACAAAAAAGAGCTGGTCTCCAAGTGACACAGGCCAGACAGCACAAAACAACATACAGCCAGACAAGGTGAGAGCCTGCATATCCAGGGTAGACAAAGCAATTCAGCTGGATCCAAAGAGTCTCAAGAGTAGACAAGCAGCAAAGATACACCTGCTCAACTGTTAGGTATTTCACAGGAATACCATATAGCCAAACATATATGCAGAGGACCAGGTGCAAATCAATGAAGACTCTTCTGTTACTGTGAACCCATGTTAATTGATTTTATGAGTCATGTATTTCCATTGTCCTCCACCCCCTCTAATTCCAATAGTCTTTTCTCCCTCTCTTTGGCAGAGATTCCCAGTCTCTGAGGGGAGGGACCCAGTGGAGACCTCTAATTTAGACTCTTTCTCTCTCTCTCTGCCTAATATCGAGCTGTGAGTCTCCACACCTGTCCCCCTCTGCTGCCAGAGAAAAACCTTTCTGATGACATCTGGACAGTGAACCAATTCATGAATATAACATTGTGATCATTTGAATAAATATGGTGCCCAGAGACTCATGTTTTTGACATAAGCAGTGGAACAATTAGTAGACATGTCCTTGAAGGAGTGGGTGTGGCCTTGTTGAAGGAAATGTGTCACTGTGGAGGCATTCTATGAGATTATATATGTTCAAGTTATACCCAGTCACACAGTCTGCTCTCTATTGCCTGTGGATGAAGATGTACAACTCTCAACTCTTTCTCCAGCACCATGTCTGCCTGCATGCTGATCTGCTTCCCACCATGAAAGTGTAAGCCATCCCCAATTAAATGTGTTCTTTATAAGGGTTGTCTTGGTCATGATGTCTTTTTGCACCAATAAAACCTTAAGGCAATATCTTTAGGAATTGTTTGTTTTTTTGTTTGTTTCGCCTGTTTTCCCTAGCTCTGTGAGCTATACAGTTTCCTGTTCTTGGACATTCAGGCAGTGAAGGGCATGGGCTCCTTCTTGGGGGGCTTAAACTAAACATCTGTTAAACCAAACATCTGTTGGCTGTCCCGTTATGTTTTGGACCACCATTACCCTAGCACATCTTACAGGCAAGTCATGTGGTAGATGGAGAATTTTGTGACTGGATTGGTGTCCAGCTTTCTCATTCTGTAGTCTACTGAGTACTTTCTTACTCCAAAGAGACTAGAATGTAGGGGTGAAGGCTTCAAGCTCACACCAGCACCAACTCGACCTCTCTACATACAATGAGGTGAGTAGAAATTTTCCTTGGCGTTGGAGCCCCACTGTTTTCAGAGTCACCTTCTGTCCCAGTGTCAGCCTGGGTTGTTTACAAATCTCCCAGGACTTTTCTCAGGTAACAACTGAAGAGGATATAATCCAGTCACACCATTGGAAACTTTGCCTGGCTACAAAAGATGGCCAACTCAGACCTTATATCTTATCTCACAAGGTTCACCTTTACAAGATTCCAGGAAGTTTCTACTGTACTAGGTTTTTGCAAGGATCTGAATTCCAGCTGTCTCTCGCAGCACTCTCTCACTCCAACTGGACCCCTCATACTCCTGTCCCCATTTACCCCCACTGCACCCTCTGAATCTATTCTATTTTTTCTTCCCAGGGAAATTTAATGAGTCATTTTGGAAGACAAATTCAGGTAGAAAGATAATTAATTGAACCTAGGATTTAGAGAAATATGACATAAAGTTTAAAGCTTTGTAAGCAGGTAAAGTAGCTTAAAGTAATTCTTGGGTAAATCTGACACTATGTTTATAAATAAGGTTGTATAATAACAAATCTAAGCTTTTGGCTTATGTCTGGACTCACTTAACATGCAATGCTAGTGTTAAAGAGCTGCAGCACAGAGCATATGACTCAATTGCTACAATATTTCATATCAAGCCTTTAATAAAAAAAGTCTACTAATGGCAGACAGTGAAGGTACTAAAGACAAGGATGAGCACTGGGCTTTCTAATGTTTAAATATCAGATATTTGAGAGTAATCTATCAAAAAATAATTCAAGAAGACTGAGTCAGAAAAGAAAAGCCGCAATATGTTAATGACCTAGATAGAAAACAAACCCATAAGAGGAAGAGTATTCAACTACCACATATGTACCTTACAGGCAATCTGTACTGACCACAGAATGATCCAAAGATTAATTCCTGGTGACTTGGGCAAAAACGGTGACTATGGAGTAGTAGCAAGTAAGTCTAACCAAAGTGGATGTGAAAAATAGAAAAACTGTACTGTGAGAACGTAAAGATAACATATAGATGAGCTTGTAACTTCGCTATAAGGACAAACTTGAAAATATGATGAGAACTGCAAGAAAGCAAGTGATCAAAGAAGGAACTGCACTCCAGTTTAGCAGACAGTAGTCTCTGAGTAGAAAAACAGCATGTTTGATGTTTATGTGGTTGTTAGCACATAATCAATGCCTGTGGACTGAAAGACAAGATTAAACATAAGAACAAACATTGGGTAAAAGAACAAATGTAAGATAAATTTTAAATACTGAAGCAAATAAGAGTGGAAACACAATGTAGAAAAACACATGAATTATAGCAAAAGAAGTTGTTAGAAGCAAGTGTATAGAAACAAATGCTACACTGAAAAAGAAGGAAAACTGCAAATAGTTTAACAATCACTTGAAGAAGCTTGAGAAATGTCATGCTAAATCCAAAGTTATGGGGAAGTGAATAAGAAATATCAGAACAAAAATAAACATAAAATAGAAAAGCTGTAGGAAAATAAATTCAAAAGTTTGTGTATAAAAATTGAATTCAAAGCACTCTTAGCTAGACTAAGTGAAAAATGCACAAATAAAATTAAGAATAAGTAAGAGAGAGAGAAACATTACAACAGGTGCCCCAGACGGGAAACATGCTCATGAGGGGCTATTTTATACAAAATAAATAAATAAATTAATTAATTAATTAATTAATTTTAAAAAATAATGAATGGCATAGAAGAAATGGGCAGTTTTCTTGAACAATATAATCTGTCATGTTTGAAGCAAAAAGAAGTAGAAGGCCTGGTGAGAAAAATAAGTAAACGGACTTAGAAACTGACCTCAGACCTCACAACAAAGACAAACTCGCCATCACATGTTTCTACGTGACATCTAGAAACTGTTCCAGGGAGAATTAATTCCAATATTGCTGAACTCTTCAAAATATAAAAACAAAAAGAACAATTCCAAAATTATTGCATGAAGCCAACATCACCTTGATGCCTAAGCCAGAAAAATACAAGAAAAATAAAACTACAGGCCAAACTCTCTGATAATAATTGATGCAGAAAGTCTCAATAAAATATCAGCCAGCTGAATTCGACAACAATCAGAAAGATTGTACATCATAACCAACTGGAATTTCTCCTTGGCATGTTAGTTTATTCTAATATATGAAGATCAATCATCAAGATTCATCACAAGAACAGATGAAAGATTAAGGCCCCTTGCGCATCTCAATTGACACAAGAAATAAGAGCATTAAAGAAATGCAACATTCCCTATTGATTAAAAGATAGTATCTATAATTTAGATACAGATGTCATTTTCTTAAACATAATAAAAGCAATATATGAAAAATGGACAGCTATCATTAGAATCGATTGGGAGAAATTAAAGTATATCTACTGAGATTTAGCATAAGATAAAAACCCCTATCTTCAAAGACACCCTACTTCTTTAGCATAGTTCTGGAAGCACCAGCAAGAGTGATCAGACAAGAAAAAGAAATAAAATGCAACTGTATTTGAAAAAGGAAGTTAAATTATGTTCTTCTGATGACATGATATATACAGATAGCAACTGCAATGATACTATCACAAAACCTATACGTTTAAAAGTGAAATCACAGGAAATAAAATCAGCATACAATTATTTGTAGACTTCTTAAATATTGTGATTCTGAGGCTTGCCTCAGAATATACTAAACATTTATTCCACTAGTGAGTAAGCCCAAACCCTAATCATTAGCATTTTTCATACAAACAATAATCAAGAGACATTCCCATTTATAATTGTTTCAGAAAATACTAACAAAATAAAAATAAACTTGTAAGATCATGTATTAGATCACAGTCAACCCACCGGAAGTCACTGAATCATTTTCCTAAAAGCAATCTATTGTCTATTTCTCTTCAGGTTGAAGTGGGAGTCAATGAACTCCTTTCCACCCCATGCTAAAATGTCACCTCACTTGTTCTTATGCAAACAATGACAGTTGCTCTAGGTTCATGAGTGTAGGGGTCCTGTTTTGTCTAGAACACAGTATTTTGTTTCAATCCTTCCCAACCTCTGGCTTTTACAAGCTTTCTCTTCCTTTTTCCATAGTGATCCTTGGGCCTTAGGGATTGTCGAAGTCTATATGTAGATGAGTGATCCTCAGGCACTCAATCTCTGCAATCTGAACAGCTGTGACCATCTATTATACAAAGAAAAGTTTCTGATGAGGCCTAAGAGCCACACTAAAATATCGGAAGAGAGAAATAAATTTGGAAGGCAATATGATATCATAAAATTGAATAGAGAATGTTCCTGACACAAATTCAATGAAAGCTTCAACTGTCTTTGTGGAGCACTTTGAAGCTAAGATGGCCTTTATAGATGTCCCTGGCAGAAGGGAGCATGTCAAGGCTTTTGATGCCCTCATTGATCAATTATTGAATGAATGCTTCCCCAGGAGAGAGTCGCTGCTGTAAAATGGCTCTGCATCACCAAGGCAGTTCCTGGAGTGGCAAAGCAACACTGAGCTGCCTGCCAATTTCACTCTGAGCAATTGAGAGAGTATTTCAAGCCAGGAATACAGGTGGCAAGTATGAGAAGTCACTTCTGGAAAATTTTTAAAAGGGACTCCGGGCTCTCTTTTGCCATTCTTTTCAATGTTTTTAGCAAATGGCCCTGCCATGTTCTGAAAATCATACCTTACCTAGAAACTCATGTCATTCTCCTCTATCTTTTACCTTATCACAAACTAGAAAGAAAATCACATGTATTTTGTTAGTTTGGCTCCATTATTCTTCTATTGAAAGACAATACTACAACCATTAGCTATTACTTAAATAATTAGGGAACTATTTTGGTCCATAGGTATCTCCCAAAGGCTTCTGGTCCTCCTCCATAAAAAAATCTAGCATAAGGAAGATTAAATATAATGTGGAACCTCTGGCAGTTGGAATTGAGGCTGGATTTTAGATTGAATTAAGGAAGCATGATTTCACATTGTGTCCTCACAAAGAGCATCTATGATGTTCCTATCATCTATGAAATATCTTTTATTTGTAGTCTCTTTAATATCAGTTTGAAATTATAAAATAAAAGCTAATCATCTTCCCAGTAAAGAGATACCTTCTCTAATAATTTGACTAACATTGTCTATGTCTCCTTATATGCAAGGAGAATTAGAACCTCAGTGTAAAAATAAAATTTTACTTTGATTATAATGGATTTCTTCACAATTTCAATTTCCTATTTCTATTCTAAATATGAGCTCATTTTATACATGTGTGTGTTTCTTCTTCAAGGGGGTTGCCACTACTCATTCCCTTCACTTTCTCTTTCATATATAGGAGCTGGAGCGGTGACTCAGCAGTTAAGACTGCTTATTGCTTTTGAAAGGACCTTCCACCTTCCCGATGGTGAGTGCTCTCTGTCACAAACAACTCCACATTTGGCTAAGGCTGAGGATCTGGCTTGTTTCCATGTATGTGGACCTATCTGCATTGCCCACGTGGCATGCTGGGGTTGGCTACCCAGAGGCTATATAAGCTGTGGGCTGGCTTTCCCCAGGGTCCGATGATTGTTCAAGGTTCCTGAATAAACTGCATTGAAAAAAAAATTAAAAATAAAAATTTAATTAAAAAAAAAGAAAAGGACCAAATATTGTTCCCAACACACAAGCCATTCATCTAAGAATCACCTATAACTCCAGCTCCAGAAGACATGAGACCGAGACACCTTCCTCTGATCTCCACACACACCTGTGCTCATGAGCACAAACCTGCATACTAAAGCACACACATAGACATAACCAAAAATGAAAGGGAAAAATCTTATTTTAAAAAGTACTCTTCTGTTGGCTAAATGCAAGGAAACAATTTTCTTTTAGTCTCCCTTAACACCTAGTTTTTTAAAATTATATTTACAAGTGTATAATCTAAGGCTCTGAAAGACTGGGAGAATTTCCTGAGGTCTTAGCCAGTAGGCTGTGGCACCAATGTCACATCTGTCTGAATCTACATGCCTCCTAAATAGTGTTAAAATGCTAAAATCCTTCAAATGTCCATCATTCCTATTTTAAATTATATGCTCCCCTCCTACTAAAATTATGATATGGTAAGATATGGTAAAACCATATCCCCTAGAATCTCAGAATGTAAATTTGTTTGGAAATGGGATTGTTAGTGAGTCAACAGTTAGGGACAGCTCACACTAGAGTAGGCTAGACCATTAACACAAGAGGACTTAGGCTTTCGAAAGAAGCCTGGGATTTAGACTCAGCTAAAGATAAGGGTGTGTGAATTAGAAGGACATTCAAGTTATACTACCAAAAAAGAAAAACAAAAAATGAGAGGCCACTAGATACTGGAGGTGATGAGAGCCTTATAATGGAATGTGACCCCCTTGCCTGTGGTTTAATTTCTAATCTGTGAAAAGGGTATACTGCTGTCCCTAATTATCCTTCTGATCACCAAACTTTAAGAACATAAAAGTTTCTGCTGAGCCACACAGACCATGGCATTTTGTTGGCCCCACTCTGGGTAACTACTAGAACTTCTAAGTCTCTGTAGTGAGCAATAACTGCATATTTCCTACTGCTTCCAACTGCTTTTCAACATTATCTGATGGGCTCTTTAGCAGGTACCATTACCTGCCTAATGCTGGCCATGTGACTTCCTGTCCTCCACCATGCTCATTCTCAAGTGTCACTTTTACTCTATATACAAGCTCTCTAGTCAAACATTTGCACCTTAAATATTGTGGTCAATTCTTCTTTTGTTTTTGGATATTTATTGAATATGCCAGGCACTGACAGAGATACTGAGATGAGATACTGAGAATGTGAAAGCATGAATCACAACACCAGTGCTTATTCGGAGCATGTCATTCCTCTGTAGGCTTTGTAAATATGGCCTCTTGTAAGCCTCACACAGACTCCATGAGATAGGGACAGCAGTGTGCCCATTTCATAGATTAGAAATTAAATCACAAGTAAACAAAGTGCTTTTTTTTCCTTTTCTTGTCTCACACACTCTCCAGCATCACAAGCAGGAGTTAGACTTGCAACCCGGATCCAGGGTTCAGAGGCTTAATGACTGAGATGTCCTGTCTTGAGAGGAAATAGCTCCTGCTTTAAGAGTAATACAGCTTTATGAGGGAGTGAAAGTATTAATTAAGCACTTTGTATATGAATGAACATAATGATATAAATGCTAATAAGTGATTAGAAGGAAATTGAACAGCATTAAGGGAAAGGTTGATGGTCAGGTTCAGTGGCAAAGAGACACTTAGCTGATACTTGATGAGGGAGTGACATACCTTCAAGTCAAGAGAGGGTATAAAGCTTTTAGGGAAAGTTAATATATATACAAATCCTTGTAGTGAATTCAAACCAGACATTTCCCCTTTTCATTCTTAAAGTTTAACTCTCCAGTGTGTTGCACCCATTTCTATATGTCTATTAATCTCTCTACACGTCCACTGTCACTTCTAAACAACAATACTGTGTCCTTGCTGCTGTCTTCACACACTCCCCAGTCCCAGACAGAATGCCATACAGCACCTATAGTTACAATTAACATGAAAATTGGTATTCTCTCTCTCTCTCTCTGTCTCTCTCTCTCTCTCCTCTCTCTCTCTCTCTCTCTCTCTCTCTCTCTCTCTCTCAAATATCTTCTGTAGGATCTTTGGACATCTGACATGGAATCTGAAGCTTCAGAGATGATATTGTGGACTTTGAGGTTTCAGTCTGTCTAGAATCCATTCTTCAGCTTTGATGATACAAATCCATCCTTTCTGCCATTGTCTTTGCAGAATTCTTTACCAAGAACTTTCAGAATTATGATCCAGTTCTAGACTTTGCTTGCAACCAACAGCTATTCTTTTATAATCCCATCTCAGTAAACTTCATTGATCATTTAAAATGCTCATTTTAAAATTTGGGGGTCCATCAGAATGAACAGGAGAGTTTTTCAAATGCAGATTAAAGAACCTCTCTTTAGAGACTCTTTTAGGGGATGATTTCATGATGTATTCTTATTATTATTATTACAATTTATTCACTTTGTATCCTGGCTGTAGCCCTCTACCTCATCTCCTCTGGGCCCACCCTCCCTCCTTCTTCTCCCCCTATGTGCACTGATTAGGGAGATCCTCCTCCCCTACTATGTGACCCTAGCCTATCAAGTGTTATCAGCATTGTCTGGATCCTCTTTTCTTTGTGGCCTAGTGCCACCTTTCCATGGGAAGATAATCAAAGAGCAGGCAATCAAGTTCATGCCAGTGATGGCCCCTGCTCCCCTTACTAGGGATCCCACACGGAGACTGAGATACTTTCAGCTGCATCTGAGCAGAGGTCTAGGTCTTCTCCATGCATGGTCCATGGTTGGAGTGTTTGGTCTCTGCAGGGCCAGCTGGGCCCAGATTTTTTAGCTCTGTTGCTCTCCTTGTGGAGTTACTGTCCTAAGTTTTTCTATCTTCCTCTTTTTCCATAAGATTCCTTTCACTCTGTCCAAAGTCTGGCTATGAGTCTTAGCATCTGGTTCAATGCCCTGCTTGGTAGAGTCTTTCAGAAGCCCTCTGTGGAAGGCTTATGTCCTGTTCACTGTCTTCTCCTACTTCCAACATCTATACTGTTTTCTCTTCTGAGTGAAGATTAAGACTCTTCCATAGGGTCATCCTTCTTGTTTAGCTTCTTTAGGACTATAGATTTTGTGTGTTTATCATATAATTATATGTCTAATAACCACTTATGAGTAGATGCCATATGTGTCTTTCTGCTTCTGGATTTCCTCACTCAAGATTATCTTTTCTAGTTCCCACCATTTGCCTGGAAATTTCATGATTTCCTTATTCTTTTATTTTTGTTTATTTATTAGAATTTATTCACTTTGTCTCCCAATTATATCCCCCTCCTTCATCCCCTTCCAATCCCACCTTTCCTCCCTCTTCTCCTCGTATGTTCCTTCCCCAGTCCACTGATAAGGGAGGTCCTCTTCCCCTTCCATCTGACCTTAGCATATCAGGTCTCATCAGGTCTGGCTGCATTGTCTTCCTCTGTGGCATGGTAAGGATGTTCCCCTATCAGGAGGACGTGATCAAAGAGCCAGCCCCTGAGTTCATGACAGAGACAGTCCCTGTTCCCACTACTAGGAAACCCACTTGGAGACGGAGCAGACATGGGCTACATCTGTGCAGGGTTCTACGTTATCTCCATGCATGGTCCTTGGTTGGAGTATCAGTCTCAGAAAAGACTTCTGTGCCCAGATTTCTTGATTCTGTTGCTCTCCTGTGGAGCTCCTGTCACCTCCAGGTCTTTTCTCTTTCAGTCTTTCATAAGATTCCTTGTACTCTGCCCAAATTTTGGTTATGAGGCTCAGCATCTTCTTTGATACTGCTGGTATACTCTTTCAGAGACCCTCTGTGGTAGGCTCTTGTTCTGTTCCTGTTTTTTCCCCTCTTCCAAGATCTCTCCCATTTGCTTTTCTGAATGAGGACTGAGCATTTTACCCATGGTCCTCCTTCTTACTTAGCTCTTTTAGGTGTACAGACTTTAGTATGTTTTTCCAATATTATATGTCTGATATCCTCTTATGAATGAGTATATACCACGAGTGTCTTTCTGCTTCTGGGATACCTCACTTGGGATGATCTTTTCTAGTTCCCATCATTTACCTGCAAATTTCATGATTTCCTTGTTTTTAATTGCTGAGTAGTATTTCATTGTGTAAATGTACTGCGATTTCTGTATGCATTCCTCAGTTGATAGTCATCTGGGTTGTTTCCAGATTCTGGCATTAAGAATAAAGCTGCTACAAACAAGGTTGAGCAAATGTCTTTGTTGTATAATTGAACATCTTTTGGATATTTGCCTAAGAGTGGTATATCTGGATTTTGAGGTAACACTACTCCTAATTTTCTGAGAAAGTGGCAGGTTGATTTTCAAAGTGATTATACAAGTTTACATTCCCACCAGCAATGGAGGATGTTTCCCCTCTCTCCACCTCATCTCCAGAATGTATTGTCACTTGAGTTTTCGATCTTAGCCATTTTTTTTTCATCAATTACACTTTATTCATTCTGCATCCCCAAATAAGCCCCTCCCTCCTCCCATCCCAATCCCACCCTCCCTCCTCCCTCTGCTTGCATGCCACTCCCCAAGTCCACTAATAGGGGAGGTTCTCCTCTCCTTTCTGATCTTAGTCTGTCAGTTCACATCAAAAGTGGCTGTATTGTCCTCTACTGTGGCCTGGTAAGGCTGCTCCCCTCCCCAGAGGGAGGTGATCAAAGAGCAGGCCAATCAGAGTATGTCAGAGGCAGTCCCTCTTCACATTACTATGTAACCCAATTGGACTCTGAACTGCCCTGGGTTACATCTGTGCAGGGGTTCTAGGTTATCTCCATGAATAGTCCTTGGTTGGAGTATGAGTCTCTGGGAAGTTCCCTATGTTCAAATTTTCTTGTTCTGTTGCTCTCCTTGTGGAGACCCTGTCCTCTCCAGCTCTTACTATTTCCCAGTTCTTACCTAAAATTCCGTTCACTCTGCCCAACAGTTGCCCATCAGGCTCAGCATCTGCTTTGATAGTCTGAAGGGCAGAGGCTTTCAGAGGCCCTCTGTGGTAGGTTCCTAGGTTGTTTCCTGTTTTCTTCTTCTCTTTGCCTTTCTGGATGGGGATTGGACGTTTTAGTTAGGGTCCTCTCTCTTGCTTAGCAAGAGAGAGATCTTAGCCATTTTGACGGGTGTAAAGTGAAATCTTAAGGTCATTTTGATTTGCATTCCTCTGATGACTAAGGATGCTGAACATTTCTTTAAATATTTCTCTGCCATTTGATATTGATCTATTGAGAATCTTCTGTTTAGCTCTCTAGTCCATTTTTAATTGGATTACTAGATTTGTTGCTTTTTATTTCCTTGAGTTCTTTATATACTCTGGATATTAGCCCTCTTTCAGATAAACAGGCTGGGAAAGGATCTTCACCAACCCTCACCCTGTACCCCACTTTTATTTGGATTACTTGGTTTGTTGGTGTTTAACTTCTTGAGTTATTTGTATATTCTAATTCATATGTCTATGGCAGGACTTGAGAATTTGTATTTAAAACATGTTCCTATCATTGTAATAACAGTGAAAAAGAAGTATAGATCATATTCAGACATTTGGGCATAGCTATATACACTCAACAAGGAACAAAAACAGTCTTTCCATCCTTTGTGATCTATACTCAGGAAGATGTATGGAGACAACTGTGACAGAAACCTCTCGATCTGTTGCACCTGAAAAAAAATTAAAGTATTTTAAAGAATGACACAATGTGAAAACAAAGAATGAAATTGACCTAAACTTTAAGGAGACTTTAGGAAGCATGTTTTGAGTCACTGGCACTACAATTTTTATTTTTATTTTAATTTTTATATTAAATATAGTTTATTCACTTTGTATCCCAGCTATAGACCTGTCCCTATTCTCCCCCTCATCTCCTCCCATTCCCTTCTCCAAGTCCACTGATATAGAAGGTCTTCCTCCCCTTCCGTCTGACCCTAGCCTATCAGTTACTACATCTTAAAAGATGTTAGCAATTGCATGTTGGTATCATCCCCCCCACACCACTTTAAGAGACACATTTCACTATTCAAATGAGAACTGATGCATTCATTTCACTTAATTGCAACAAATTCTTTATGAAAATAAATGTATGGATTTCAACACCTTGTTTGATCCTCTCTGTGCCTATTCCTCTATGTTCTATTTAAATTCAGCCGTGTTAGGGAAAGATATAGAAAACCTGGCTGCCTCTCACGTTTCTTTCACCTCCCTTTGGGCCTCTGTTCATCTGTGTGTTTATTCTTTTAAGCATACCCACCCGTCCAGAGCTTCCCACATGTCTTTCTTACCCAACTCTTACTTAGTTTACTTTCAGATTTTAAAAAATATTTTTCTTATCAAATAAACAAGCCAAATTTGACATATATAATCATGTAACAGCTTTAACGACCTCAAAAGTATATAACAACTTGTGCAGTACTTTAATGCATGTATTTTCTATCAAAATGTAAATCACCTGGTCATGGATATTACATCTTGTTTTAGAATTTCTTAGAAGAAAATCGTAAGTTGGATTTCACTAAATCAAAAACTTTGACATATGAAACAGTTATCAACCAGAAAAGGTCAATACCGAATGGTAGAAAAATGTGCAAACAATCTGCTTGACGAGTACTAGATGTGCTGCTCTGGGGTTAGTGTCTAATACACTAAGAGCTTCTACAGTTAAAAATAACAGTGAAACAGAACCCTGCTCAGTGTTCACAACTACTGAAACATGCAAATCAAACCCTCAATGAGATGTTTCATACTTCATATCAATTGTGTGGCTATTTAACAATGGAAAAATATGAAGAATGTGGAGATAATTGACATCTTATGCACTATTGGTAAGAATAAAAAGTGGCAGAACTACTGTGAACAAAAATAATATGCTCATTATTAATAATCTTGAATATTGCTGTACATTATGATTCAGTGGTTCAATTTTATACCCAAAGGAACAGAGTCAAAAAATGAAACAGATATAAATTCACCCATGTAGGTAATATAGTTGTTCAACATAACCAAAGATCAAAGCAATTACCCACCAGGGAATGAATGGAGAAGCAGAAAGTAGTACATAGTGTAAATGGAATATTGTACAATTGTAAGTTCTGACTCTTAGGATTATGTGTTTATACTAACAGACATAATGCTAGTGAAATAATGTAGCCCCAAAGGAAAGATCTTGTATAATCCCACTCATGCAAGATACGGAGAGTAGCTGAACTTACAGAGATGAAAGTAGAATAACACTTTGTAGACTGCAGAGAAGAAAAATAATTATTTACAGCCTATAGGGAGTCTTTGGAGAAAGCTGAAATTTTCATAGAGCTGGTCAGTGACAGACAGTTGTAGAAAAATGCAAATGTACTTAGTATAACTGGACTATACAATTAAAATTTTAATAATAAATTTTATGTTTATTTCACTACCAAAAAAAATCAAACATCTACTCTTCTATGATAGCTGCCCTGTTGCTACTCAATAAATACTATTAAAATAATGAATAAATAAAAAGTAATAAATTAATTAATTTATTTTTTAGAAGATGACAATAAAAACTTGAATGGTAACACAGAAGGAAAGACACTCCCAACTATAAAGCACTCAAATAAGCTATATAACCACACACATGCTCACATGTATTCACACACACACACACACACACACACACACACACACACACACTAGGTTATTCTTCTTAAGAAAATAATGTACAACCAAACATCCCTCCAGAAGAGAAGCTTGTGAGCTCCATCCATTGATTGTGGTTTTTTCCGGGATAGAATTATGGTTTATGGATTTTTAGTTTCTATTTCATATGCTTTGGTTCTAGCAGAATGTCTTAAAATGAGCACACATTACTTCTTATATTAATAAGGAATCAATAGATATATTTTCTTGTTAAAGAAAATAGATGTGGAGCCTAAATGCAGTTTGAACTTAAGATGTGGTCTGACTAAAGCAGATTGGAAATGGCTATCATTTACTAAGTGTAAGATATTGAGTTCCTAATTTAAGATGAATACCTCATATGTCAGGCTCCCAAGTCATTTTCTAGCATCGGGTTAATTCTGGAAAGGTAATTACTCCCACCACCTGACAACCCACTGTGGATTTTTCTGGATAGAGCATGTTTTTCAATACAAAGCAAAGAATTGGGAGGGCAGGGCTCCCTAAGTCCATGTTTAGAAACAACCTTTTGTGGTTTGGCTATTTTAACTCTCCCGCATCCACCCCACATATTGCTCACAAGTTTGTCTAACAAGAAACCAGACCCAGGAAAATCAGGCTTCAGCTGGAAAGTGAGAGGTGGCATTCAGTTAAAAGGAAGCATGTTATTGCTGGTGAATCATATCCGGTAGAGACTGAGCGAAACTTGTGGCATCTCTGCCTTCCTTTTGTCATTATGTGGCATGAAGTTCACCTGGAAGTCAAGGATGTTAATCTAAGGGCTGTTGTGGGAGAAATAGCTGGGCAAACACAATGGATTCTTCGATTGTGTGATGGATTTTAATGAATGGGAAGAGAGTAGACTATGGAAATACTCTTGGCTGTAGTTTGGTTTGGAAGAAAGCATGAAAAGTGGAGGGGAGGCTGTTGTCTGTAAGTCAGGAACACTTGGTACTAATTTTATATATGCATTGATTATCTTTGTGGTTGCAGTCAAATTATTTCACCTTTTTTGAACATTTGCATACTCTGTGAAATGAGAAGACTTTTCTCATGATTTCTTAATGTGCTTATTAGTGCAGAGGCAACTACGAAATTGGCCTTCATCTTCCATCTGAGAACTGGCCTGCAGTCATGACCACCACCCCTGGGAAAAACACACAAACAGACACACACCCACATACACACACACTGCAGAATGTAAGAGGTCCAGGATGGAGTTCAGCTCCCCGCGGATGTAGCTATTCACAGCCGTGCTCTCACGTCACTGTAACTGATCCCGTCGAACCGTCCACTGTGCTTCTCCTCTGTTAATCATTACAGTGTATGTGTGGACTAAAGGCTAGTACCATTGGGGGACAGTAATGATCACAGCAGTTAGAGTGCTCGGGTTTGTGTCAACTCCTTCAGGGAACCTTCCTACTCATCAGCTAGCTGAGGCATGTAAAGTTGAACGCACCTGCTTGAACTCATACGGCTGGTTAGCATGTAATCTGAGAGTTGATCTTGAGTTGAATTTTTACACCCTTTGCTCCTACACACCATATAACATGGCTCTTCCTGAATATACTGTCTCAGTGAACTTGAACTTTTTCTGCATATATTATTAATTTAAGGTAATTTAACATAAGGAAAAAATGCCATTCAACTCTCCTGGAACTTGTGTTACTCCAGTCTTTTGTGAAAAGCATTTATAACTCCTGATGCTTTTGAGTCATCCTAGCATAAGGCTTTCATTTCAGAAACACCTGCCTGAGTCACAGCACACACTTGATGTGCATTCTGAAAATGTGGGAGTTTTCAAAATATTCTCAATCACTTGTCCAAGGGGAAAAGACAAAGAAAATGTGCAGCTCATGCTGGTTAATTTTGAACATACACGATTATTAGGAAGACCTGCTGGGAATGTGGGCTTGGAGAATTCCTTTGCCATATACAATGTGTTTCTAAGTCATGGGGATTGGCCTTCCTCCATATTTCCTGTGTACTCTTCTATCGAATCCCCTGCAGGTTTAACCAAAGACTTCCACCAGCCACATCATAACAGCTTCGTGATAGGGTTCTCCCTCCTGTTAGTCCCAAACCGGTTGTTATTAATGCCTTTTTGCCATGCTTTTGTTTCTGAATTATCCATGGCTTCTTGCTTCCTACTTTTCAATCTTGTCAATCAGTGTTTCTCATCTTATCACAAACTGCTTCGTGCCAGCTTACTTTTCTGTGTCTCTCTGTGAGTGTCAACTACTGTTGCGTCCCTCCTTCAGTCCACTTGGTTGTTTCTTTTCCTGGAGGTCTTGGGCTTGTGAGTACTGTAGCATCCTGTATAACTTTCACCTCTCTCCTGCCAAAGACAGAAGCAAGCTATGCCCTGTATCTGGTGAACTAGATATAGGACCCAGAAATGTTGATGTTCCTGTTCCTGTAGTCAGAGCTATTTAACATTCATTCCACATTCAGCACACATTTAGTGAGTACCAAGAACTGTTCAACTTGGGGTTCTCATCCAAAGCAAAATCCCAAGGCCACATGAAGTTCTATGTGATCTGAGTCCTCCACATCCTCCAACTTATCCAACCACATTGACCACATTGTCCCATGACCATATGGAACATGTTCTTTCTTTGTTTTGTGTTTGTTCTTCATGCCTGAACTCATCTTTTTTCCCAATGAGACCCTGCCTCCTCCTTGCTTGGTTCAGGGGCTCACCTTAACTCTGCTTCTACCGCCCGGCTACTGTTGAGAACACAGGACAGCGGCTTCGACCGCCCGGCTACTGTTGAGAACATGGGACAGCGGCAACCACACATCCCTACTGATAGGTTCTATCCTGTTTTAGTTTCCTCGTATTCCATATCTTGTCTATTTATTTGTCTTCTGATCCTACCCTTAGAATGTCAGCTGTGCTGTTTGTCATTGTACCGTCACTCCCAGGAAAGTTGTAACTAATAGGATTCCTTGCCCACTGGGACTTTTTGGGTAAATAAGTAGGTACAGATTTAGAGTCTTTACTATCTTGCTTCTTATACACCCCTGAAGACTGAGCGCCCCATAGAAGTGATCTGGCAGAGAAACAGAGGCGAATCCCTCACGCCAGGACAGCCAGGGGATGTATGCAGCCTATTGACTACATTGAAAGCATCAGTGATTATTTAAAGAGCAAATAATATAAGAAAAAATAAATAATGTGAAAATGACTTCCTCAAATGACAAAACGGACCTGATTTTGTAATTCTGATTTGTGCATATCTTATCCTTACCATTTACATATTAGATTCTTGAGGACTTGGTACACAGCTGATGTGCCATTTTGTTGCCACTACCTCCTGGCCTGCCATCTCTATTACAGGATCTGAGGGGAAGAGCTTGGGAGAAAATGCTTGGTGGGTGAACGAATAGATGCTAAAGCAATGTACAAGCATTTGTTCCCTTTGCTCAATAAGCGTTGTAAATGCCAACAATGATTTGGCTGTTAGATGATTGTATTTTCTTGTTTATCCGTTTGGCTGGCAGGGTAAGAAGGGATTTCAAAGCCATTCACTCCTTGATATATGGTGTGATAAAAGCAGGCGTCTGCCTGTGAGGAGCAGTTCTCCATAAAGCTGTTCTGAGAAAAACAGGTCCAGTAAGCTGAGCTCACTCCCATTACTGGACATGTCTCCAAATTTATTACTGGAAGTGGTATTAAGAGAAGAGCTGATAAAACCTTACTCTGGTTTCATACTGGTGGTTTGGAAGCATCAAATCATCTATGCCAGGGAAACCTTGTTGCACTCATATGCCTAGGAGAAGGCTTAATTCCAACTACATCTCAAGAGACTCCTTTAAGTTGACAGTCCCTCAGAGGAACCAACACAGAAACTAAGACCCAGAGAGGGGAGGTGATTTGTTTAAGTCACACAACTTCATCAAGGTGGAAGCCTAAACTAAAACCTACCTCTTATTTAGTATCCAGCATTAGTGTTACAAGATTATATTTCAAAGTAGATTTACTTTTATAACAAAGAAAGTTCTAAGTACTTTGGATGGAAGTTTCATAGGCCCTAAAATGCAGCTTTTTAAATAAAAGGCTTCTAATTACATGATATATGAAGTAGATTTCTCTCTACTGCTAAATGTAGTGTCGATCTTAGTCGAAAGACAGAAGACAACCAAGCTCTACACACATAGGCACACAGGCACACAGGCACACAGACAGTATGGTATGTTATTAAATCTTATGGGAGAGAGAGAAATAAGAATATCAAGAGTTCAGAATATTAGAATCCCACCTCACAAATGACAAAAGATAAGGTTCCTTTGTTTTATCTCATCACTCCATGCAAACTGATCTTTGTTTGCTTATCAGTGATGCCAAGACAGAGAGCCCCTAGTTTTCTTAATCATATAACTAACAAAGCAATTCTTCCATGCCTAGGTTTTACAAAAGGTTCATAACAAGAGGTTAGAACAAAAGTAATATTGGTGCAGGAAAACAGACATAAGTTGAAAGAAAGACTTAGTGGCACTGTGGTACACTTATCACTTTGTATTCAGCATACATTAGATAATCACCAGAAACCTGCATCAAGGGCTAGGAATGCAGAATTGAGTAAGAGTATTGGTTTAGCTCTATTTGTAAGGTGTTTTGGACATGTGGTTCTAAAGTTGCAATTAGACAAAGAAAGAAAGAAAGAAAGAAAGAAAGAAAGAAAGAAAGAAAGAAAGAAAGAAAGAAAGAAAGAAAGAAAGAAGGGAGGGAGGGAGGGGAGGGAGGGAGGGAGGGAGGGAGGAAGGAAGGAAGGAAGGAAGGAAGGAAGGAAGGAAGGAAGGAAGGAAGGAAGGAAGGAAGGAAGGAAGGAAGGAAGGAAAGAGAAGAAATAATAAGGAAGTTTCACTGTTTGACTCATGTTTTATAGTGTCTACAAGAACTGCAGAATTGTGAGAGATGACAGGATTGTGATTCAAGGATGTACAGATGTCCAAAGGTCATGACTGAGTACTCAAATTCCCAGTCTGGACACATCATTTTAAATTGTCCCAAAGTGTGTTGCGGTTACTTGTCTAGCCAAAATCAGAAATGGCTAGTTCCCTTAAATCATGGATTGTTCTGATTCATTTTGTCTTACCAAGAATGAGCTGGACTTGACACTTAATGGACACATAACACCTACATCCAGCACTGTTGAAAATTCCCAGTTAGAAGTCACCCAATTTAGCAGAACAGTAATAGATGCTTATGGCTGTTTTGATTTGTATTTTAGATATGATATTTCTCCACCTACTAGCTTGAGCTTCTATGTAGTATAGTGTCAGTATTCTAACAAAGACAAGAAGGTAAACCATGATTCATAAACGCTTTTAAAGCTTGTACTGTTGTCACACATGCTAGTGTTCATTGGTCAAATCAACCCTCAATCTGTCCAAGTACAAAATCAAAGGTTGTAGGTTTAAAATTTGAGCTGTATATATATTCTGAATATTAGCCCCATGTCAGATTTAGGGTTGGTAAAGATCCTTTCCCAGTCTGTAGGCAGTCGTTTTGTTTTGATGATGCTGTCCTTTGCTTTACAGAAGCTTTTCAGTTTCATGAGGTCCCATTTATTGACTGTTGATCTTAGAGCCTGTGCTGTTGGTGTTCTGTTCAGGAAATTGTCTCCTGTGCCAATGAGTTCAAGGCTCCTCCCCATTTTTTCTTCTAAGCAGTTTAGTGTGTCTGGTTTTATGTTGAGGTCTTTGATCCACCTGGACTTTAGTTTTGTGCAGGGTGGTAAATATGGGTCTATTTGCATTTTTCTACACGTAGACATCCAGTTAAAGCAGCAAGCACCATTTGTTGAAGATGCTGTCTTTTTTCCATTGTATGGTTTTGGCTTCTTTGTCAAAAATGAAGTATCCTTAGGTGTGTGGGTTTATTTCTGGTTCTTCTATTTGATTCCATTGATCCACCATCCTGTTTCTATGCCAGTACCATGCAGTTTTTATTATTATTGCTCTGTAGTATAGCTTGAGATCAGGGATGGAGATATCTCCAGATGATCTATTGTTGTATTGGATCATTTTGGCAATTCTGGGTTTTTTGTTTTTCCATATGAAATTGATAATTGATAATTGTTTGTTAAAGGTATGTAAAGAATTGTGTTGGTATTTGGATGGGAATTGCATTGAATATGTAGATTGCTTTTGGAAGATTGGCCATTTTCTCTATGTTAATCCTACCAATCTATGAACATGGGAGATCTTTCCATCTTCTGATATCTTCTTCTATTTCTTTCTTCAGAGACGAAAAGTTTTGTTTTTTTTTTTCATACAAGTCTTTTACTTGCTTGGTTAGAGTCACACCAAAGTACTTTATGTCCTTTGTGGCTATTGTGAATGGTGTTGTTTTCCTAATTTCTTTCTTAGCCCTTTTGTCTTTTGTATTCAGGAGGGCTACTTTTTTTTTGAACTGTTTTTTATCCAGCCACTTGGCTGAAGGTGTTTATCAGCTGTAGGAGTTCCCTGGTAGAATTTTTGGGGTCACTCATGTATACTATAATATCATCTGCAAATAGTAATACTTTTGACTTCTTCCGTTCTGAACTGAATCCCCTTGATCTCCTTTAATTGTTTTATTGCTCTAGCAAGGACTTCAAGTAGTATGTTAAAAAGGTATGGAGAGAGTGGGCATTGGAACATGTGGGAAAAAACACATTAGAATGACTGATTATATCATATGTCATATTTTCATTTTCTATTGCTGTGATAAAATAATTTATCAAAGTAACTTACGGAAAAACAGTTTATTGGCTCACAATTTCAGGTTTCAGTCCATCATCACAAAATAGTAAAGGTGGCAGGAATTTTAAGCAGCCAATCACATTACATCCACAGTTGAGAGGAAGAGACAATGAATTCATACATGATTGCAGTCACTTTTCTTTCTTCATACAGTTCAGAATTTCCTGCATAAGGAATTGTGCTACCCACAATGGGTTGATATTCCTACATCAGTTAGCACAATATTGATAGTTTCCCATAGACATACTCACAGGCTTATTGATCTAGAAAATACCTCTCCAAGAGTCTTCCCAGATGAGACAAAACTGTGTCAATTTGTCAGTTATATAAAGACATGTTTATAGATCATTGTTAGTGATTATGATTTAATAAATTATTGATTGTGGATTTTCCTCTAATAACTAGGACTTTGCTAGCTAGTTTTTTCAGGACTAGGCATGGTTTCTTTTTCTTTTTTCTTTTCTTTTTTTTATGAGTAGACATGAAGTAGAGATCTCTTCGCTAAATTATTCAGGTTCAGACATGAGATGAACAAGGATGATAGCAAAGAATATTCCAAAGTGGGTGGAGGAAAGTCTAAGAGACCTTAAGCCTACACAAGTAATTACAGGCAACTGAAAAAATCTTGGATTGGGATAGATGAGCTTTCCACCAATTAGGAAGCACCAGTTGTTTGTCCATGGGGGAAATATTTCTGAGAACATACATAAAAGTAACATTATACACATATATCCTGCACTGTTCAAAGTGCCACGGTAAAAATAATAAAAGGCTCCAGAATATTTATATTAGAGTCAGAATGCTAATGCAAGGCACAAATGATCCCTAATCAGGCACATGTGTCTGAGCCCTCCCAAACCTCAGCTGTCTTCATGACTGTGGCAGTAATCAATAATATGCAACAACCTCACAGATTGTTGGGTACTAGACTGATGTTTTAGACATCAAAAAATGCCTTGGAAATTAACGAACAGATGAAAGGATTACCATCAATCAAAATCTAGGACAAACTTTGCCTTCTTCACATGCTTCTCTTGCTGTTCTAACCCTCAGTAATTGCTTGAGTCTGTATTTTATTGGAACTTGGAGCATAAACCACATATCATAATACTTACTGTTCTTTAAAAATGTTCAGTTGTAATATTCAACAGCTATCAGACTAGAGAATGAGGCTCTCCAAGATGCTGTATGTCTGAGTCAACAGCCAATTAACTTTGACCACAATAAGTGACCTCAAAAGGAGCTATCAGAAAAAAAACACTTCCTCAAACATGGCTGCCTATGTTGAACACACTTCCCCCAACATGGCTGATTTTGTAGAAATGAAAGTAACTTAAGGTTTAAGGTTTTAGACAGTTATAGATTCTTTATGTATAGGATTTTATTAATTCATTAAACAAAATACAGATTAAACATTAAATGTTCAACTTAACTAAATCTTTTGTGTGTAAATACAAGAAAAACTGTATAATTTTCTGATAAAACTGAGTAATCTGAAACTATTACTCATCTCTCTTCATTGCTAAAACAAGTTGGAGTAGAAATCTAAGGAACTGCCTTCATATCTGATGCTCAGAAGTCCTCAGTGAGTTAGTAATGTAGGACCAGCATGTCCAGCATAACCAGCATCAATTCATACCCTCACTCCGGTATCCATGATCATCTACAATTCTCTCAACCTAAGTTTTGTAGAAGACACCATCTATTCTCTATCATTTATTACATGCATGTTTGCTAAAGTACAGGAGCTATAATTACTTCTGAGTCATGGTCTTACAATGTAACCTAAACTTAGTCAAAGAGAGGTAATGTGGCTTTAAAAGAAATTAGCACAACATTTCATGTTCACAGCTATGCTTCTAAAAGCAAAATTCTCACTAATATGATTAAAGAAAACACATATTTTTAAAATATATGCTTATCATTTGACAGATAAGTTTATCACACTGATAGGCATATACAACCATCCTTTGCCGTAGTCTATTTTCAAAATTAAAATGTTTAAAATAGTTTAAGGTCATAAATACTCATAAGTGTTTTTAATTCTGTATATATTTTATCTGAAAAAGAGTTGATAATTTTAACAGTAAATTTGTGTTTAGCTATTATAATGACTTCCTCTGCCAAAGCTATAACAAATGTGCGTATTTTGTTGTTCTCAATACAGTGTTGTTAGTTGTTTTTTTTTTTTTCTGGATTGAATTTTTATTATTATTATTATTATTTTTTCAATGCAGTTTATTCAGGAACCTTGAACAATCATCTGACCCTGGGGAAAGCCAGCCCACAGCTTAAATAACCTCTGGGTAGCCAACTTCAGCGTGCCACGTGGGCAATGCAGATAGGTCCATACACGGAAGCAAGCCAGATCCTCAGCCTTAGCCAAATGTGGAATTGTTCATGACAGAGAGAACTCACCATCGGGAAGGTGGAAGGCGGGAACCAACTCCATCTTTAAGGCATAGCATTCCGCAGCTCTCTACAGTTCCCCCTTTTTGTTTTAGACACATCAGGCAAGAGTAGAGGTCTGATCTCTGATATTAGAAATAAATTGGGACTTTGTACTGATGTTCATTTAGGTGTCATCCACCCAAAGAGCATCAGACCCGTCCGATACCTTTTTCTCAGAGGCGGGACCTGGGGCATCAACCTGCATACAATCAGACATGCTCTTCTCTGGGTCCAAAGCGGCTGACCCTGAGTGCAGTGCTTAGCCTCGCATCCTGAGCATAACATTTTAGCTTTTTATGGTAGCCAACCATGCTTGGGGAGACTGTCCTGCTTCAATGGCTGTAAAGGCCTGAATGATCATGGCTGCATTACGCTGTTGTGAGACTCTATCACCTTTCTCAAGTTTTAAATTCTAGTCTAGAAATTGAAAATAGTTAACAGCTTAAGCTTCCTCTTCTTAGCAGACGAAGTATAAGAAAATGTTCTCTGTATGTGTCTCAGGACCTACAAAATTCAGAGCAACCTCATGACGAGCACACAAAACAGCAGCCTAATTTCTTTGTACCTTAAAGTTTCAAACTTTTTTTTTTATAACTACACTTTTCCTTCAATTTAACCAGATGGTTTTTCAACAGATATTTTTATACCACAAAAGGTCATCAAATAAGTGTCTCTATCTATGATACTAAATTTAGGTCTTACTATACTTCTCAATTACAGTTCATTCAGGTACAGATTATAAATTCACTCTTTTTATTAAAGAAATACTGTTGCTGTTGCCTTATGTCTAGATGCTCTGAGGTGACATCAAAACATAATTTTCTTTAGCACTCTCTTTTGGCCATCTTCTTCCAGCTCTTCTGCTCAGTAATTATTTTGAACATCATTTGTATTAGTTACCGTTCTCATCTTGTGATAAGGTGCCTAGCATCGTGTCAGATCATGATGTTCACGGGTTACCAGTTCCTTGTGACAGGAAATGCAAAGTGTCATAACTAAGGTATGTCATGACTTCTTCATGCGGTGGCTACAGAGAGAGTGCAGGACAGCATCAAAGGAAGGTACAGCATTCCAGGTCCACTCTGTGACCCAATCTTACTATGCGGGTCAGCACAGGTTCAAAAATAGTGCCACCAGCTAGAGACTAAATGCTGAAGCACAGAAGCAAACAAATAACATTTCACATTTGGACTAACACCATTTGAGTTAGACTCAGAAATCCAGTCTTTAAGTTTTATTTTCTTACCTAAAATTCCGTTCACTCTGCCCAACAGTTGCCCATCAGGCTCAGCATCTGCTTTGATAGTCTGAAGGGCAGAGGCTTTCAGAGGCCCTCTGTGGTAGGTTCCTAGGTTGTTTCCTGTTTTCTTCTTCTTCTGATGTCCATCCTCTTTGCCTTTCTGGATGGGGATTGGACGTTTTAGTTAGGGTCCTCTCTCTAACGGAATTTTAGGTAAGAACTGGGAAATAGTAAGAGCTGGAGAGGACAGGGTCTCCACAAGGAGAGCAACAGAACAAGAAAATTTGAACATAGGGAACTTCCCAGTGACTCATACTCCAACCAAGGACTATTCATGGAGATAACCTAGAACCCCTGCACAGAGGTAGCCCAGGGCAGTTCAGAGTCCAATTGGGTTACATAGTAATGTGAAGAGGGACTGCCTCTGACATAATCTGATTGGCCTGCTCTTTGATCACCTCCCTCTGGGGGGGGGGGTGCAGCCTTACCAGGCCACAGTAGAGGACAATACAGCCACTTTTGATGTGAACTGAGAGACTAAGATCAGAAAGGAGAGGAGAACCTCCCCTATTAGTGGACTTGGGGAGTGGCATGCATGCAGAGGGAGGAGGGAGGGTGGGATTGGGAGGGGAGGAGGGAGGGGCTTATGGGGGGATGCAGAATGAATAAAGTGTAATTGATGAAAAATTTAAGAAAAAAAGGGAAAAAAAGAATTTAAGAACCTTAAATGACTTTCAAAATTGGAGGAAAACATGGAGTTAGTCAATTGGCATGGAGCACGTCTCGCCCCTGGGGGCAATGGTCTCCTGAACCTACTCAGACCTCGGACACCACCACTGCTAGTTCTAGAACTGACGCAGGATGTTCCAACGAGGGGTTAAGGCTTCTCATAATATTTCCTATAAGCCCACACCTGTTTGTCTATATCCCCCATTTTTATTCATTATTAGCCAGATAGAGCCAAGTAATTGTGGTAATGATACTTGCTTTTTTGCCCAATGCTGGAATGCTAGTAAATTTAGGTATGCCCTGGTTACTCGCATGCCTCATTGGGTGCCTGTGCCCATTGATGCCCCTCACGCTATGACTCTCTTCAGACAGAAAAGGGATCTTGGAACTACAGCCACCATTGTTACTACCATCTCATTGACGGCTGTTGGAGCTACCACCAGGGCATTAGCCATGAGTCATACTGGGCAGACTGCTCAGACCCTGAATAATCATTTAGCCAATGTAGCTCATGCCTTAGTTGTACATAAAGGAATTAATGCTCAACTAAAAGGAAGCTTGATGGTGTTCAATCAGAGGATTGACCTCTTGCAGGAGCAAATTGATACCCTATGGCAAATCACTCAACCTGGCTGTCAATGAAAGTATGCTGGACTTTGTGTCACTAGCATACAACATGAGAATTTTTCCTGCGCTGCAAATCTGTCTAAACAATTGTCGAGCTATATTTTAGGTAATTGGACTGGAGAATTCGATACTACGATGGAGCAGCTGAGAGTGGCCATTGTCACAGTAAATTCTACCGGAGTGGACGCAGGACTAGCCACAGGATTATCAACATGGATTGCTGCAGCCATGAATCATCTGAAGGAATGGGCGGGCATGGGAGTGTTAGCAGGCCTTCTGGTGTTGGTCTCCTTGGTTTGCCTGTGGTATATATGCAAGATTAGAGTCTCACAACAGTGTGATGCAGCCATGATCATTCAGGCCTTTACAGCCATTGAAGCAAGACATTCTCCCCAAGCATGGTTGGATACCATAAAAAGCTAAAATGATACGCTCAGGATGCGAGGCTAAGCACTGCACTCAGGGTCAGCCGCTTTGGACCCAGAGAAGAGCATGTCTGATTGCATGCGGGTTGATGCCCCAGGTCCCGCCTCTGAGAAAAAGGTATCGGACGGGTCCGATGCTCTTTGGGTGGATGACACCTAAATGAACATCTGTACAAAGTCCCAATTTATTTCTAATATCAGAGATCAGACCTCTACTCTTGCCTGATGCGTCTAAAACAAAAAGGGGGAACTGTAGAGAGCTGCGGAATGCTATGCCTTAAAGATGGAGCTGGTTTCCGCCTTCCACCTTCTGGATGGTGAGTGCTCTCTGTCAGGAACAATTCCACATTTGGCTAAGGCCGAGGATCTGGCTTGCTTCCATGTATGTGGACCTATCTGCATTGCCCCCGTGGCACGCCTGGGTTGGCTACCCAGAGGCTATTTAAGCTGTGGGCTGGCTTTCCCCGGGGTCCGAGGATTGTTCAAGGTTCCTGAATAAACTGCATTGAAAAAAATAAATAAATAAAATAAAATAAAATCCTGAAAAAAAAAAAAAAAAAAAAAAAAAAAAAGTTTTATTTTCTTACAAAATTCTAAAATTTTATATTTTAATATAAGTAGATTAATTGCCAAATTAAATTCTATTGTCAAAAAATTAAATAATGCAGTCACAAACTAAACTGAAATTCTTGCAGAAAAAGCAATCAGAACAGTCTGTGGAAGAACTGCCAGATCTTTATTTCCTTATTATACTTCACGCATGGTAATTTCCACTGACCTGCTGACCATTCCTTTCACTTCTGGGCTGTATCATGTTTGTGGCATGACTGTGTGTTGCATCATTTGGATAATGAGGGTGACATGGTTCAATTTTTGTTGTACCTGAAGAAAAAGAAAGGAACAGGCATCTCCCAGACATGATTTTCTATAAACTGATTCACAAACGAACATCTTGGTAACGTTAACTCCTTGGAGGGTGCAGGGGATGAATGCCAGTCACTTTTGCCTCTAAAATAAAGGAAGACAGCAGATGTGTGTGTCTTACACTCGCCGAGAGGTCACGCAATGTTGTGAGACTTCTACCACATCACAACCAGTTTAAACCCAACTACTGAAAACTTTAGGTAGATAGTAAGTTAGATGGGGCAGAAGAAATATTTCTACAAGGTAAAATGAGCTTATGTGCTCATGTAACTTTAGGTGCTTCCTTCTTGTCAATCATATTCAAATATTTACATGAGATTTGACTCAAAGAGTCTACTTGAAAAGATTTTTATTTGATCATATTTACATAGGTAAAGGGAAATTTTATGTTAGTACAAATATCAGGACCTATTAAATTGTTGCATTTAAATTCAAAACCAAACCACATTTTCTGTGTATTTTATATACGTGAAAATATTTTCAGATGAAGAGAGGATTTTCCTCCTATTACTTGTGTAAGGACAATGCAGAGGCATCTAAGTATGCAGACCTTTGGCTCCTTCCAGTGTCAGGGTGTTGTCTGGTGTATTTTGGTGTTGCTTTCTATGATGTTCTATTAGCCCTTCAACAGACAATGATCCAAAGTCTTGAGGTTGATGTTCAAAATAGTCATCTTATTCCTCACTGACCATCATGATCTAATGCACAAATATCATCCTCTGTTTTCTTCTTTATGTGATTTGATTCATCCAAGTATAATTAAAGATATTTAAAAAGAATGATTCTAGTAATGTAGCTTTATATATGTTGTATCTTCTGACTATCAGAGCTCAACCATGCTTTTTGTTCATTCAACAAATATAACTTGGCTATTTGTGATACTTCAAAGTCTGCTCATACCATATTAAATGACCTCTGCATCGTCCAGTCTAATACAAGACTCAAATCATAGTGATTTCAGGTGTACAGATGAGTGAATGGGAAATACCTGCCTGTCTGAACAATGATCATGTGCTACATCTTTCCACTTCTCTTAGTCTTTGCTACTATCAGTTCTGGATAAGCACAGAGTATAAGCACAAGAATATAAAGGGGAGACTGACTTTCCACCATTTGGTTATGTCCACATACCTGATAATCATCTCAATAAAACAATGAGATGGCTCAACAGAACTTTCAAAGTAGACATGGCACAGTGATAAATGTCAAGGTTAGTGGTGAAAAATCACCCCTATTTTCAAAAATAACCTTCAGTAAAAGCTTTCCTTAGTACTCAAGCTTCCTTTAGGAGGGTGCACCCCACACTTTTCGTTTTACTATAGTTTGGGATTGGTTTGTTTTGAGGAAGGATCTTCCTAAGTCATACTAACCACTCAGTGGACAGGCTGAGCCCACCTCAAACTAGTAGCAGTTCTCTGCCTCAGCCTCTTTAATGTTGGGATGACCAGCATATACCACCATGCTTTGCTCAATTTTGTGCTCTATAGCATTTTACCTTACCATTCACTAAGTGTGTCTTTATTTCCACCCTGTACATTTAGTCATACATGGGTCATGCTTACATTCTTATATCCTATAGAGTACTAAAGTCTATCTGAGGAAAAAATACTGGGTCTGGTTCATTTTTGCAACAGTGAAAAACTGTTCTGAGTGTCCGCTAACTTAATCCAAATTTTTGATTGATTATTTGTGTGTGTTAGTTTTACAGTTTTCATGTAATTGCCTGCAAGTTCAGAGTTGTTGTTTCCCCTTTGTGGCCTGATAGCCATTCACCCAGCTTTTAGTTATATCACGCATATCAATCAATCAAATTTCCTGAAACAGCAGCCTTTCCAGAGCTATATCACACACACACACACACACGCACACACACACGCACACACGCACACGCACACACGCACACACGCACACATGCACACCCCACACCGCATATTTCTCAGAGGCTCTGGAGTCTAGGGCCTTAAATGTAGGTGTGTGTGTCTCTAGTTCACATTCTACACCTGATACTCCAATCCTTTCCCTCTACTTCTTTGTTAATAACTATATGCTTATTTGTTTACTTACTTGCATATCATTTGGATCTCCAGCTATATTTTTTCTAGTGACAAGCAGAGTTATTTTAATGGCCATTAATCCCTTGGTGCTTACTATTACATTGAACATTTATTCTGTATTCCAATATATTCACGGAATAACTGAACTTCTAAGTGTCCTAATAAAATCTGATACTTCATTGAAACTGTCTTACAATCCTGTAAGCTATGGATGAGGGAAGAACACCCTATGCTGCCCACCAAAACTCTGTCTCATAAATAAGGCATTAACACCTGTGGTGAACCCCTGGAAACTCTCTCCTAATCTCCTGATGTCTTACTCATTACCACCCCATGTCAGACCTTGTGCCACATCCAGTTTTCTTTTCAGTGTGGGAGCAAAGTTAACTAGCGTCCTTAGTATGACTTTGAGCAAGGACTTCTCAGGAGACACTCAGAGGGGATCTCAAATGCCCACTTGGGCAAGCCACCTTCCATCAACAGCAGGCATGAAGTGCAGGCTCTGAAAGGGGAAACCTGCTCTTTGTCACAGCTGAAAGCACTGCTCTGGGTATTTAAAGCAAACCCTCTTTAAAAAATTAATGACCTGAAAGGGGAGAGAGAAGCTGCCTATGTAATGTGGAAAGAGGAGCTGGAAGACCGCAGCCCTGGTCCCTCTCCAGTCAATGTTATCATCAGTGTAGATAATTCACTGTCTTAACATAGCTAAAAGGGATGGAGCATTATGTCAGTATAAGTCAAATAACTTTGTGGTCACAGAACTTAAAGGGATGCTAATTTATTACATTTTTTTGTCATCTGTGTGTATTTCTGTCTGTCTGTCTGTCCGCCTGTCTGTATAAGACAATACACTTCAGAGGTCAAAGGACAACCTGTGGGCCCCAGGAATCAAACTTGAGTTATCAGACTTTGGGTAAAGCACTTTTACCCACTGAACATCTTTCTGGCTGTGCTGGCTAGTCTTATGTCAATTTGACACACAAAGGAGTGTTGTCTGAAAGGAGAGAACCTTAACTGAGAAAAATGTCTCTGTAAGATCGATATGTAAGGCCTTTTCTTAATTAGTGATTGATGAGACAGGGCTCGCCCAATTGTGGGTGGTCCTGGATTCTATAAGAAACTGGTTTGAGCCAGCCAGGAGAAGCAAGCCAGTAAGCAGCACTTCTCTATGGCCTCTGCATCTGCTCCTGCTGCCAGGTTCCTGCACAGTGTTAACTCCTGCCTTGACTTCTCTCAGTGATGAACTGTCACCTGGAAGTGTAAGCTCAACCTTTTCCTCCACCAGTTCTTTTGGTCATGATGGTGCATCACAGCAACAGTAATCAGAGGATTTTTTTTTTTCAACTACTGAAATTTGGTTTTGGCTAACTCCACATACATATATAATCCAAACCAATTATTCCACCTTTCATACCCCTGAACCACCGCAGTGGAACACCCCTACCTTCCTCACAAATGTCTCCTTTCTGTGCCTTTTAATGTTTCGTGGTGTGAGTTCTTGGGTTCATTTGGGCCTGTAGGTGAGTTTACAGCTTTGAGACTCTTGGAGCATGGTAAGGTCAGAGGAAGGTACACAATTAGTGAAGGCACACAACTCCTTCCTATCTACAATTTATCAGTAGTCAATAGTTCAACAGTAAAAGACAGAGTGCTCCGACTCCCTCCTCCTTCCTTAACTACTTGCCGACAGAACCCGTCATCTGTGGGCCCAGTGCAGGTAACCACAACTGTAGGACAATGAGGCAATCATTATACGGAGTGTAAGGGATGGCACCTCCCAGCCTCTCCCCATCCTCTGTTTCTGATATGCCTCCTGCCTCTTCTTTCCCAGTATTGCCTGAGCCTTAAAGAGGAAGATAGAAATGTCTTATCAAGGGTTGCTCTCACAATTACCATTTCTCCACAGTATCTTGTGTGATAACGAGTCTCTGAATTTATAATTGTTTCCTCAGAGAGATTTCTCTGAGAAAGGCTGAACATGGCTTTTGTCTATTGGTATAAACATAGAAACTTAAAAGAAAGCTTGACATTATGCTTGCTAAGTTAAACTACCATCATAAGTTCTCCACATAGGCCTATCAGCTCCCCAAGCCATTAGGCAAGGGTCTTCTCCCCCAAACTGTGGAGGGGACACCAAATCCAATCAGAGGAAAGTTGGTTACTTCCACAACAGTTAAACCGCTGTTGTACAGGTTGGTACATCATCCTGGAAGGCTGGCCTTCTGGTCAATTATATTCACAGCTCAGAAAGCACAATGAGAGCTTTTCTTCCAGAACAGCCAGCACAGTCCTATTCGGGAATCTTTATGAAGGAAATTTCCAGCTTACTTTTTCTTTTTTAATTAATTAATTAAAATTTATTCACTTTGTATCCCAGCTGTAGCCCTTCCATCCTCACCTCCCAGTCCCACCCACCCTCCCTCTTCTTTCCCTGTGCCCCTTCCCTACTCCACTGATAGGGGAGGAACTCCTCCCCTTCTATCTGACCCTAGCCTAGCAGGTCTTATCAGGACTGGCTGCATCATCTTCCTCTGTGGCCTGGCAAGGCTGCACACCTCAGGGAGAGGTGATCAAAGAGCCAGCCCTTGAGTTCTTGTCAGAGATAGCCCCTGTTCCCCTTACTAGGAAACCCACTTAGAAACTGGCAGCCTACAGGCTTCCTCTGAGCAGGGATTCCAGGTCCTCTTCATGCATGATCCTTGGTTGGAGTATTCATCTCATCAGAGGCCCCTGGGTCCAGGTTTTTTGGCTCTGTTGTTCTCCGTGTGGAGTTCCTGTCCCCTCCAAGTCTTTCTATATCTCCCTTCTTCCATAAGATTTTCTGCACTCTGCCCAAAGTTTGTCTATTTGTCTCACCATCTCCTTTGGTACCCTGATGGGTAGAGTCTTTCAGAAGCCACCTGTGGAAGGCTCCTGTCCTGTTCCTTGTCTTCTCCTACTTCCAATGTCTATCCTGTTTGCTCTTATGAGTGAGGTTTCAGGCTCTTCCCTAGGGTTCTCCCTGTTGTTTAGCTTCTTTAGGACTATAGATTTTGTATATTTATCCTATATTATATGTCTAATAAGCAGTTATAAGTGAGCAGATACCATGTGTGTTTTTCTACTTCTAGGATACCTCACACAGGATGATCTTTTCTAGATCCAACCATTTGCCTGCAAATTTCATGATCTCCTTGTTTTTAATTGCTGAGTAGTATTCCATTGTGTAAATATGCCACTATTTCTGTGTCCATTCTTCAGTTGAGGGACATCTAAGCTATTTCCATATTCTGCTATTGTGAATAAAGTTGCTATGAACATTGTTGAGCAAATGGTCTTGTTGTATACTTGATCATATTTTGGATATATGTTCAGTAGTGGTATAAATCGATCTTGAGGAAGTACTACTTCTAATTTTCTAAGAAAGCACCAGATTGATTTCCAAATTGGTTGCACAGTTTACATTCCCACCAGCGATGAAGGAGGGTTCTCCTTTCTCCAAAACATCTCCAGCATGTGCCATCCCTTAAGTTTTTGATCTTAGCCGTTCTGATGGGTGTGAGGTGGAATCTCAGGGTCATTTTAATTTGCATTTCCCTGATGACTAAGGACATTGAGCATATTTCTTAGTTACAGTTTCTGTTGCTGTGATAAAAGACAATGCTAAAATCCACCTTAAGAGAAAATGTTTATTTCAGATTATAACTTGTAGAGAAGTCAAGGAAAGAACTGGAGGCTGGAACCATGAGGCAGAAATTGATATAAAGGCTATGAAGGGGCGATGCTTACTGGCTTGCTCACTGTAGCACGCATGACTTGCTTTGTCAGCTACCACTTGGGCCACTCACCTAGGGATGGCACCACCCACAATATCCAGAGCCCTTACACAATTTCTAATTAATTAATTAATTAGGATTATTAATTAAGAAACTGTCTCATGGGCATGCTTATAAGCTAATATGATAGGACAATTTCTCAATTGTTGTTCTCTCTTTCCAATTGACTTTACCTTGTGTCAAGTTGGAAAGAAATACAAAGCTAAATAACTAGCCAGGACACCATACCACAGCTCCTGGCTTATTCCAGGTATGCTCATTTGCTTTCTTACCCAAAAGTGTCAAGTTACAGGTGTAGAAGTCTGTGAATCAGTTATCCTAACAATACTGCCAAAAGGTATAATCCAAAACAGCAAATGCCTTTCCTGCCCCAGCTATTGTCACTTGTATCCTAGTATGCTATAGCACCTTTCTAATGCTTCTTCTATTAACATATCAGTCCACTCCAAAACATTTCTATAACCAGTTTGGTGGGGAACAACCCACAAAGCCTCAATTCTACACACACACCAGAAAACAACAACAACAACAACAAACAATAAAGCTTGTAGGGAACTGAGTAAAGCTTGGAGTGTAAGAGAGTATGAGAGATGGTCCTCTTTGGGAAATAACATACCAATGGTTGCCCAGTGCCAAATGATCAGCCTTTAAAACATACCCAAGTAACACCATATGGATTGGACTGGTTATATTTAGGAATATATTTAGGAATACCTGGTGTGTGAAATAACAATTAATGAAAAAAGAGGCCATGAATCTGAAAGAGAGAGGTAAGGACTCCGTGGAATGTATAGAAAGGTCTACAGGGAGGAAAGGAATAGGGAGAAACACTGTAATTAAATTACAATCTCAAAACTAAACAAACAAACAATTAGCTGATTATTATATGTGTGCCTTTCTTGCCTATACACTTAACCCATTGCCATTACTTCTTGAATAAAGTCAAGGATGATTTGCAAAGGCTTATGTGTCATCGCAATGACCTGCTTCTCCTATTTTTCCTTATAGACATCTTAGTTCACTCTCTTTTTCAGCCACACTATTTTGATTTTCCAGAACATAACAGGGCACTATCTGTCTCTCAGATTTCATACTCCTCTCCCCCTTTCTTTTTTTAGTATGGAATGCCCAAATCTTTACTCAAAAGTGAATGGTGGGATCTAGAAAAGATCATCCAGAGTGAGGTATCCCAGAAGCAGAAAGACACACGGTATATACTCACTTATAAGTGGATATTAGATATATAATATAGGATAAACATACTAAAATCTGTATACCTAAAGAAGCTAAGCAAGAAGGAGGACCCTGAGTAAGATGTTCAATCCTCATTCAGAAAGGCAAAGGGCACAGAATAGGGAGAAAATGGGGAACAGTACAGGAGATTGTCACAGAGGGCCTCTGAAATACTCAACCCAGCAGTGTATCAAAGCAGATGCTAAGACTCCTAGCCAAATTTTTGGCAGAGTGAAGGGAATCTTATGAAAGTTTGGGGAGATAGAAAGACCTGGAGAGGACAGGAACTCCACAAGGAAAGCAACAGAACCAAAAAACATCTTGGAAAAGGGCTCTTTTCTGAGACTGATACTCCAACCAAGGATCATGCATGGAGATAACCTAGAACCCCTGTACAGATGTAGCCTGTGGCAGCTCATTCTCCAAGTGAGTGCTGTATTAAATGGGAACAGGGACTGTATCCTACATGAACTCACTGGCTGGCTCTTTGTTAACCTCCCCCTTAAGGTGTGTATGTGGGGGGGGGGGGGGGGCACAGCCTTACTAGACCACAGAGAAAGACAATGCAGCCAGTCCTGATGAAACCTGATTTACTAGAGTCAGATGGAAGGTGAGGAGGACCTCCTCTATCAGTGAACTGATGGAGGGGCCCAGGAGAAGAAGAGGGAAGGAAGATAGGATTGGGAGGGGTTGCGGAAGGAGCCTACAGCTAGGATACAGAGTGAATAAACTGTAATTAATAAAAAAAATAAATATTTTTTAAAGTTAGTATATCAGTGAAGCCTTTTCTTAATCCAGTCCCTCATGGAGTGTTCACCTGCACACAAACACACATCCCTTTGTGTAACAAACCTGCATATTCCCTGCACAAGGTAGACCATTTTCTAGTTATTGTCAGGTGAGCTTCTATAGCTAATGCGTTAGTCAGCTGTCCTGTGGGGACTGGAGAGAGGGGTAATCATTGTGTGCATTGCTTATTCCCAGAGACTTGGAGAACAGATATGGTCAGTATATGCTTGTTATATGCATAAAATTAAGCGCAGCTTTAATAGCTTGAGAAATGAAAGGAATGAGTTGGGGCTGGGAATACTCCATACAGCACATATAATGCCCCATAATGTGACACTATTATTGAGAATAATGTCAAGGATTAGGCAGTAAAATGAGAAGTTTCTGTTCTGCCACACATTCCCCACTTCCCAAAATACGGAAAAACTGAGAATGAGAATGGTTACTTTTGTGTTTTACTTATGGCCAGAAAATGCCATAACTTGAATTTCAAAAAAATATCTGTTCCATTCCATAAGGTGTTTATTTTACAGTTGACTAGAGGGTATCGACAACTTAAAGAATGTCATCCCAAAAAGCATGAGATGATAGAGTCCTGAAGGCAGAGAGTTTTCCAGGCGAGAACTGGCAGTCTGCAGCCAGTATTGTTCCTCCCTGATGGAATACAGTAATGTTAATTTTCTGTTCTTGTATCTGGGAGAAGTGGGGGAAAGAGAAAGAATATGATTAAAATATAGTGTATAACTTTTAAATAAAACATGCAAAATTATCTCACAAAATAACAGGTTTCTTTGTGGCATTTTCATATATGTTGGTTTCTTTTCTCTCCAGTTGGTCTCACTGCTCCCATCTTCAGGGCCTCTCTTTCCCTCTGTAGCCCTATGTTCCCTCTTCCATTCCAATATCTTCTGTGTTCTATTGTCTCAGCACCTCTTTCCTTTCTTTCTCCAAAGCTCAAAGTCCTCTACTGTTCTGTTATTTATTTGCTTGGCCTTTACCATATTTACATATTTACTTTACATATCTAACATACCTTACAGATTCAACAATTAGTAGTTAAGGCCGGTATAAAGGAGAAAAATATATTGTGTTTTTCTTTCTGAGTGTGGGTTGCCTTGCTTATAATTTGTTTTTCAGTTCCATCCACTTCCTGAAATTTTCATAAGTTATTTTTCTTCATGGCTGAATAATTTCTATTATGTATATAAGTGGTATTTTCATTATCCATTCATCATTACTGGACATCCATTTTAATTTCATTTTCTTGCCATTGTGACTAGAACAACAATGAACATGCAATAAGTGTCTCTGTTATATGACACAGAACACTCTGGGCATACGCTCTTAGAGAAACCTCCACGCTGACTTCTGTGAGACCTGCAACAGCAGGTTACACTTTCTCTTTTCCCAATCTTTGCCATGTTGTCAGGTATTTGCTTATTTATCTACTTATTTACTTACTTATTGATACTCATCCTGACTGGGTTGAGATAGAATCTCAAGTTGTTTCAGTTTACATTTCATTGATAGCGATGGGTGTCAAACACATAACTAAATATTTCCTCAACATTAAAACTGAGTTATGATGGTGTGTAGAAATGTTAGAACACAGAATATAAGTTATAAGAAAGACACATTTGCCTTTTCAGGATCTTGCCAAATAGTTGGTGGAAAAGTTGAGAAGAAATCAGACTTTGCTGGGACTTTGCTCACATTCACAACAGTTTCCTTGAGCTCCCTCACTCAGCCCCAGTAACATTCCTTTTTAGAACAAAAACTGATAAGGAATCAGTGTTTGCAGTTGTTTGGTTTCCTCCTTAACTATCTTAAAGAGAACTTCATATGTGATGTTCTCAGTGTTTGTCACTAAAAATCAAGCAGGGTTCAGTGAGGACATTTAATGAATGAAGTTTACAACTGCACTCTGCTAAAGAAAGGATTTGCTTAGCAAATAAAAAGCATTGATATCACTGGAAAGAATGTTTAAACACCATAAGAGAACAAGCTATTCTCCAGCACTTTACAGACCAGCCACTGATAAACTTGTTACAAATCACTCCTTTTTATTTACTGAGAGACTTCCCTAGAGACCTTCTTGGCAAGTACAGTTTGAATTAATATGTTTTCTTTAAAAGATAATCTACATTTGTTTCTGAATGTTGAGTAACTCAGGCAATATGGATTTATGTAATAGATCTACATTAGTCAAAATTAGGAAGACTTCGGGTGTTTACATAACATTTTCCATTTGGAAGTTTAACAAAGGCCACAAAATCAGAAGGCTCTTTCTTTTTGTCTCTCTTTTCTACAAAGTGGCTCCACTCTCTGCAGACGAATGCTCAGATACACAGGGAAACATGGTCAGGGGAAAAAATGAATAAAACAATGAAAACTAATCACATGGCACATTAAGTTATACAGTTTCATATCTTAATCTCTTCAAAGAAAAACAACTGACTGTGGTGCTCTTGAGAGGCTCAGAATGCAGGAATGCATGGTGCTATTTCTCATCCTTGATGGTGTCGGTGCTTGAAGAATGTAGAAGACATAAAAGTAAAACTCTAAACTTCTGAGACCTTCCACCTACAAAAGAAACAGTATCTGGATATATGTATGAATATTGATTAGTAAAGATATTAGGTCTGTGGCACCGACAATGTCTAAGGGCGTGTATGGTTTTCAGCACATAGACACAAATGTCACTGTCGTCTGGTAGAGGCCAGCAACATTGTTCAACCTCTAGTGGCCAGACATCTTTACATCAAAGGATTAAATTGTCTACATCCAGTGAAAACTGTTGTCAGTAGAACTATGTGGAAACATATTGCAGATGTTATATGAAATCGCTAGAATAAGTGGCCCTTAGGTGAAGACCTCTTAGGGGTTTTAGGTTTCTAAACACAGCAAAGAGCTTTGCGTGTTTAAGCAGTAATTATATATTTGGTTTTTATTTGAGTAAGTAGAACTGAATAAGTAGAATTGAAGAATAAAAAGCTTATCAGTGTACATTAGTTAAGAATGTAGTTGTGTTTGTCAGGGACATTTTAATGTAAAGGTCACTTTTCAAGCCATTGATACACTGTCCATGAGAACCATAGTAACCTTCAGCCGAGATATCACTTCTGTGTGGCACGCTCTGTAACATTAACCGCATGTAGAGAAGCACCAGTACCGAGCATTCCCTATAGCCCCTGGGAAAATATGAACACGTATGCAACCAACTTCACTAAAAATACTAGCTTTACTTAATAGGTCACCTTTTACAGAGAAAGTCTGGTGGATCTTGATGTAAATAATAGACCTTGTCTTAAGAAACACTCAAAGAATGATCTAACAATATAAAGAAGGGGGCACTCGGGACGTGGCTTAGGAGATAAAGAGCTTGCTTGCAAACATGAGGGCCTGAGTTTGATGCCCAGAACCCACATAACACTGCAGAAAAAGTTCCATGTGCTTAACGCCAGCACTGGAGAGGTAAAATAGGCAGATCTCTGGAGCTCACAGGCCAGCCAGCATCACTTAACTGGAGAAGGTCAGGCTATGGGGGAGGGACAGTGTATCAAAGGAAATGGGTGGCCTTCCTGAGGAAGACACCGGATGTTATCCTCTGTCCTGCACAGGACAGTGTACACAGGTTCCAGCTCACTTGCACCAACACACATGTGCTTCATCAGAAGAAATGAATGTTGTTAACTTTGATTCCTGTAATGCCGAACTTCCTACAGGGTTACACTGTGACAAGCATTATGTTCACAAGCATTACGTTTCTGAACCTGAGAACAGGAGCTGTAGTCACACACTCTGTTGAAGTCATACCTGTAGCCTTCATAATTAACCTCTTCATTCTGTTACTAGCAAGATAACTGACCCGAAACCTTCAGCAGCACAGCTGTCATATTTTGTTTCTTCCCACGTCAGGAAATGTTTGACTTCACTTGGGTGGTGATGTCAGTTGTGTAAGGCTAGGTTGCTAACTTCCTGATAACCTTGCTCTGATGATGGTAGTTTATGACCATTTTCTGTTTGTATTTTTGCTTGTTTAATTGTTCATTTTGAAGTGAGGTGCTTGTTTTGGGTTGCGTTTAGCATTCTGGGTTTTTTTTTTTTTTTTGATAGATACATAGAAACAAAAGTTGTACTTATCTGGGGGACATTACCTGACATTTCAACACATGTGATCCTGCATAAAGTACAAGCCAAGGTCAGTGTATTTGTCCTCAAATGGTCATCACTTCTTTGTGATGAAAAGAGTCAAATCCTTTTTCTCTTTGGCCTGGTAACCAGCATTCCACTCCCAACTTCTGTGAAATTAAATATTTTATATTCTGGGTTTGCTCATGTGGAATTTGTTTGTATGCCCAGATATTCAAAAGTGGCATTTTACCATCTACAGTTCCATCCATGTTGTCATAAAACGGAGGTTTTCATGCCTTCCATGTCTAAATACAATTTCATTCTGCATCTGCACCACATTCTCTTTCTCTCTCATCTTGATGTGTACTTAAGCTGTTTCTATTTCAATATTATCATGAATATTGCTACAGTAATATGGGGATGCAGATGTGTCTTTGACATCATGACTTCATTTGGAAGGGGAGGAGGACCTCACATATCAGTGGACTTGGGGAGGGGCATAGGAGGAGATAAGGGAGGGTGGGATTGGGAATGAATGAGGAAGGGGTTATAGCTGGGATACAAAGTGAATAAAACATAATTAACATTAAAAACAAAAATAAAATTTAAAAACTTGATGGTAAATCAGTATCTGAAATTCAGTCATGTAACTTCCCATTTTACAATCATTTCGCCCAAAGCATACCGATTTCTAATTCCATTCTGCTTAAACCTGAATAGTCAAGCAGCAGAAGGCAACCCAGCTTTCCTTCTTAATTATGCTATGGATTGGCAAGAATGATGACCTTTGGTGAATACATACCTATTTGAAGTGGTGGAAACAAACCCACAAGGTGACTATTGAGTTACCAACCATGTTTTCAATAGAGTTCATCACGGCTTTAAATACAATGAAATAAATACCTCTATTCTCAGAGAACAGATTTTTTTTTATTTATTTTTATGTTTTTATTTATTACAGTCTATTCACTTTGTATCTCAGCTCTAGCCCCCTCCTTCTTCCCTCTCACTCTCCCCTTCCTCCCTTTCCACCTCCCATGACCATCTCCAATTCCACTGATAGGGGAGGTCCTCTTCCCCTTCCATCTAACCCTAACCAAACAGGTCTCATCAGCACTGGATGCATTGTCTTTCTCGGTGGCCTGGTAAAGCTGCTCCCTCCCTCAGGGGGAGGTGATCAAAGAGCCAACCACTGAGGTCATGTCAGAGACAGCCCCTATTCCCCTTACTAGGAAACCCACTTGGATACTGAGCTGCCATGGGCTACATCTGTGCAGGGGTTCTAGGTTATGTCTATGAATGGCCCTTGTTTGGAGTATCAATCTCAGAAAAGACACTTGGGCCCAGATATTTTGGTTCTGTTGCTCTCCTTGTAGAGCTCCTGTCCTCTCCAGGTCTTTCTATCTCCTCCTTCTTGCATAAGATTCCCTGCACTCTGCCCAAAGTCTCAGCATCTGCTTCGATATCCTGCTGAGTAGAGTCTTTCAGAGGCCCTCTATGGTAGGCTCCTGTCCTGTTCCCTGTTTTCTCCCTCTTCCAATGTCCATCCTCTTTGCTTTCCTGAATGAATACTGAGCATCTTACCCAGGGTTCTCCTCCTTGCATAGCTTTTTTAGGTGTACAGATATTAGTATGTTTATCCTATATTATATGTCTAATATCCACTTATAAGTGAGTAGATACCATGTGTGTTTTTCTGGTTCTGGGATGCTTCACCTAAGATGATCTTTTTTAGTTCCCATTATTTTCCTGCAAATTCCATGATTTCCTTGTTTTTAATTGCTGAGTAGTATTCCATTGTGTAAATATACCACAATTTCTGTATCCATTCCTTTGTGGAGGGATATCTGGGTTGTTTCCAGCTTCTGGCTATTACAAATAAAGCTGCTACAAACATGGTTGAACAGTTGTTTTTGTTGTGTACTTGAGCATCTTTTGTATATATATCCAGGAGTAGGATAACTGGATCTTGAAGTAGCACTCTTCCTAATTGTCTGAGAAAGCGCCAGATTGATTTCAAAAATGGTTGTGCAAGTTTGCATTCCCACCAGCAATGGAGGATGGTTCCCCTTTCTTTAAATCTTTTCCAACATGTGTTGTCACTTGAGTTTTTGATTTTAGCCATTCTGATGGGTGTAAGATGGAATCTCAGGTTCATTTTGATTGGCATTTCCCTGATGACTAAGGACGTTCAGCACTTCTTGAAATGTTTCTCTGCCATTTGACATTCTTCTGTTGAGAATTCTCTATTTAGCTCTGTACCTCATTTTTTTAATTTTATTTTTCTCATTAGTTACATTATGTTAATTATGTATCCCAGCTGTATCCCTCATTCCCTCCCCAATCCCACCCTCCCTCCCTCATCTCCTCCTTGCCCCTTTCCATGTCCACTGATAGAGGAGGACCTCCTCCCCTTTCATATGACTCCCTTTTGTCAGGTATTTTCAGGACTGGCTGCAAAGTCCTCCTCTGTGGCCTAACAGTACTGCTTCTCCCTTGGGAGGTGGGGAGGTCAAAGAGCCAGTCATTGAGTTCCTGTTAGAAATAGTGCTTGTTCCCCTTACTATGGGAAACCAATTGATTACTGAGCTATCACGGGTCACATCTGAGCAGAGGTTCTAGGTTTTATCCTCTCATGGTCTTTGGTTGAGTGTCCATCTCAGAAAAGACCCTGTGCCCAGATATGTTTGGTCCTTGTGGAGCTCCTATCCTTTCCACAACAAACTCCCCTTCTTTCATATGATTCCCTGCACTCTGCCTAAGGTTTGGTTATGAGTCTTAGTATCTACTTTGGAGCACTGCTAGGTAGAGTCTTTCTGTAGTAGACTCCTGTCATACATTCAATGCATATTCCATTTGTCTTTCTAAATGAGGATAGATCATCATACCCTGTCTCTGCTTTCTTGATTATCTTCTTTAGGTGTGTAGATTTCATTATGTTTATCCTATCTTTTAGGTCTATATAAGCAAGTATATTCCATGTTTTTCTTTCTCCTTCTGGGCTACTTCACTCAGGATGTTCTTTTCTAGATCCCACCATTTGCCTGCAAATTTCATGATTTCCTCCTTTTTGATTGCTGAGTAGTATTCCATTGTGTAGAAATACCACAATTTCTGTATCCATTCCTCCGTTGATGGACATCTGGGTTGTTTCCAGGTTCTGGCTATTACAAATAAAGCTGCTACAAACATGGTTGAGCAAATGTCCTTATTGTGTACTTGAGCAAATTTTGGATATATGCCTAGGAGTGGTATAGCTGGGTCTTGAGGAAGAGCTATTCCTAATTGTCTGAGAAAGTGCCAGATAGATTTCCAGAGTGGTTGTACCAGTTTACATTCCCACCAGCAATGGAGGAGTGTTCCCCTTTCTCCACAACCTCTCCAACATGTGTTGTCCTTTGAGTTTTTGATCTTGGCCATTCTGATGGGTGTAAGGTGAAATCTCAGGGTCGTTTGCATTTGCATTTCCCTAATGGTTAATGACGTTGAGCATTTCTTTAAGTGTTTTTCTGCCATTCTAATTATCATCAAAATACCAACTCAATTCTTTTCAGACCTTGAAAAAAAGATCCTCAGCTTCATATGGAGAAACGAAAAACCTAGAATCTCCAAAATAACCCTGTACAACAACAGATCATCTGGAGGTATCTCCATCCCCAATCTCAAGCTGTGCTACAGAGCAATAATAATAAAAACTGCATGGTATTGGCATAGAAACAGAAAGGAGGATCAATGGAACTGAATAGAAGACCCAGAAATAAACCCACTTACCTATGAATACTCAATTTTTGACAAAACAGCCAAAACCATTCAATAGAAAAAAGATAGCATCTTCAACAGATGGTGCTGGTCTAATTAGATGTCAACATGCAGAAAAATGAAAATAAATCCACATTTATCACCCTGCACAAAACTAAAGTCTAAGTGGATCAAAGACCTCAACATAAAACCAGATACGCTAAATCTGTTAGAAGAAAAAGTGGGGAACAGCCTAGAACTCATTGGCACAGGAGACAACTTCCTGAAAAGAACTCCAACAGCACAGGCTTTAAGAGCAACAATCAATAAATGGGACCTCATGAAACTGAAAAGCTTCTGTAAAGCAAAGGACACCGTCATCAAAACAAAACGATTGCCTACAGATTGAGAAAGAATTTTCACCAACCCTTTATCTGACAGAGGGCTAATATCCAGTATATATAAAGAACTAAAGAAACTGAAAAGCAGCAAACCAAGTAATCCAATTAAAAAATGGGGAATGGAGCTAAACAGAGAATTCTCTGTAGAGGAATATAGAATAGCAGAGAAACACTTCAAGAAATGCACCTCATTTTTAATTGAATTACTTGGTTTGTTGGTGTTTATCTTCTTGAATTATTTATATATTGTGGATATTAGCCTTCTGTCAAATACAGGTTGGTAAAGATCCTTTCCCTGTCTGTAAGACTGTCTTTTTGAGAACAGACTTTTAATAAAGGAAAAAAAAAATTTTTCAATGAAGTTTATTCAGGAACATTGAACAATCATCTGACCCTGGGGAAAGCCAGCCCACAGCTTAAATAGCCTCTGGGTAGCCAGCCCCAGCATGCCACGTGGGCAATGCAGATAGGTCCACATACATGGAAGCAAGCCAGATCCTCAGCCTTAGCCAAATGTGGAATTGTTCGTGACAGAGAGCACTCACCATCGGGAAGGTGGAAGGCGGAAACCAGCTCCATCTTTAAGGCATAGCATTCCGCAGCTCTCTACAGTTCCCCCTTTTTGTTTTAGACACATCAGGCAAGAGTAGAGGTCTGATCTCTGATATTAGAAATAAATTGGGACTTTGTACTGATGTTCATTTAGGTGTCATCCACCCAAAGAGCATCAGACCCGTCCGATACCTTTTTCTCAGAGGTGGGACCTGGGGCATCAACCCGCATGCAATCAGACATGCTCTTCTCTGGGTCCAAAGCGGCTGACCCTGAGTGCAGTGCTTAGCCTCGCATCCTGAGCGTAACATTTTAGCTTTTATGGTAGCCAACCATGCTTGGGGAGAATGTCCTGCTTCAATGGCTGTAAAAGCCTGAATGGTCATGGCTGCCTTACGCTGTTGTGAGACTCTAATCTTGCATATATACCACAGGCAAACCAAGAATTTTCCCTGTGCTGCAAATCTGTCTAAACAATTGTCTAGCTATATTTTAGGTAATTGGACTGGAGAATTCGATACTACGATGGAGCAGCTGAGAGTGGCCATTGTCACGGTAAATTCTACCAGAGTGGACGCAGGACTAGCCACAGGATTATCATCATGGATTGCTGCAGCCATGAATCATCTGAAGGAATGGGCGGGCATGGGAGCGTTAACAGGCCTTCTGGTGTTGGTCTCCTTGGTTTGCCTGTGGTATATAATAAAGCAAAAATTTAAACCTTTAAGTTTGTTTTAAACACTGGATTTATTTTGTGTGTTTAGTTTTTAAATCAAAGTGTTTGATAGTCTTATGTAGCATTTTATGCACACAGTGAAGAAAAAAGTCTACAGATAGAGCAAAGACTAGAAGCATAACCAATTGGCCTCTAACTAAACAGGAACCTAAACAGGAATAAACATGTATGTGCAGAAATACAATAAGAAATAGCTAAATCCTACGTGTGTAAATGTCAATGATGTAGCCATGTCCTAAATAGAAAAGTGACATCACTTCTGGGACATCTGGCCCTAGCAGGTAGCATGTAAGACTAGCCAAGGATACCTTTAATCTGCTGAAGCACCTGCTTGTTTAGCCCCTATTGGCTGAGATAAGCTTGACTCACTGTTTCAGAAATGGCAAGATTCTCGCAGTAAGGAAGGTAACAGAAACATGCCCAGCACTGGTCAAATTGCCAATATCTCCTCCAAGCTCCTTCCACTCAATAGAAAATTGCTGGAGGGGCCTCTGTCCTGTAGTGCAGCACAAAATACTTCCAACGGAAACTTTACCTATCCGAGAGGTGAGCTGAGATCATTTCTGGCAACATAGTACTCCCTGTTCATTTTTAGATCAATAAATTAGAACTCATTGGTTGAATGGTGGGCAAACACACTCACACACACACACATGCACGCCCACACACACTCACACACACACACACATGCACGCCCACACACACTCACACACACACACACATGCACGCCCACACACACTCACACACACACACACATGCACGCCCACACACACTCACACACACACACATGCACGCCCACACACACTCACACACACACACATGCACACAGACACCAATCACTTCGAAAGAATAGGTTTGAAAACTTTTTTTTTCAAATGAGTAATCATTAGATGTTCTCTGCCTTGATAAGAGGAAGGCTTGGTGGAATAGAATATCTAAGCTGGAACAAATTTATTACTTTGCTTGACAGATACATATTAATTTGACATAACAACAGGAATTATATTATATTCTAGGAAACCGGAGTCAAGAATATCATATTTATTCTCATGCATGAGTATGTAGTGACATATAATTCAAAGTACAACTGATCTTGTTCTGCTGCTCTGTTAAGCGGAGCACAGAACAGCTAAAAGAAATATTTTTTCTCATACACTGACATTTTGCATTTTCTTTTATTGTTTTAGAACTTCATACACGTATTGTTTTGATCACTCCTGTCCTCCAGTTTCTCTTGTCTCCCTCTAATGCTACTCCTTCCCAACTCCATGTGCTCTTTCTTAAGTGTCACTTTGTCTCCTTCATGCCATTGGTATAGAGCAATGTTCTGAAGCACGGGTAAGCCTCCAAAGGACTGTGTCTCTGAGGAACACTGATGCTCCCCCTTGGAGCAGTCATCCACTACCAACAACTGCACAGTTTGTGGTGGTGAAGATTTGTCTAAGTAAGTCACATACAAAATATAGCCTGAAGGGAAGGCTTCAGTGAGCTATAAAAATGCGTGAAAGAATCACAGGTGAAAGAACCAGGAAATTTAGGGAATTCATAATCCTTCAGCTTGAAGAGGGAGAGGCTTCATCATTAAGCAGAGCCTAAATCATAAAAAGCTCTAAAAACCACACTAAGAAACTAATCTCAAAGGAAAGACAAGACGAAATTTGCGTGTGTGAGGGTGGCTGGGGAGTCCAATGATCTCAGCAGAGCAGGGGGCAGTTGCTAAGACCTCCAAAGTAACAATGCTAATAAAATATGCCAGCCCACCATGTACAGATACCAGTGGCCTTTTTTGTGCCCCTTAGACTTCTTAGGCATGAAGAGAGGACTTTACAGGAAGAGAATGATCCAGCAAGATGAGTCAGAGAAGCCCTCTGGGAGAGAGACAGGACTTTGGATGTCACACAGAAATCAAACCTGGGAAATGGGAAGGACATTTGTACTGGCTGGTTTTGTGTCAACTTGATACAATCTGGAGTCATCAGAGAGAAAGCATCCTCAGTTGTGAAAATGCCTCTTTGAGTTCCAGATGTAAGGCATTTTGTTAGTACTGGTTAACAGGGGAGGGCCCGGCTGATTGCAGGTGGCGCTATCCCCAGGCAGTGGTTCTGGGTTCTATAAGAAAGCAGTCCCAGAAGCAGAAAGACACACACGGTATATATTCACTCATACAGACATATAATATAGGATAAACCTACTAAAATCTGTACAAATAAAGAAACTAATTAAGAGAGAGGGCTCTGACTAAAATGCTTCATCCCCATCCTGAAAAGAAAAGAGGAAGAACATCAGAAGAAGAAGAAAACAGGAAACAATTTAGGAACCTGCCACAGAGGGCCTCTGAAAGACTCTGCCCTGCAGACTATCAAAGCAGACGCTGAGACTTATGGCCAACTGTTGGGCAGAGTGCATGGAATCTTATGTAAAAAGTGGGAAATAGTAAGAGCTGGAGAGGACAGGAACTCCACAAGGAGAGCAACTGAAACAGAAAATTTGAACACAGAGGTCTTTCCAGAGACTCATACTCCAACCAAGCACCATGCATGGAGATAACCTAGAACCCCTGCACAGATGTAGCCCATGGCAGTTTAGTGTCCAAGTGGGTTACATAGTAATGGGAAGAGGGACTGCCTCTGACATAATCTGATTGGCCTGCTCTTTGATCACCTCCCCCTGAGGGGGGAGCAACCTTACCAGGCCACAGAAGATGACAGTGCAGCCATTCCTGAGGTGATCTGAAAGACTAAGATCAGAAGGAAGGAGAGGGGGACCTCCCTTATCAGTGGACTTGGGGAGGGGCATGCGTGAAGATGGGGGAGGGAAAGTGGGATTAGGAGGGGAGCAGAGTGGGGTTTATGGGGGGATATATAGTGAATAAAGTGTAATTAATAAAAAATAAAGAAAAAATTCCTTGATTTAATACAGAAGAAGAAGAAGAAGAAGAAGAAGAAGAAGAAGAAGAAGAAGAAGAAGAAGAAGAAGAAGAAGAAGAAGAAGAAGAAGAAAACAGGCTGAGCAAGCCTTTGGGAGCAAGTCAGTAAACAGCACTCCTTTATGACCTGCTTCAGCTCTTGCCTACAGAAGCCTGCTCTGTTTGAGTTCCTGTCCCTACTTTCTTGAAATGGTGATGAATAGCAATGGGAAGTGTAAGCTAAATAAACTCTTTCCTCCCCAGCTTGCTTTTGGGTCATGGTATTTAGCCACAGTAATACAAACCATAAGACATCTTAGGCGCAGAGGAAGTAGGAAAAGCTCTCCTGTCTTATATTGTTTCCAAAATCTTCTAAAGCCAAAATTGGGTGCGCAAAGACGAGCTGACCCAGATGAGTGGGTCATTTGTTAATAAAGTAATAATTAAGGATTTCTACTTTGTTTGTTTGTTGACTTCTTTGTATTGGGTTGTAGGCAAGAACTTTCTCTCAAGGTTTTAGCTCAGCTGAGTTATTTTAATTTAGGCAGAATTCCCACCTTCTCTCTTTATATTTCTTTAATTTATTCATCCTGATCATACCTCCCCCCTTGTCTTCTACAGGTCCCACCCACCCTCCCACTTACACCCATCCCTGTTTTCGTAGTTGTTAGAAAAGGGGAACACTCCTCTTTTCCTAACTAACCCCAGACTATATCTCTTCAGGACTGCCCGCATTTTCTCCCTCTGTTGCCTGGCAAGTCCACCTCACCTGCGGCAGTGGGAGTGATCAAAGAGCAAGCAACAGAGCTCATATCAGAAACAGCCCGTGGTCCCCTTACTAGAGGACCAAAATGGAAACTGAGCAGAAGGTCTCGGTCCTCTCCATGCATGGTCCTTGATTGATGCATCAGTCTCTGCAGGACCCCCTGGGCCCAGATTTGTTGGCTCTGTTGGTCATATGGAGCTCCTGTCCTCTCTGGGTCCTTCTATTCCCCACTCTTCCGTAAGACTCCCTGTATGATCCCCCCTTCTCCTTTCATGCCTTCCTTGCTCCCTTTCAAATTCATGGCTTTTTGTACAATTATTATCGTTACATCTATATGCACATACATGTTAATAATTGTGTAACTAGAACCTGCTGAGTTTACTTAGACTTGCTTTTAGGGCTAACTGCGTTGTATTGGATAATCAGTGAGCTCACCCTGGCAGTCAGCATTTCCCCTTCCACTTGGGCATGTCAGCAGGTGTGGTCAATGCTCTGCCGTAAAGAGAACCAGGCAGGACTGTATGCTTCAAGAACAGTTTGGGCTAAATATTAAAATCCTGTACACACACGTATTTGATAACATTTTGATTTTTAAAAGACATTATGTATTCATATCATTGCTAACTTTTTAAATTTTATTTTTTTTAATTTTAAATTTTTTTTTCATAATTTATTAATTATATATCGTGATTGAAGGCCCCTCCCTCAGCTCTCCTTCCCTCTTCCCCCCATCCTCTTCCCCTAGTCCACTGAAAGGGGAAGTTCTCCACCATTACCATCTACCCATACCTTGTTGATTCTCATCAGGACTGCCTTGATCTTCTTCCTCCTTGGCCTGGCAAAGCCACATTACCAGGATTAAGTGAACAAAGAGCAGTCAACTGAGTTCCTACAGAGGCAGCCCCTGCTCCCCCCACTCAGAGATCCACACGGAAACGGAGCTGCCAATCGGACACATCTGATAGACACCAGAGTGGTGGATGAGAGGAAACAGGGTGGGAGCCTGCTCTATAGGGTCCTCTGAAAGCATTCACCCAACAGGAGATCGAAGCATATGCTGAGGCTCAGGTCAAACTTTGAGCAGAGCACAGGGAGTCTTATGGAAAAAGACAGGGGTGAGAATAGAGAGACATGGAGGGGAAAGGAGCCCCACAAGGAGACCAACAAAACTGAAAGAGCTGAGCCCAGGGCATCCTGCAGAGACTGATGAACCAATGGAGGACTATGCACACAGAGAGCCTAAACCCCCTGCTCAGATGTGGCCGATTGGCAGCTCATTGCTAACTTTGTGTATGTGCGATTCCTTTAACTTTCCTTCTTCCCTCATGTTTATATATTTATTAAAAGTAATACGATAGCACAGGAGAAAAATGTACTTTTACTGAGCATTACTAAAGCTACCTGACTTACATTAACAGCCAAAATCGCCTTTGACGTTGCACACTCCAAGACAATCTCTGTGGTAATGCTTTCTCAGCCTTGGCCACAAGGCAGCACAGGCACCAATCCGGAAAGTGGAAAAGCATGTTTCACGTGAGATTTGACAACTCTTAGAAAATTTTAATTTTTCAATGAATCACAAATAACAGGGAGTTACCCCTATCATCTGAAGTTCAATTTAACCATTATAAAATAAAAATTGCATATTATAAAATGAAAACAGTTCTACCTAGAGTTAATATTTGCCTTAAGAGGAGCGAAGAAGGAACGATGCAAGAACAAAGGAGAAAAGAAAAGAGAAGAGTGGAGTGGACCAGAGAGGATAAGAGAAAAAAAATAAAAAACAAGTTTTTCTCTTAGTGTATTTTGGTGGCTGTAATGAAATATCTTAGCCCAAGTAATCTACGAACAGTAGAATTTCTTGCTCACAGTCTGAAGGCCAGTAAAACTGACACCATGGCCCAGTAGACTTGGTATCTGATCAGGGACTCATCTTCATAAGCAGCACCATTTGTGTCCTCATATGGTGGAAAGGACATACATGTTCTGCTCGGCCTCCTTTTGAAGGACACAAGCTCACTCCTGAGGGAGCAGCCCTCATGATTGAACCACCTTCCAAAATATTACATTTTCCATCTACCAATATAACCAATATGAGTTAGTTTCAGTATATTTATCTGGGGAGACTTGGCAGAAACTTTTATATCATAATATTTTCTTTCCACTATTTTCTAATTTTTCCTGAAATAATCATTTGTTCTGTGAACATGCTTGTGTGTAATTATGTTTGTCTGCTTCTTCACGTTGGGTAACATATGTGTGACACATGGTAACCCATAGATGACACTCGGTAATTGCCGTATATTTTTCATGGATTCACAACATTCATCAACATGTAATGACTATTGTGCACAATTCATTTTTTCATATTATCATAAATTGACAGTTAAAATAAGAGAAGCAACAGAGTAATTTGCATTATTGATCAAAAAAGCATTAAGTGAACACTTTCTGTGCATCAGACTTGTTTTATGTGCTGAGGACCTAATGGCAAAGGAAATAGTTTTAGAAGCAAAAAGGACATATCTGGTGAGAGAGACAGCTGTGCACGGGGGCGGGGGGAGGGAGTATAATACAATTGAGTAAGTGACAGAATGGAAGGTAGGCAGAAGGATACAGCAGAACAGGCAAAGAGCAGCTGATGCCACCCTGGGAAACTAGGGAAGGCTTTCTGGGACAGAGAACAACTGACCTATAGTGTTTCTCATGGTTAAGAGAAACACAGGACAACAAAGGAGCTTTTATGCATAAAAAAGTGACTTACCCTTCTTTCTTCAGAGGATTGAAAATTCCAAGGGAGAGAAAGGCTGAGATAGCCCCTGAAGATGCCATGCTGTCTATGCCCAAGTGGAGCTAATGGCTGTCACACTACTCCAAAGAAGGCAGCAGTAGGAGAAAAGAAAAGGAACCTGAGTTAGTTTGAAAGGGGCTTCCCCACTGAGTGACTCCTCCAAAACAACCAAGCAGAACCCTGTGCAGCCGTAGAGTGGGGATCCCCTAAGCGCAGCCAGAATGAAGGCTTTCTCAGAACTATGCTTCATGAGAGTGTAGGGAGGACTTCATGAGTCTGAGGCCGGTGGGACCTACCTCCTCTCTGTCCAGCTCAGCTGTGCTGTGAGGATATAGACAAAGGAGAGCTCAGGGCAACATTGTGGCTGGTAGAATACTCACAGGCATGGCTTCAGAATTAAGATAGCCGTGAATTAAACTTTTGTTTGAGACTTCAAAATGTTATAATGTATCCGTACCACCATCATTTCGTTTCCATGAAATTCTTCTCCGAGCTCCACCTTATTCTACTGAAATTGAAAACTGGATGATACTTCTCCATGTTCTTGGAGCTGAAATTCTACTTGTTTAGACACGGCACAACTTAGTTGAACCATATGCATTTGGAATATTTATTGGAAGACCGAAGCATCTTGACAATACCATGGCAGGACCTATATATTGAGAAAACACATAACCTCACAACTTCACAGACACTAGCTTTCCTGACATACACTGTGTTATTATCTACATTCTGTCATTCCCGCCAATCTTTTTCTTGGTGTTGATTGCTGGTTGTCCTATCTGAGTGCAATGACTGGACCGCATTTTTCATTGATTTGAGCCAACAGGGCATAGACAGAAGTGCCTATAATATGCCTGATGTTTACTGAAGTCTTATGAGATGTCACATATTTGTACTTGCATTTTGGAGCTCCCTCATTCTGCTTAGAGAACAACATGCTCTGTGAAGACACAGTTCTTCAGCCTAGATCCTAGAATGCATACATTCAGAGATGACCCGAACAAGTTTGTAAATGTGGAGGCCAGTGTAGCTCCATTCTATGACAATATGCAAATAAACATCCATAGGTTTCCTCATACGCAGCAACCTGCAAGCTTGACTTTCGTGTTCAGAGCAAGTCACAGAGACATGAGCAGTGTTTGTCTTATAGCAGCATTATTTCAGCCAAACGTTACTTAATGCACTAATCATCTTGGGTAAGACTCATACATCATCCCATGAAGCAACACAAGAGAGCATCACGTTAGTTTTCTGTTAAAATGGCAAAGATTTATTATATGTCTGGAGAGAAGTAAGTGTGAAATCAGTACTTGTGGTTTAAGATCAAGGTGTTGACAGGGTGGTACTCCTCCACAAGGCTCTAGGAATGATCAATTTTCCTTTTTTTTTTTTGTTTGTTTGTTTTTTCCTAGTTTCCAGAGCCCACTTGCATCCCTTGGCTCTTGGAAACATTCCTCTGCCTTCAAAGCCAGCCACACACTTTTCATGCTATCATCCCCCTGATTCCTCTTTCTCGTCTCTGTCTCCCCGTTCTAAGGATACTTATGATTGTATTGGGTTCTTCCAGATTGTCTAAAGGAAACTTGCATATTAAGATCAACTGATCAGCAATCTTAATTAAACTTGTCCCATTGACTCTTCTTAGACCTATACATTAGTTACTTTTCTTATTTCTGCAGCCAAGTACCTGACAGGAAGCAACTTAATGGAGAAAGGGTTTATTTTTAGCTCACACTCTGTGGTAAACCATCCACCTTCGCAAGGAAGGCATAGCAGAAAGACTGTGAGGCAGCTGTTCATGCTTCATCTATAGTCAAAAAACAGAAAGATAAATATGTGCTCAATTTGGTTTCTCCTTTTCATGTAGTGCAGAACCACAGTGTTTATGTCAACATATAGAGTAGGTTTTTCCATGTCAGTTTACTTTAGAAAACCCCTCATAAACATGTCCAGAGGTTTGTCTTCTGATGCTGACGAGCAGGATAGATTATCAGACTGTCAAACTCTGTAAGTGAGCATGTTCTGAGGTGCCAGGAATGAAGACAAGGCAGGGCTGTGATTCCGCAAAGAACAGAACATTTACCCCTATACTAGACAAAACCAGGATTGAAGAAAGACTTGACACTCAGTGTTACTTACAGGTGCAGATTCTAATCTTTAAAACAAGTCAAAGATTAGGCCTAACAAGTGCTTATGGTGGCCCATACTGTATACTCTTGGCCCATCTCTTACTTTCTGAAGCTGAGAATGAAGAGCTAAAAGATGGACTCAAACACACTTATAACTGTACATTATATCTCCCTCAAATGGTTCCTTACAAGTATCCCAGAAACCTCAGTACAGCCTTGATGAGGGTAGAAGCTAAGTGGATCTATGCCCCAAACTTCAATATGGGGGTGGATAGAAGAACTACATCAGTTTTCCTAGAGTACCTCTCCACAAAGATCTTCAGTTCAGTAGGTTATAAGTGGTTGGCATTTCCCTATTTTATATCTTTTCCTCCTCACTTTATACCTATTTCCTACAATTATTAGAAAGAAAACTGCTTGACACACAGTCTTTGTATTCAACTCAGCCTTTGAAGGAATTTGAAGTTTGCCCTGTAGAGAAAAGACACCTTTTGCCTTGTTAGACCTATTTCTGTGTGTCTTTCTCTTGTTATCTGTTACTGCCATCACACTACAGCAATGGTAAAATGCTAGTGTAAATTTAAGCAGATGTACTGAGAATCCTTTAACTCCCAGTTCTGCTTCATTCTTCCCTCCTTCTAGCATCATCCCTATGATAACTGTGAAGGAAAACAAGATGATAGACATTCTTGCCAGTGTGGGTGGCCCTTACGCCTGAATTCCATTAGGCAAGGTCTGGTTGTTGGACGATGAAAACTCTCATATGAAAATCATGCCACAGAAAAATCCAAGAAACCACAGCACACAAAGCTTCTTGTCACACGCCAGGCCTAAATGTTGATGTTGATACTCTAGAGAATCTCATGAAGACGTCAGTGGCCCTACACATCTCTCTCCCTTCCTAGCACACAAAGTTCACTAGTACTTTTCCAAAAAGTACTATCTTCCAGGCTCAATATCCATCTGTCCTTACAACATATATCATTCCCTCACTTTTCTTTTGCTTTTTTCTGTTTGGACTTAGCTTAGCTTAGCTTTCATCAGACAGGGCATGCAAGGACTTTGTTCAGAACAGAGAGGAGGGTCTTCTCCACCACAGCATCCTTTGCCTTTCTGAGTACCCATTTACACTGCAGGCAGTAGTGGTACTGATTTTGGGTTGCGTGCAAACAGCCAGACAGATGCAACTGATGTAGAAACTTCCATCAACCAAGTCAGAGTCACAGATTTCCGCTCAAAGTAGAGCTCTTGCTTGGTGATCCCGGGCTGCATGTGAGAGAGGATCTTCATTAAAGAACAAAGGAAAAGAGGGGGGAACAGTTATTGAAAACATGAGGTGCAAATCTCTGTGCCAGTAGTTGTTAAGCCATCCTCGTTGAACCTTAACAACCACCCTGTGAGGACTAATACAAACATCATCATCTCTGTTTTACAACCAAGGACTTAATCAAACTGGGGTGAAGAGCCTTGCCCACAATCTGAAGAGACCCAGACCCGTTAGTTTTCCACTTGCTCTGGCCCACAGTTCTCACTTATATGAACTTCAAGAGCTGTGGACAGAGAGAAAGAGAAACAATGATTGTTTTCCGGGAGTTTCTTGTTTAGAAAAAGAATTTCTTATGAATGTAGACCAGAAAGATGATTCCCTAAGTATGGGTGTTTACTCTGCAAGCCTTCCTGACAACCTGAGTTCAATTTCAGGAACCCACATAATAGTATTTTAATTAAAAACAAACAAACAAAACAAAACAAACAAATAAAAAACTAGCTGTGGTGATGGACATTTAAAATCTTAACAGCTCTACTGTGAGATGAGAGGTTGAGATAGCAGAATCCATAGAAATTCAGTCAGGTAACGGCAGGGAGGGGCACATCAAACAGAGAAATGAAAAGTCCTTGCCTAACAAGGAGGAAAGAGAGAACAAACCCCGGAAATCTGTCTTTTGGCCTCTACCTACTTTTCATGGCAGCCTCACACAAACGCATACACCACAGAGAGAGAGAAAGAGAGAGAAATTACTTTTGTAGACGTAAATGTTCTTCATTTTCCCCATCTGAGACCTTAAATCATATGGGAGGTACAGGATTTTTAATTGCATCATTGAGAATGCTTAAAAAAAAAAAAACACTTCTCATTCTATAACCTCATTCCAGTTACTCTCTCCTATTCCTGGATGAAAGGTCTACCTAACTTGGCACCAAAAATGAGCAGGAATGAGGAAGAAACTTCAGTTTATACTAGGAAAATATGATCTTACCCTCTTTTGAATTACTTTCAGAAAGCAGGGCATTTTCTCCTACGAAGTCATGTTTCAACTACAAAATACAGGAGCATTGGCCTCTCTGTGAATTGTGGTAAGTACTGAGTTATTTTGGCTGCCTCTCAGCTCCTACCAACAGCCTAGATACTGGGCCAAGTCATATTGTATTCTCAGGCGGGTAGCCATTGTGCACTTCAGGGTCCCTGCTCAGCCTGTTAGAGAAGGCTAGAACAGCCTGTGTTTATTAGAGAAGGCTAGAACGGCCTGTGTTTAGCCACCCAATTCCGTTAAATGCATTGAGTTTGCAGTGTACAGCCCTCCCTCCTCACTTCTGGAGATCAGAAGTGAAATAAAGGAAACAGATACAACTGTGGAATGGAGGGGAAGTAGCAAGAGAAAAATAAAGAAGGGGAAGAGAAGGGCAAGAAGAGAGAATGGAAAGAGGAAGCAAAGAAAGACTGCTTCAGTGGCCTTTTATGTTCTGCTTCTCTTCTGGGTAGTTTTTCTTTGTAGCATTGTCACTTATCAAGACATCCATTGTTCATAGAACTAAGCAGGAATGAACGTTCTGGGTTTACTCCTTCAGGAGGCCAAGTAATCCTTCTTTAACATCTGGTCCCAGGATCTGCTGCACTCCCAACAGCTTTGAGCTCTGACGAGCACTCAGGGGCTTCACTGAGCTATGCTGGATACATCAAATTAAATCTGTTAGCCAGTCTATACTCCAGATCTTCAGGAAGTCCTAATGAATATGCGTTTGCTGGTGAAAATGATTTCAGGCAACTGTAGAGACTGCCCTTTGTAGCTGTCTCTACAGTACAAGGTGAGGCATTCTCTGGCCTCAGGCTTAGTGCATGCCACAAATGGCCTAATGGTTGCAACCCTTTTCCAGAAAAGGAACACTGCATTCCCCTCCCTTGATATCTTGGAATTTGCCTTCAAATCAAGAACAAGATCCCTGGAAATGCAATGGGTAAAAAGCAAGAGATGGATGGGATACAGCCTCCAATGAAAAGAGCATAAAAAGTATCCAATATGTGGGTGGAGAGATAGTTTGGTGCTATGAACACTTGCCACTCTTTTGGGGGGAGGTCCGAGGCTCAAATGGTAGTCCACAACAATCCCTAAGGTCAGCTCCAGGGCATCTGATGTTTTGTTTTGTTTTTTTTTTTTTTCTGATCTTTACTGGCATGAGACATGTGTGGTAAACTCACACATAAATTCAGGCAAAACACTCATGCACATAAAATGAAATAAACAAACAAACAAACAAATCAATAAAATTTAAAGGTATGTAACACACACTGATTCTTAGCCCTCCTGTTTCTCTTACTGGTCCCTTCCTTCTCCTGAAGCAGCCTACCTGGTTCGCTTTTGTTTTTCTTTTTCCCACCTATCTCTGCTGCGAATGACTTTCTTTTTGTGTTCCTACAATACAGTGCTCCCACCGTACAGTATGCTGTCCTTCTATCAAAAATAATCCCAACTATCTCATGAATAGCTAACTTTAAATTCTCATACCGCACCAGGTACTTTTGAAAGTGCTTTATACAAATCACTTATGTAGTCTTTGTAATGATCCCATTAGACAGGGACTATGGATATGCAAGCTTGCAGGGAGGCTGAGGAGTGGGACAGAGGCACAGAGCGGAGCAACAACTTTCAGAAACAGAGGCAGAAGGTGGTGGAGCTAGACCTAGATTCAGGCACACTGTCTAATTTAATCACAACTAATGACACCACACATTACTTGTGTGCAAAGACTGAACTGTGCACGTGCTTTTGTGCTGGATTATGTTTCATCCTATAGGTCTGTGCAATAAGGATTATGTAGGAGCCCTGCTTTACTGTTAGAGCACTATGATATTTGTTTGCATATGCAAATTGACTAACGCTGGATTTAAATTCAGATCTCTGTGTTTCTGAGGCTCCTGATCTTCCTGGTTAAGCTTGAATTCACAACCAACTGGCTGCTTCCTTTATTTTCTCTGAACTTCCCTTGCTGTGTCAGCAATGTCACTCATTTTTCCATAATGACTCCCCTACGCACCTAGGATACCCCACTTTTTATGAAGGCTTTTATGTATCCACTTAATCTGAGTAGCTTTAAGGGCTTTGACCTGAAAGTCTACCTCATCAGATGAGAGAGAACTTCTGATGGCATTTGTCTTATCTTATCTGTGCATTTGCTTTGTTCCATTTTTCTGAAAATGAAGAGATATATAGATGCCTCCACCTCCTTGATTCCTGCAAGATAAATGTGGTAGCACGTCAATGATACAGGACTCCAGCACATCACAGAAATCTTTTATGCACAAGTAGGATTCATCAGGACCATGTTAAAATTTCATTGAAAACCCTCAAAGACCTAGGGTCATTAGAGCAGACTTCAGAAAAGTAAATATAGCCCTGCTGCTGAGTCTGGACCAGAAGACATCCAAACATCTGCACCCTGGCCCTGCATGCCAAGAAAATATGTAATGGAAAGATGGAAAAGATAAAGTACATGGTAGAGAGATGGGGAAGAAAGAGAGAGAGAAAAAAAAGTTCATGCATTGTGGACAGAGATAGAACTGGAGACATCAAGGCAGTGGGAAACAGGCCAATATGAGGAGCCTGGCAGCCACCTGAGGCCGTAGTGATATCTGGGTCCATAGCCTCATATAAGATGAGCTTTGCTTTGATATTTGTGGTCCATGTTGTCAGCAATGGACATTCAGATGCCCATGACCTGGGCTGCCACTTGAGTATGGGCTGCCGCTTGAGGCCATGTCAATGTCTAGGGTCTGTGCTCCCATGGTGGGCAGGGGGAAGAGAACAACATGACATGAGTGACCTGAGATGCCACCTGAGGCCATGGGGATGTCCCAGTTTGTGCTGCCTCCGGAGACCATGTCTGAGTCCATTGTCCTACCATAGCTGTTTCTGAGGCACTGCTTGAAGTCATATTGATGTCTGAGAGTCATGCTGAGCTGACCCTGCCCCTGATTAACTGCAGAAGAGCTGGCCCTGCTGCTCACTGGGGGAGAGTGGGGAAGCCTGGTGGAGACCCAGGCTGACAAACTCAGTTACCATTCAAGCACAAATGCAGGATCTTGAGTTGGCCAACCTCAACATTTGCTCCATCTATGAGCTACTGGAGAATATGAAGGGACTAGTCCTGCAGAACCTGAGCGGCAGGATCTCCAAGACTCAGGACAACAGCAGGATATCCAAAAGGAATCTTGGTGATGGCCCAAAATTGATGGTGGAGCAGAAGCTAGAGGTATTGATCCAGACTTATGACTCATTGCAAGGAATATTTGCAAGTAAAGCTGTTTGGGCAAAAAGATATACTGCATAAGATACTACATCTCCCAATGGAACTATAAGGCAGGTAAGAGAGAAGAACAAAGCGGCACAAATACAGGGAGCTAGAGACATGTCAGCTATGAGTGCTATGAGAGAAGGACGTAATTGATAGAGGAGCAGGTTGTGGGGTTGCAAGATTTCTTTTTTTCTTTAATTTTTATTTTCTTTTGCGGGGGAAGTTACAAGAGTTGAAAAAGATAGATATGGGAGGACTGAGAAAGCAGTGGAATTGGGATGAATGATGTGAACCAGTTTAAAAAAGAACCTGTTTAAAAATAAAAACTAAATATAACAGAATCAGAAATTCTCACATTTACTTTATGAATCTCTTACTGTCATAGTTTGGGTTTTATTGCTGTGAAGACACAATGACCACCACAGCTCTTATAAAACATTTAATTGGGGCTGGCTTACAGTTTCAGAGGTTTAGTCCATTATTGTCATGGTGGGAAGCATGGCAGCATGCAGGCAACATGGTGCTGGAGGAGCCAAGAGTTCTATATCATGCTCTGAAGGCAGCAGAAGGAAACTATCACACTGAGAATAGCGTGAACATAGGGGACTCGAAGCCTGCCCCTGCAGTGGCACCCTTCCTCTACCAAGCCCACGCCTACTCCACCAAGACCACGCCTCCTAACAGAACTACTCCTGATGGTCAAGCATTCCAACACAGGAGCCTATGTGGGTCATATCTAGTCAAGCCACCACACTTATTACGAATAAATAACCCAGCCTTATTGTACTTTGGTTGTCTTTCATCAAAAAGGACAAGAGTATTTAACTGATAATGTTTTGTGATGACTAAATGAAGCATCTGTAAAGTGCTATACAGGGTGCTAAGAATTCAGCAAATTTCCAACAGATAACAATGGGCTGGGAATACAGCACAGTGGTAAAATGTGCTTGTCTAACATGCACAAGGACCTGCAATTGATCTCTCTCTCTCTCTCCCTCTCTTTCTCTGTCTCTCATACACACACACACTCACACAGAGTAGCAGGGCTCATGATCATGCACATAATTAAGCATTCTTCTCTCTTCTACTTTCCACCGAAAGTACTCAAATTTGTGTGATATGGTACTGTGCCTGCAGAAAATTTTATTGGTGAGCATTAAGAAATATTCCATAGGCTTTTTTACATGCTAAGCAATGAACTGAGTTTGTCCAGTAGGCTAATATGCTTAAGCATCACATGAAATTATATATATATATGTCATATATATACATATATATACTCATATATGTGTGTATGTGTATATGCATTTGTATAGGTTTTATAGATAGAGGATAGATAGATTGACTGATTGATTGATTGATAGAGATAGAGATATGTTGCCACTCTATAGTTTATACATATGGAAACTAAAAAGACTAAGTAGTTTGCTCATGGTCTTGCAGCTTGTAAGCAGCACAGCTGAGATAATAAATTAGGGAGCCTAACTGCACAGCCTTCTCCCTTAGGCCATCTGAAATACTGAACCTTCTTCTATGTAATCCTTCTATGTAACTGCGCTCTTGTTTTTAAGATGGGTGACAAAGAGGAACAAACACTTGGAAAGTCAGAATCACCCAGCTGTAAACAACATTGGGGACTTGGCTTGCCAACATGAAAATCTGTAAGTTTTTATGAGTTGTGTTGTTGAGTTCCTTCACTGGCTCTCTTCTGTGTATTTCTTACAGATGATCCTCAGTGAGCTTTGGGTTCTGGGAAGCAGCTGGATTGTTCATATAGCTACCTCTGTACTACCCTGGCACAGATGCCCAGTGTTCTTAATGTGACCCAGATAGAATCCCGTGGCTATCAACCAGACTTGATGAAAGAGCTCTTGGGTTCTGCCCTCATTGTTGTTATTCCATACAATCAGTAGTACTGGTGACATGCTAAACTCACTTTAAAATCATATAATCTGAGGCTTCCTTCAATGTATATTAGAGATTTAAATTTAATTAGACAGTAGCCCACAATTTCTTGTTTTGTTATTATACCTATAGCTCCAGACAGATGCCTTTTCTGTGTGGATGCAGAATTTGGAAGGCTGCCTTCAAAGCTGTCAGAGCCTAAATCATAGAGAACCCTCCGTCACACACTGCCTTCTCTTTTTCACATTTCCAGGAAAGCAGAATTCTGATTTTTAAATAGCTCCAGGTTCAGAAGACAGTCCAACTTGAATAAGGAAATACATTCCAAAATGGGCTTGTAACATCTCAGAGACATTCATACTTGCTCAACATGAAGTGTGGCTCAGGAAGAGACCAGAAGGGCTAGGGGAAAGTCACAATGTGAAAGACAGTCATACATACTGCTCTGTGTATGCAATTAATTGGCTAATTGAATAAAGTTATATATTGCTGAAATCTAGACCATTTTTAGGCAATAATATGGGCAAATGACCTATAAGTGTTTCACTATCTGGAGAGATGTTAAAGACTTTCATGAATCAGTTCTAGCAAGAGAAGGGAAAGCAGCTGTACTCTGGGATTCAGAAAGTGAATTGGGTTAAGAGTAATCCTTGATGTGGTTTCTAACTCTTAGAGTATTAGTCAGTTTATTTTTCTATGACAAAATACAATTGAATGGATGGTTTAAATAGCATAGATTCTAACTATACTGGAGCCATCAAATTTAAGATCAAGATGCTTATAGATTCGGTATCTGGTGTGAGAATATTTCCTGGTTTGCACACAGTTCTTGCTGTAGCCCCACAGAGCACAGAGCAAGTCACTTTAGCCTCTGTTGGAATGGACAGTAATTCAGCCCCGAAAGCCTCACCCCTGGACATTCCCTGTTCCCTATACCCCGCGACCTCTCAGAGGCCCATCACCAAGGGTATCACATTAACAATAGCATATTGACTTTCCTTATTAAACTATCGGCAGACACAATTCAGTTCATAGGATTCATCAACTTCTGCTCCATTTCTGGGACTCAACTTTGACATATGTAATCAATAGAATGGGTATGACAAACTTCCTGTTGTATGTATGGCGCTTGAGGATGTGTCTCCTCCTCTCATAGCACTTCTCGGTAGGGTGCAGTGTCTGCGATTAAGAATGAGGGAGAAAGGAATGCTGTTCTATTTTATTCTCACGAAGGATACCTTCACCTGCTTACTGGCCCAAGGGACAGCCAGTGTTGCCAGAAGTCTGGTGTTAGCTGATCTCTAATCTGAATCTTTGTAAATTATAAGGCAAGTTTTTCAATTAATCTTGCCTGGAATTTAGAAAGATGGTTGAGATTTAAGTGTTGCTGAGCTGTCGAGGCTGTAGAATAGCTGGAGTTAATTTCTTCCTATTGCCATGTTCTGGATTCAGAGCAAGTTCTACTAATAAAAAAGAAAGAGCTGGCAATATTGCAGAGCAAAAGCAAGAGTAATCCAGTCTGGATGTGAGGAATGTGTTCAAGCCCATTTCCAAATCAGCAACAGGCAGGCAGGATTCAAATGTGATATATTTTTAACATCTTATAAAAAGCTGTTGCATTTGGTATTTCTGTTGTTCTTTAAAAGGGAGACACACACTCAGAAGCAAGAGCAAAATTAATTTCAGGGAGCTTTCTAACATCAGTCTACCCAACTAGCAGTCAGATTCTTTTGTATTTTGTGACTGCCATTTAAAGTTGGAATTTAACATTTAGACCTCTACACCTTCACATTGGTTCTGCAGATCCAAGAGATAATTCAAAACTCCATGATCGTCATAATGATTTTCAATAGCTGTGTTAGCTTGCCTCTTGTTGTTCTGATGAGACACCAAACAAAATGAGCTTGCGGAGGGAAGAGTTTGTTGGCTTGCATTTCTACTTCACGGTGCCTTGTTGTCAAGGGAAGTCATAGGAGGAACTCAAGCAGGAACCCAGAGGTGGCAACTAATGTGGAGGTTATTAAGGAAACTCCCTGTGGCTTGCTAAGTTTACTTTCCTTTATGCCGAATATCACCCTCCAGAAGTAGCATCATCCACAGAAGAGTGGGACCTCACATGTGGATTAATCAGGAAAATGCCTTACAGACTTGCCTACAGGCCAGTCTGTTAGAAACAAGTCCTCAGCTGATACTCCTTTTCCCAGATGACCCTGCCTGCCAGCCACATAGGTAAACATTTATTGTTGACCTGGACCAGTTTCAGCCTCTTCACGTGGTGAGCTGTTAGAGCTACTATGAAGAATTATTTGTAGCTTATTTCACAGGAGAGATTTAGACTCTGAGTAGGTCATTTACCCCAGGACCTGAACTTGCTGTGTGGGGGATTTGACCTTGGTACTGTCTGATTTTGAAACCTTGGTTGATTGTGGGACCCTGTGTCAAGCACCATCAGAATAGAACTCACTGGCAATGACTATGAGCCTGTTACCTTTACCTCGTGTGCTCTTTTCCATGGAGCTCAGTCCTTAGTTTCATTTCATTAACTTAAAACACAGCATATAAATAATGTAGTTACACAAATAATGTGTATTCATTGTTAAAATTGCGGGAAAGCAGAATGTCACAAAGAAGAAATTGAAGTTAACCCTTATTCTACAATACTGAGGGCAGCATGTCTAACATTTCCAGTGCTGCAAAGTGGTTAGATGCTCAAAGTTAGAGGAAGTTAGGTTCAAAATCTTAGCTCAGCCAGTTTTTAGTTGAGTAGTTTTGCACAGAAATGATTAATTTTTCTCTGTTTACATTTTTAACAATCTCTAGCATAGGAAATATTTCACTTTAAAAAGCGAAAGGTGATAGGCAGCATCATGACTATGAACTTCTGAAGAGTCTACCTCCCTCTCCCATATTTCTGTGAAAACACTGGGTTCATTAGCATCTGCTTTCATACACCATGTTTATGGGTTCTGGATTTCAAACTCATACTCACAAAACAAGCATTTTTACACATAGAGCCAACTTATTGACACTGTATTAGTTCATCTTCTAAGCCTTCATACATGCACACACACTTAATCTAAACACACACAAACACACACACACACACGACAAAAAGATGGAAAGCATGAGCCAGGTACAACTGTCTTCCCCACTCATCAATAAGAAAACCTAAACAAAGGAAGTGGTTTTCAAACTCACACTGCAAGAAAAGTGTAGTGCTAGAACCAAGACCTGGAGGTTCTAACTCTAACGTGCGTGTTCTCAGCCATTAGTGAACTACTTCTGGTTTTATTTAATATTACTGTGGTTTCCTTCATAATTTTTATTTCCTCAATTGGAAACACACTGAACATATTGCTTTGTTATCTTCTTTCTTCCTTTAACAATATGCCTTGAACATCTTTCCAGTCATTAAATACTTTTAGGGAGCACAACTTTTTTGATGTCTTCATGGTATTCAGTTGAATGTCTGAAATGCAATTAGCTTAGCACAATCTCTATTGTTAAACCTCTCAGATGTTTCTAATATTTCACTATAATAAACAATGCTGAAATGAACAGCCCTGTACATGCATTCTCTGGTTATTTCCTTTGGATAACTTCCTAAAAATAAAATTGCTCAGTGAAAAGGGAATGACGTGTTTTATGTGAACTTTGGTGTTTTGGTTTGAGTTTTGAGAAATTGTGGATCTTTCTGTAACCTCACCACATCAGGCACACTACTTTGACAAGGGAACTATTAAAAAGTCACAAAACTAGGCTTGGGACTCACACACATTGCACATAATCCAATATGTATTGTATAGAAAACTGATGATTCACTAGACCAGACTTCTTGCTAATTCACATTTGGAAAATGTAATAAAAAGTTAACCTTCTATGTGGGAACAACTGCAGTCCAGAGTATGGGGACAATCTGGATGAAGTCTAGTGATGAGAATAGAGCTTTGTTGAGCAATTACTGTACGCCAGATACCGAGTTAAGTTCTGTTATGGTCTTGCATTGGAAAGACATTGGAAAATGTACTGCACGGGCGAAAAACTTAGAGGTTCCATGGCTTCCCCAGTGTAACAGAGCTACAAGACCAGAGTCAGGCTCAAGCCTGACTGTCACCCAGTTTATTCTTACAACATACCACCAGAACGCTTGAAATTTCCCATTGCTAGATGCAAATGCTATTCTTGTCTCTGTTCCTACATCTATACTTTGGATAGATTTTCTAGGCTCTTATCTGTTCATCTTCTCTTGGAATCTGATCCAACCTAAAATGTTCATGGCTCTCATCTGTTCATATTGCCACTTAATATAAATCTTAAGAAATGGATTTTATAAGGTGATCAACACAACCCATTTTCCTAAGATATTCTCAGTTTTAGGGCTGAAACATTCTCATTCCAGAATCTCGCTGTACTAGGCAAATCGGGATGCTCACCTAAAATCATAATAAATAATAAAACCTTGGTCGGTCATTAACAGATGTTTCCTTACAAAGTATTCTTTCGTATTCACTCATTATTTCATTCCTGATTGCTGAGTAACCACCTCATACTCAACTTTGGGAATGGGATGAGATTCACATAAAGGTAGGCCCTTATTTCTCTTCTTCTCTGGGTCAAGAGAAAATGGCAGGAAGCTGAAATGACATTGTAGAATAAATGCTATAACACAAAAATGAGCCAGGTAATGACTAAATACTTGAAAGCATTACCATTTTGGAAGACAAAAGAAGGGGATAAAATATTCATGCCGCATATTTCAGGTTCTACAGTGGGAAAAATAATGTTGCAGACAAGAAGACAAAAGTGACTCAGGGAGAGTGAAAGAGAAGGTTGGGGTGCATTTGAGAACCTAGAAGGAATTGAGAGTTGTCAGGATGCAGAAAGGTTAACCATTATAATGTCATGATTCTCTAGTCAGAGGCAGGATAAGAAAAGAGTGAAGATATTAGATGATCAACCTATTGTTCCTTATAAAAAAGGCTAAAATCATAAGAGGGAGCAGAATGGAGGACAGTATTGGGTATAATGTAAAACAAACACAAGCGAACAAAGAAGATCTTGGTGTTTCTGAGTTTTATCTACCAGATGATAATTGTTCATTGATTTATTTTCTCATTTGCTCATTAAGTACACATTTACTAAACAGCTACCATATAACAATAATTTTTCTACAGAATAAAATACAGTGTTTAATGAAGAGAGAGAGAGAGGGAGGGAAAAAAGTTGGTGGTACATGCCTTTATCTGCATGGAAAGCAATTTCAGGTGCTAGGCTTTGTGACTGCCTTGAGAATTGTGGTAGTGGGACCAAGACTATGTGTGCCGGAGCATGCAAGCACATAACACGGGGAACAATTTCTACCCCTACTGGCCTCAGGGTTTTCAGAGTTCAGACACATCTTAATTTCACCCTAGCCCCATGCCGTTTTCCCTGGTGACGCAGTTCATATGTCCCTCAGTAGGAATGTTTCTGTAATTATAAGTTTGGAAAATTATAAAATGGGAAACTGAATGGTGCTCAAGATCATGCTTCTCTGCCTGTGTGTCGAGTGGCACCATAAGGACCAGTCCTTCCAGGCTATTCCTTCTATAGTAAACTTCAAATCATTTTATTTTCTCTAGCTTTTATTCTACTTGGTTTTCTCTGACCTCTCCCATTTCATCCCACCCACCCATGTTTCACTTTTACAGTATCACTTTTGGGGTTTTAGTTTTTATTCTTTTCTTTAAAAGACATATTTATTCATGTGTATGAGCACTGCATGTGTATGAGCACATGCATATATGTCTGCATGATAGGAGAAAGTGTCAGGTAGAAGAGGCATCAGAGTCTATTATATATGGTTGTGGGCCACCACGTGGTTGCTAAGGAATTGAACTCAGGACCCGTAGATGAACAGCCTGTGCTCTTAACTGATGAGTCATCTTTCTAGCCCAGTTTCTTCTTTGACTGTTAATGTTGCTCTTGCCTCTGTTCTTCCACAGTCAGCTCCCATTTTAGCAAAGCTAAACTCATTTGATTTAGTTCTTACTCTAACGACAAGTGTATACTTGGCCATTCAGATACTGATGGTGGCACTAACCCCTCTTCTTCAAACTTTGTGTCCTGTTTATTCCCTTCCAAGTTAACCATTCTACTTGAATATTTTGTCTGTTCTGTTCTTTACCAAACTAAGAGAGCAGGTGTTTTTGTCTCCTCTCTTTCTCTTTCTCTCTTTCTCTCTCTTTTGTTTTTTCAAGACAGGATTTTTCTGTGTAGCCCTGGTTGTTCTAGAGCTTCCTCTGCTGGCCTCAAACCCAGAGATCCACCAGCCTTTGCCTCCCTAGTTCTGGGATTAAAGGCATGTACCACCAACTTTTTTCCCTCCCTCTCTCTCTCTCTTCATTAAACACTGTATTTTATTATGTAGAAAAATTATTGTTATATGGTAGCTGCTCAGCACCAAACAGTGATATGAGCCCATCCTGAAAATCCCCAAGGTTCATATAGCCCTTGTTCACCCCAAATAAAACATACAAGTTGTTTCACTGACTATTGTCTAAGAATATTGCCACTGGGAGAGCTATGAGAGCTGTAACACTAGAATCCTCAGAAAAGGTCTTCTGCCCTCCACACGCCTAGCTAGAGCATCCTGCAGAGCCCAAATATCAGCATCCACTTTTTTCTTCTCAGTCCAGTGTGCAGCAGTGCCTGATCACCCAAAGGAGGAAGCAGAGCATGAAACCATATCATACAATGTGTTGGATCAGACTACTAGTTTCAGGAAACAGCAGTGAGAAATAAAAAAAGGGGTTCTTATTTGTATGGAATCTCTATCTGACCTAAACTTATGGTGATGATGTTTCTCATTTGTAAAGATATATAAAGATGAATCATGAAAAAAATGACAAGAGGCTAAAACACACTTCAATACATAGTACACTGGAAATGACCAATGAATGTTAAGCACGTTTCTATTTGATTATAAAATCATCATTTATGGAATCAGCTCAAAGAGTTACCATGCTGTCCATGTTCATCTCAAGTTAAATTTCCCATGATCTATCCTCTTTTCTTGAAATGATCTATCCATGTTTTGGTATTTCGTATTCTAAAGGCTGATCTGTGATTATAAGTAATAATAAATTAAAATAATTTCCTCATCGTTTTATTAAGGAATTCATTACAAACTTAGGAATACAATGAGGAAAACCAATGACCAACATGCCATTTGCTGTCTAATGTATTAGAGGCCAGGAGTGAGGAAACACTAACCAATTGAGGGTACAAGTTGAGGCTGGGCAGATCACCAATGACAAACAACTTTGTAATAAGTAATTTCTCTCACTGGTTCCAACATAAATGAGTGACCAGGAAAGTTTACTTAGGACCAGCAGAGCATGTGAATTAGAGCATGCCATTTTGGAAAGAACTGTTCTCTCATATTCTCTCTTGCTGTAGCTTTCCAATTTTCAAGGACTCTCAGTAAAGTGGATGATGACTGACAGATATCAAAAGTTAAACTGGATATGGTTACGTTTACTCTAAAGAGTCTAAGATTTAGATATCTAAAATTAATCAGGAACCACTTTTCTTTTTTTTCTCCCTGGATCCAGGTAGTTTGACTCTGTTGTTCTACTTGTGGAATTCCTTTCCCCTCCAGGTCTTTCTATCTCCCTCTTCTTCTATAAGGATTCCTGCACTGTGCCCAAAGTTAGGCTATGAGTCTCAGTATCTCCTACGATACCCTGGTAGGTAGAATCTTTTAGTGATCCTCTGTGGAACACTCCTGTCCTGTTCCTTGTTTTCTCCTACTGCTGATGTCTATGCTATTTGCACTTCTGAATGAGGATTTAGCAGCTTACCAAGGGTCCTCCTTGTTGTTTAGCTTCTTTAGGGCTATAGATTTTAGTATGTTTATACTGTATTATATGGCTAATATCCACGTATAAGCAAGTATATATCATTTGTGTCTACATGTAGGAAAATGAAAATAGACCCATTTATCACCCTGCACAAAGTTAAAGTCTAAGTGGGGAAAAGACCTCAAAATAAAACAAGACACTAAATCTGTTAAAAGAAAAATTAGGGAAGAGCCTTGAACTCACTGGCACAGGAGAAAACTTCCTGAACAGAACACCAACAGCACAGGCTCTCAGAGCAACAATTAATAAATAGGACCTCATGAAACTGAAAAGCTTTTCTAAAGCAAAGGTCATTGTCATCAGAACAAAGCAACAGCCTACAGACTGGGAAAAGATCTTCACCAACCCTATATCTGACAGAAGGCTAATATCTAAAATATATAAAGAACTCAAGAAGTTAAACAGCAACAAATCAAGTAATTCAATTAAAAAATGGGGTACAGAGCTAAACAGAGAATTCTCAATAGAGAAATAACGAATGGCAGGAAATCACATAAAGAAATGTTCAATGTCCTTTGTCATCCAGGAAATGAAAATCAAAATAACGCCAAGATTTTACCTTACACCCATCAGAATGGCTAAGATCAAAAACTCAAGTGGCAACACATGCTGTGGAGAAAGGGGAACCCTCCTCCATTGCTGGTGGGTATGTAACCTTGTACAACTACTTTGGAAATCAATCTGGAACATCCTCAGAAAATTAGGAATAGTGCTACCTCAAGATCCATCTGTACCACTCCTAGGCATAGATCCAAAATATGTTAAAGTACACAACAAGGACATTTGTGCAACCATGTTTGTAGCAGCTTTATCCATAAAAACCAGAACCTGGAAACAACCCAGATGCTCCTCAATGGAGAAATGGATACAGAAATTGTGGGACATTTACATAATGGAATATTACTCAGCAATTAAAAACAAGGAAATCATGAAATGTGAAGGCAAGTGGTAGTATCTAGAAAAGATCATCCTGAGTGAGGTATCGCAGAAGCAGAAAGACACACACAGTATATACTCACTTATAAGTGGATATTAGACATGTAATGTAAAATAATCATACTAAAATCTGTACACCTAAAGAAGCAAAGCAAGAAGGAGGACCCTGGATACGATGCTCAATACTCATTCAGAAAGGCAAATGTGATAGACATCAGAAGAGGAAGAAAAACAAGGAACAGGATAGAAGCCTACCACAGAGGGCCTCTGAACGACTCCACCCAGCAGGGTATTAAAGCAGATGCTGAGACTCATAGCCAAACTTTGGGCAGAGTGCAGGGAATCTTATGAAAGTATGGAGAGATAGAAACACCTGGAGTGGACTGAAGCTTCACAAGGAGAGCAACAGAACCAAAAAATCTGCACAGGGGTCTTTTCTGAGACTGATGCTCCAACCAAGGATCATACATGAAGAAAACTAAGAAGTTCTGCACAGATGCAGCCCATGGAAGATCAGTCTCCAAGGGGTTTTCTAGTAAGGGGAACAAGGACTGTATCTGACATGAACTCACAGGCTGACTCTTTGACCAGCTCCCCCTGAGGGGTTGAGGGCAGCCTTACCAGACCACAGAGAAAGAAAATGCAGCCAGTCCTGATGGAACATAATAGGCTAAGGTCAGATGTAAAGAGAGGAGGACCTCCCCTATCACTCCACTGAGGAAGGGGCATGGGAGTAAAAGGGGGAGGGAGAGTGGGATTGGGAGGGGATGAGGTTGCTTGCTACAGCTGGGATACAAAGTGAATAAATTGTAATAAATTTAAAAAATTTTAAAAAAAACCTCAAGGGACAAAGCATACTGGAGAGGATGTGGAGAAAGGGGAACCCTCCTCCATAGCTGGTGTGAATGCAACCTTGTAAAACCACTTTGCAAACCAATCTGGTACTTTCTCAGAAAGTATGGTATATTTACATAATGGAATACTACTCAGCAATTAAAAAAAAAGAAAAAGCCTACACACACGGAAACTGAATAACGTGCTACTAAATGACAGCTGGGTCAGGGAAAAAATAAAGAAATTAAAGTCTTCCTAGAATTCAATGAAAATGAAGACACAACATACCCAATATGTGGGACACAATGAAAGCAGTGCTAAGAGGGAAGTTTATATTACTAAGTGCCTTCAAGAAAAAATTCCAGACATCTCATTCAAGCAACATAATGGCTCACCTGAAAACCCCAGAAAAAGAAAAAAACAGACACACCAAAAAGGAGTAGACAGCTGGAAATAATCAAACTCAGGCTGAAATCAATCAATTAGAAACAAATAAAATAATTCAAAGAATCAATGAAACCAAGAGCTGGTTCTTTGAGAAAATCAACAAGATGGACAAACCCTTAGCCAAGCTAACTAAAAGGCAGAGAGACACCATCCAAATCAACAATATCAGAAATGAAAAGAGGGACATAACTACAGACTCTGAGGAAATTGAAACTATCATTAGGACTTACTTCAAAAGTCTATATGCCACAAAATTTGAAAATCTAAATGAAATGGACAATTTTCTTGATCAATTCCACTTACCAAAACTGAATCATGACCAGGTAAAACAATTAAATAGTCCTGTATCCCCTAAAGAAATAGAAGCAGTCATGGAAAGTCTCCCATCCAAAAAGAGCCCAGGACCAGATGGTTTCAGCGCAGAATTCTACCAGACCTTCAAAGAAGAGCTAACTCCAATTCTCTTCAAACTATTCCATAAAATAGAAACAGAAGGAACACTACCAAACTCATTCTATGAAGCCACAGTCACCTTGGTACCTAAACCTCACAAAGACCCAACAAAGAAAGAGAATTTCAGGCCAATCTCCCTTATGAACATTGATGCAAAATTACTCAACAAAATACTTGCAAACCGGATACAAGAACACATCAAAGATATCATCCACTATGACCAAGTAGGCTTCATCCCAGGTATGTAGGGGTAACTCAATATATGGAAATCCATCAATGTGATCCACCATATTAACAAACTGAAAGAAAAAAAAAACACATGATAATCTCCCTAGACGCTGAAAAAGCATTTGACAAAATCCAACATCCATTCATGTGTAAAGCCTTGGAGATGTCAGGGATACAAGGCACATATCTAAACATAGTAAACACAATATACAGAAGTCGATAGCCAACATCAAACTAAATGGAGAGAAACTTAAAAAAATCCCACTGAAATCAGGGACAAGGAAAGGTTGGCCACTCTCTCCATAACTCTTCAACATAGCTCTGGAAGTCCTTGCCAGAGTAACAAGACAGTTAAAGGAGATCAAGGGGATACAACTTGGAAAGGAAGAAGTCAAATTATCACTATTTGCAGATGATATGATAGTCTATAGGAGTGACCCCAAAAACTCTACCAGGAAATACCTACAGTTGATAAACACCTTCAGCAAAGTGGCCGGATACAAAGTTAACTCAAAAAAATCAATAGCACTTCTGTATACAAAAGACAAAAGGGCTGAGAAAGAAATTAGGAAAACAACACCCTTCACAATAGCCACAAATAACATAAAGTACCTTGGTGTAACCCTAGCCAAGCAAGTCAAAGATTTATATAAAAATAATTTCAAGTCTCTGAAAAAAAAATTAGAAGAAGATATCAGAAGATGGAAAGATCTCCCATGCTCATGGCTAGGCAGGATTAACATAGTAAAAATGCCATCTTACCAAAAGCAGTCTACAGATTCAATGGAATTTCCAGCAATTTACCAACATAATTCTTTACAGACCTGGAAAAAAAGATTCTCAACTTCATATGGAATAACAAGAAACCCAGAATTGCTAAAACAATCCTCTACAATAAAAGATCTTCTGGAGGTATCTCCATCCCTGATCTTAAACTGTACTATAGAGCAACAGTAATAAAAACTGCATGGTACTGGCATAGAAACAGAATGGTGGATCAATGGAACTGAACAGAAGACCCAGAAATAAACCCATACACTTATGGATACCTGATCTTTGACAAAGATGCCAAAACAATACAATGGAAAGAAGACAGCATCTTCAACAAATCGTGATGGTCTAACTGGATGTCTACATGTAGAGAAATGCAAATAGATCCATACTTATCACCCTGCACAAAACTGAAGTCCAAGTGGATCAAAGACCTCAACATGAAACCAGACATATTAAATTGATCATAAGAAAAAGTGGGGAATACCCTTAAACTTACTGACACAGGAGACAACTTCCTGAACAGAACACCAACAGCACAAGCTCTAAGAGCAACAATCAATAAATGGGACCTCATGAAACTGAAAGCTTCTGTAAAGCAAAGGACACCATCACCAAAACAAAATGACAGCCTACAGATTGGGAAAGAATCTTCACCATCCCTTTATCTGACAGAGGGCTAATATCCAGTATATATAAAGGACTAAAGAAATTGAAAAGCACCAAACCAAGTAATCCAATTAAAAAACAGGGAACAGAGCTAAACAGAGAATTCTCTGTAAAGGAATATAGAATGGCAGAGAAACACTTAAAGAAATGCTCAAGGTCATTAGCCATCAGGGAAATGCAAATCAAAATGACCCTGAGATTTCACCTTACACCCATCAGAATGGCCAAGATGAAAAACTCGCGTGACAACACATGCTGGAAAGGTTGTAGAGAAATGGGAACACTCCTCCACTGCTGGTGGGAATGTAAACTGGTACAACCACTCTAGAAGTCAATCTGGCACTTACTCAGAAAATTAGAAATAATGCTTCCTCAAGATCCAGCTATACCACTGCTAGGCATATACCCAAAATTTGCTCAAGTAAACAACAAGGACTTTTGCTCAACCATGTTTGTAGCAGCTTTATTTGTAATAGCCAGAAGCTGGAAACAGCCCAGATGCCCCTCAACTGAAGAATGAATGCAGAAATTTTGATACATCTACACAATGGAATATTACTCAGCCATGAAAAATAAGGAAATCATGAAATTTGCAGGTAAATGGTGGGACCTGGAAAGGATCATCCTGAATGCGCTGTCCCAGAAGCAGAAAGACACACATGATATATAATCACTCATATAGACATGTAACATAGGACAAACCTACTAAAATCTGTACATCTAAAGAAACTAATCAAAAGACTAAATGCTCAGTCCCCATCATGAAAGGCAAAGAGGATGGACATCAGAAGAAGAAGAAAACAGGAAACAATTTAGGAACCTGCCACGGAGGGCCTCTGAAACGCTCTGCCCTTAAGACTATCAAAATAGATGCTGAGACTTATGGCCAACTGTTGGGCAGTGTGCATGGAATCTTATGTAAAAAGTGGGAAATAGTAAGATCTGGAGAGGACAGGAACTCCACAAGGAGAGCAGCTGAACCAGAAATTTGAACACAGGGGTCTTTCCAAAGACTCATACTCCAACCAAGTACCATGCATGGAGATAACCTAGAACCCCTGCACAGATGTAGCCCATGGCAGTTTAGTGTTCCAGTGGGTTACATAGTAATGGGAAGAGGGACTGCTTCTCACATAATCTGATTGGCCTGCTCTTTGAACACCTCTGTCTGAGAGGGGAGCAGCCTTACCAGGCCACAGAAGATGACAATGCAGCCATTCCTGATGAGTTCTGATAGACTAAGATCAGAAGGAAGGAGAGGAGGACCTCCCCTCTTGGCGAGGGACTTGGGGAGGGGCATGCATGAAATAAGGGGTGGGAGGGTGGGATTAGGAGGGGAGGAGGGAGGGACTTGTGGGGGGATACAAAGTGAATAATCTGTAATTAATAAAAATTAAAAATTAAAAAAACAAGAAAACCATGAAACTTGTAGGCAAATGGTGGGAAGTAGAAAAGTAAGGTAACCCAGAAGCAGACAGACACAAATGATACATACTCAATTATAAATAAAAGGAACTTTTATTCGCCTATTTCAATTTTTGTCTTGGAAGCTTACTGCCTCTGTCTGCTAATCAAAGCTGAGTACTGGAAACTCTGCCCTCCAATCCTTCTAACCTGGGCTTAGAATTTTTCCAGTCTTTGAGAGCTGCTGCTTAATAAGCTCACCCTTTCTTGTTCTTACTGAGCTCTGGGCTGGCTGGTTCAACTCACCTGTTCTGGTTCAAACTCCTCTTCCAGCTGACTTACTCAATCTGGCTTCTCTTTCCACACTGGAATTTCTCTGCTGGGTCCTTAAACTATCTCCAACACTCTTTCTAACCTTCTGACTCTTTCTTTAATTTTTTTTATTTTATTATTATCAATTACAGTTTATTCACTTTATATTCCAGCTGTAGCCCCATCCTCTCCCAATCCTACCCTCCCTCCCTCTTCTTCTTCTATGACCCTCTCCCAGTCTAATGATAGGGGAGGTCCTCCTCCCCTTCTATCTAATCCTAGTCTATCAGGTCTCATCAGGACTGGCTGCACTGTCTTCCTCTGTGGACTGGTAAGGCTGCTCCCCCCTTAGGGGGAGGTGATAAAAGAGCCAGCCCATGAGTTCATGTCAGAGATGGTCCCTGTTCCTGTTATTGAGGAACCCTCTTGGACTCTGAGCTGCCATGGGCTACATATGTGCAGGGGTCATCTCCATGCATGATCCTTGTTTGGAGTATCAGTCTCAGAAAAGACCCCTGAGCCCAGATAATTTGGTTCTGTTCCTGTGCTTATGGAGCTTCTGTTTTTTCCAGATCTTTCTATATCTGTCTTCTTTCATAAGATTCCCTGCACTCTGCAAAAAGTTTGGTTGTGAATCTCAGCATATGTTTTGATACCCTGCTGGGTAGAATTTTTCAGAGACCCTTTGTGATAGGCTCTTTTCCTGTTCCCTGTTTTCTCCCTCTTCCAATGTCCATCTCATTAGCATTTCTGAATGAAGATTGAACATTTTACCAAAATACTATACTACTTCTTGATTAGCTTTCTTACATGAAAGCTACAGAGAAATCATGAAATTTTCAGGCAAATGGTGGGATCTAGAATTTATCATCCTGAATGAGGTATCCCAGAAGCAAAAAGACACACATTGTATATACTCACTTATAAGTGGATATTAGACTTGTAATATAGAATAATCATATTTCTGGTTCTTCTTATTCTCTGGTTTGTTCTCTCAACAACTCTCATGGTAAAATATGTCTCTCTGCATTGACCTTAAATAGCTTCCCTTTCCTCTCTCTTCTTGTGAGAGTTGTGCCTATCCTACTTTGTCAAGGCTCCTCTGATTTGTTACTGTTTATGCCACTCAGTTAAATATCACTTTTAACCATTGCTGCTTCCTTTTACAAACTAACTTTGCCTTCATTATTTGGGATTAATGGCATGAATCACCATGCTTGGATCTAAGCTTTTTTTTCCTGATACTTGCTCTATACCAGCTTTGCCTTGAACTCAGAGATCTGCTTGCCTCTGTCTCCTGGGATTAAAGGCATGTTTGTATTCCAGTGGGATCACATAGACCTAGAAGGTCTTTGGATGTGATCACTTGTCAGATTCTAAATTAAAATTCCTCTACACTCATATCAAGCCTGGCCAAAGCAAGCCAGAAAAACAGGTCCCAAGAACCGGGACACCTTCACACCCACCGTTAGGCTTCAGACTAAGCAACCATGACATTTATGCAGAGGGCCATTTCAGACCCATTCATGTGCCCTTATGAGCCCCTTTTGGTTAATTCTGTGGGTCATGTTCTCTTCTTGTCCTTGACCCCTCTGGCTCCTTCATTCCTTCCTCTCCCTCTTCTGAAAGAAGAACCACTTTTCAAATCTTTGTGGAGATTGTTACCTTCCAGGAAGTGAGTCATGAAGACCATGTGAATTCAGTCTGCTATGAAGTCATTTCATTTTCAGTTAATGCTGCTTGGTTTTTTCTGTTTTCTTTCAAAAGCCCGATAACCTCTTAGTGAGGTCCAAGAAGCCGCAGCATGCTGCTTCTGCCTAACCTTCACAGTTATTTCCTTTGAACATATAAGTGGTCTTACTTTGACAACTCTTATCCTTTAAAGCTGCTTCATCCATAGCAGTCTTTGAATCTTTCCCAGAAACAATTTAATATAGTAAATAATAGACATATCCAATCTAGAGTCCACAATTTATTTGATGTTTGTTCTTCGGTAGGTGAGTTTCCTGCTCTTATCTTCTTGTTTACATTGCTCGACTATTATTTCATAGGGCTAAGTCATGTCTGCCTTGCCATCTGTCCTTAATATCTACATTTCTACAGCTGACTGCAAAACAAACAGGACAAATCAAGAAATGTGATAGGGTTTCTTCTTGGGCAAAGAGACAAAGCATATTCCTTCTGCTTACTCAATCCACTCAATCTTATTTGTCCAGAAAGATGAGGATGAGGTCAGCAGAGCTGCCTCAAGATCAAATGCACCCTATTTGTCTTCATTTATTTTCTAGTAGAAGCCAACAACATTAACCGAAGATCAGGTCAATATCAGTCATCAGCTCCCACAACCCTACAACAATAAAGAGACACATGGACAGTTATTTCCATGTGGTGTGTGGCTAAATAGGCAGGGAACTCAAAGGAGATTGGAGAATAAAGTTACAGAATCAGCATGCAAACAATGGCTCTGATTCCCAGCAGTGCAGCAACACAGAGCTCAACCTGTCTCCTGGCTCTTTTTGTTATGCCTGAGCGTCTCCACAGATGTGAGTGCCTAGCAAGACCACATGAAAGATCTGCCAACACGCGTTCACACTGACGGGTTTTCTTCTCCACAGGGAAGAGAGGCTAGCTCTGTATGTGATACACGGAAACCACAACAAGGAAATCTTTGAAACTCTGAAGTCAAATTAAATCATGAGTTCCGGCTGGGGATTTAAACATCAGAGCTGCTCTAATTTCTTTAGAGAAGCTGGGAGACTAAGACAACTCCTGCTGTACACTCTTCCCAGTTGTAGTATGTTTTGCCTCAGGTTTTCAATCTGATTTAAGTTGGCCATTTGGAGAAGCTTTCTGAGCTTGAAGAATAGTGTTGTATGTGATAGGTAAGATGACTGTTGTCTGTCAGTCTCTTCTGCAAAGCATGCTGGTAAAGCTCACTATAGTGAGCGCTGAGGATCAGGAAAGAGAAAGGTTTCAATGTTTCTCAGACTGAGCTATATATTGTCTGTCAAGTGTATATACCTGTTATCCCCCATTGTAGGGTCATTATTTTATTGGTAGATGCTATTTTTATTCTCAAATTAAGACAGAGGAATTTGATATGTAGAGAATAAAGTAAGTAGCCTAGAAATGAGCTGCTAGCAAAGATGAAGCCATGATACAAATAATTGGTACTATGACTAAGTACTTTTACCTTTGAGCTTTCTGAGTTGGTCACCTACTTCCCATGTTAGAGTATGTATCCTGAGGATAAATGAAGTGAATTGTCCAGCCTCCACCAAAAAGGACATAAATTTTATAGTTACCTACACTTGGGGTTGGGGAATATCTATGGTTAATTTTAATAAGATTTCATAATGTCAATGGTTGTGGAGGTTTGAATAAGATGGCCCCCATAGGCTCATATATTTGAGGACTTCTTCACCAGAGAGTGACACTAGAAATCATTCTGGCACTTTCTCAGAAAATTAGGACTAATGCTACCTCAAGATCCAGCTATACCACTCCTAGGCATATGTCCAAAGAAGCTAAGCCATAAAACAAGGACATTTGCTCAACTATCTTCTTAGTAGTTTTATTCATCATAACCAAAATCTGGAAACAACCTAAATGTCTTAAAGATGACTGTTGTCTGCCAGTCTCTGAAGAATAGATACAGAAATTGTGGTACATTTACACAAATAGAATACCACTCAGCAATTAAAAGCAAGGAAATCATGGAATTTGCAGGCAAATGATAGGATTTAGAAAAGATCATCCTGAGTGAGGTATTCCAGAAGGAGAAATACGTATGCTATGCACCCACTTATAAGTATACATTAGCCAAATAATGTAGGATAAACATACTAAAAATCTATGATCCTAAAGAAGCTAAACAACAAGAAGGACTCTAGGGGAGAGGCTAAAACCTCACTCAGAAGAGCAACAGGATAGACATTGGAAGTAGTAGAAGACAAGGAACAGGACAGGAGCCTTCCAGAGGGGACTTCTGAAAGACAATACATCTGGGTAGAGGCAGAGTGCAGGAATCCTTATGGAAGAAGAGGGAGATAAAAAGATCTGGAGGGGACAGGAGCTCCACAAGGTGAACAGCAGAGCCAAAAAAAAAAAAAAAATCCTGGGTCCAGGGGTCCTATACATACTCCACCCAAGTACCATGCATAGAGAGTCCCTAGACACCCTGTTCAGAGGAAGCCCATAGGCTGCTCGGTTTCCAAGTGGGTTCCCTAGAAAGTGGGGCAGGGTTGCCTCTGACATGACTCAGTGGCACGCTCTCCTCCTGGGGTTTGTAACCTTGCCATGTCACAGAAGAAGATGATGTAGCCAGTTCTGATGAGACCTGACAAACTAGAGTCAGATAGATGGGGAGGAGGACCTCCCCATCAGGAAAAAGAGGGTGCGTGGGACTGGGAGGAGAAAAGGGGGGGGCTACAGTCTGGATACAACGTGAATAAACTCTAATAAACAAACAGATAGATAGATAGATAGATAGATAGATAGATAGATAGATAGATAGATAGATAGATAGTATATTAGAAGGTATAATCTGGCTGGAGGAGGTATGTTTTTTGTGAGGTATGTTTTTAATTTTAAGGTTTTAAAACCTCAAATAATCTCTCTCTGTATCTCTCTCTTTCTCTCTCCCATTCTCTCATCTCTGCCTGCAGATCAGATCAGAGTTTAGCTTTCAACTATTTCTCCAGCATCATGTCTGCTTTCATGCTCCCCACAGGCACTGTGGCACACAAACCCATACTCATGCACATACATAGCACACACAGGCACGCAATTATTATTGTTATTGTTATTATTATTATTATCATTTCTTTAATTAAAGATAAAGTAGTGTCACATAACAGGTTTTTACATAGGATTAGATTAGTCTCCATCTATAAAAGTTGCAGAGTGCCTGGTAGACAATGTATATGTTGTGCATATTATTTTTTCTTTTTTTTCATGTGAACGAGGATGTGGTGTGGGTATAGTGTGCATATGTTTGTATATATGTATGTGTGAGCACAATTTGTGTAGGAAGAGGAGTGTACATGAGTATACATATATGTGGAAGTCCGAGGTTCACATCCTGAATCTTCATCACTCTTTCACCTCATTTTTTGAGACAGGGTCCTTCAATAAAGCCAAGGCCTTACTGATAAGACTGAAAGTTAAGTAGGTACCTATACACATATAATAGAAAGATGGATCATTTTAAGTTACCACCACCACTTATTTGTGCCTTTGCCACTACTGTATTGCTCTTGACATTCAAAAACAATAATTTTAGATAAAAATCATACAGGAAGGTTTTCTATAGAAATTTCCCTTATTTAAGATAATACATTCGATGGCTTGAGAGCTTTGTTGCACTTTGGTCACAAAATAAATTTGTATCTTTACCAATTTAGAATTTTTTTAGTTTGTAAATTTTGTTTATTTATTCACTTTGCATCCTTATTCCAGATCCCCTCCTCTCCTCCCAGCTTTCCCCTCATACACCCTTCATCCTCATTCTCCTGTCTCCTTGTCATCAGAAAAAGGGCGGTCCCCATGGGTACCATCTCCTCCTGGAATATTGAGTCTTTGCAGGACAAGGCTCATCCTCTCCTCCAAGTCCTCCCCTTTACATACCCTTTCCTCTATTCTCCTCCCTCCTTCTCCTCAGAGAGGTAGCAGTCTCCCACGGGGACCAAACAGCCCTGACATATTAACTCACTGCAGGGCTATACACATACTCTCCTTCTACTAAGGCCACACAAGGCTGGCCAGATAGAGGAATGGCATTCCCCAGAGGGAGGCATCAGAGAGGGCGTCTGCTCTAGGTGTTGGGGGGTCCATATAGAGACTAAGCTACACATCTGCTACATATGTGCAGGGGGCCTAGGACCAGTCTGTGTATGGTCTTTGGTTGGTGATTCAGTCTCTGTGAGGCCCCATGAGCCCATGTTAGTTGACTTTGTAGATCTTCTTTTATAGTACTTGGCCCCTCTGGCTTCCTCAGTCATTACACCAGCTCTTCCACTGGACTCTTCAAGCTCTGCCTAAAGTTTGGCTGTAGGTCTCTGCATCTTCTATGCTGATTCAGAAAGCTACATAAATTTTCCAAACAGTTAGAACTGGCAAATAAGAAGTTGGGCCCAAAAAAGGATGTGACCACCTCCAAGTTTAAGTAGTTAATTTGTCTGTGTGAAAGAATATTTGTATCATATAATGTAAATTTCTGAAAGAGAAATGATTACGTGTATTATTTTGGATCATAAGTGTTGTGTTAAGTTCAAATTTTATTTGAAATTTTTTTTGTTTGTTTGTTTACTTTGTACCTATGACATGTTTTTCTCCATAAGGTAAGGATTCTCATTTTTTTAACTTTATTTATTTAGTTATTCACTTTATATTTCAATCAGAGTCCCCATCCTGCTCTCCTCCTAGTTCCACCCTCCCTCTTTCCCCACTCATCTTTTCTCTACCATCAGGAATCCCCCACTAGCCCACTCTAGAACTTCAAGTTGCATCAGGACTGAAAACATCCTCTTCCATGGTGGCCAGGCAAGTCAATCCCACCAGGGGAAAGTAATCGAAAAGCATGCAACAGAGTCCATGTCAGGGGCAGCCCCTGTTCCCCTTACTAGGATACCCACAAGAAGACCAAGTTGCCCATCTGGTATGTATGTGTAGAGGGCCTAGATCCAGTCCATGCATGGTCCTTGGTTGGTGTTTCATTCTCCACAGGACTCCCTGGGCCCAGGTTATTTGGTTCTGTTGGTCTTCTTGTGAGGCTCCTGTCCCATCTGGGTCCTTCTATTCTTCCCCAAACTCTTCCATAAGGCTCCCTGCACTTGGCCTAAACTTTGGCTCTGAATCTTAGCATATGTTTCTATCCTTTGCTGAATGGAGCCTCTCAGAAGACAGCTATGCTAGGCTCCTGTCTGCAAACATAGCAGAGTGTCATTGTCAGTGTCAGTGGTTGGCTCTCTCTCATGGTGTGTCTCAGGTTGAGCCAGGGATAGGTTCAACATTTCCTTCATCTCTGTTTTATCTTTTTCCCTGCACATCTGTAGGCAAGGTAAATTTGGGGTCAAAGTTTTCATGGGTATTTTGGTGTTCCACCTCTTTTCACTAGGAGTCCTGTCTAATTAGAGGATAGCTTCTGTCTCCATGACCCCCACTACTAGGGGTCTCAATTAGAGTCCCCCCCCCCATTTCCTCCCTGGAGCCTACCTTGCGGTAGGTTTCCAGCTTGTCTCAGACATGGCCCAGCCCACAGTTTCTCTTCTTTCTAGAAGGCTTGTGTCCTCCCATCACCACTCTCCCATCTCTGCTCTCCAACTTTGTTTCCCTCTGTGCTCCCTTTCCTATCTTTTTTTGTCTTTTCAACCATTTTTGCTGCCTATTCTACTTCTTCTTCTGAGAGAAATTCAAACATCCTCCCTAGGGCCCTCCTTGTTACTTTCATTCTTTGGGTCTGTGAATTGTTGTATAATTATCTTGTACTATATAGCTAATATCCGTTTATAAGTGAGTACATGTTATGTGTGTCTTTTTGGGTCTGGGTTACCTCACTCAGGATGATCTTTTCCAGTTCTGTCCATTTGCCTGCAAATTTCATGATTTCCTTGTTTTCAATGGCTGAGTGGTATTCTGTTGTGTAAATGAGCCACAGTTTCTTTAGCCATTCTTCAGTTGAGGGACACCTGGGTTGTTTCCAGTTTCTGGCTCTTATGAATAAAGCTGCTATTTCTGGCTACTATGAATAAACTATGAACATAGTTGAGCAACTGTACTTGCTGTATGGTGGAACATCTTTTGGGAATATGTCCAGGAGTGGTATAACTGGGCCTTGAGGTAGAGCTGCTCCAACTTTTCTGAGAAAGCACAAGATTGATTTCCAAAGTTTTTGTAAAAGATTGGACTACAACTAGCAAGGAAGGAATGTTCCCCTTTCTCCACATTCTCTCCAGCATGTGCTGTCACTTGAGGTTTTGATCTTAGCCATTCTGACAGATGTAAGATGGAATTTCAGAGTTGTTTTGATTTGCATTTCTCTGATGACTAAAGATGTTCAGCATTTCTTTAAGTGCTTCTCGGCCATTTGATATTTGTTCATAATTCCTTGTTTAGCTCTGTACCCCATTTTTAATTGGATTATTTGGTTTGTTGATGTTTAATTTCTTGATATATATATTGGAAATTAACCTTTTATCAAATGTAGAGTTGGTAAAGATATTTTCCCAATCTGTAGGCTGCTGTTTTGTTCTATTGACAATATCCTTTGTTTCCAGAAGCTTTTCGGTTTCATGAGGTCCCGTTTATTGATTGTTGATCTTATAGCCTGAGCTGTTGGTGTTCTGTTCAGGAGTTTGTCTCCTGTGCCACTGAGTTCAAGGCTGATTCCCATTTTCTCTTCTAATAGATTTAGTGCTTCTGGTCTTATGTTGAGGTCTTTGATTCCCATTCTGAAGCCTCACATTATAAAGAATTAAAGTGATGATTATACACAAAACAAACATTATGGTATGAAGTCTATAGGAAATATAGAATAACCAAGATCTGCAACTAATATAAAGCATATCAGGGAGCAATTTGTACTAAATGGATTGTTTTGTTTTCAAGGCCACAAAGAGACAGTGATTGTTAGTAAAGTTTACACATTAGATCACTTGTTTTCGGAGGTGAAGAAGTAAGCCAAGAGTGACAGTGATTATGTGATAAATACACAATTCAAATACTTTTCCTCTGACTCAGATTTTAACACTGTACTCAAAACGCTTGGAGGAATGCACAACATTTTTGCATGTACCCTGAGAATGGAAAGCTCTGGGAATTGAAGTGGTGATGTAGACAGGCAGGCTACAAGAAGATTAAAATTATATGTATCTGGGCTGGTGGCTGTGCACCATCCGGTCTATGGGACCTTTTCCAGAGATAGACTGGGTAACTTGAGGTCAGTCCCATTTGCTTCCTTCCCTGTGGGGTTTTCTAGCAACTGGGATGCTCAGTCTCTGGTGTTTTGGTGCCCACAGTTTAGCCTGGGAAGGTTATCAGGATGCGCAGGCATGTGGCTCTGGTCTGGCGGGGTTTTAGCTGGGTGACCTGAGAATGGACCAATTAATTGATTCCCACAACATGGGGTTTCCGCTCACCTGGGAAACATGATTGCTGGTGTTTTAGGACCCAGAGTTCAGTCTTTTGGTCCCTGAACCAACACTGCTGTCCACCTCCCTCTGAGGGGGGAGCAGCCTTGCCAGGCCACAGATGAAGACAATGTAGCCACTCTTGATGAGACCTGATAGACTAGAATCAGAGGAAGGAGAGAAGGACCTCCCCATTAGTGGACTTGGGGAGAGACATGAATGGAGAAAAGGAAGGAGGATGGGATGGGGAGGGGAGGAAGGAGGAAGGAGGAAGCTACAGGGGGAATAGAAAGTGAATAAAGTGTAATTAATAAAAATAAAAATAAATTGTATGTATCACTCATTCAAATTACATTTTGATATAGAAGTGTTTTTCATGTAGTTGGTATCTTGCAATGTCATTGTGCTATTCTCACATAAATAAGTAACAATTTTGTCATTTATTTAAAGTTAAGCTGGCTCTGTGAATTGTTTAGGCCATTTAGAGTGGGACCAAATTATTGTTGCTCAGCATCCAGGAATAATTGTGTGATATTTTCAGCTTCCACCATTATACATTGAAATGTGCCTTCTAGGAAATTAATCTCCATTCTGTAAAAAAGCCTAGGTGTTGTAAGTATAGCCCACATTGAAGACAACTCTGACTTGACTTACAGCTCAGACGAACTTCCAGTCAAAAAGCAAGTTCCAGTTGCCAAACACATGATTGCCAATGACTTGAGCCAACCCTAAGAGATACCAAGTATAGAAGAAGAATCGTTTAGACACTGTATTCAAAATCTTCTCTTTTCAACAATGTTAGACTATTATTTATTCATAATATAATGTAGTTGTACAAATTCAATCACTACTTTAATCTGGTATGAGCACACATTTTAAAAACAGTCACATTGCTTAAGCATACCTTCTCCATCTACCCATACATACATACATACATACATATGTACATATGTATATACATACTTCCATTCATCTATCTATCCAACAAATATTTTGAGTCTGCTTAGATTGAATAACATATTAGATATTGTGCAAAAATGAATGATGACATGTATGCTCATGCTACTGTATTCTGTTATCACGCTTTGGGAATTAACTGAGTAGATTTTGAAGTTACAAATGACTTGACGGCAGCAGGCTAGGAAAATATGCATTGTGAGGTCTCCACATACGTATCCCAGTACTTAGAGTACACACAATTATTTTACAAATATTTGCATGAAAGAATAAATGAAATTTTCAACTTTAAATAATTGAATTAATAATGATAGTGATTATAATAAAACCTAATCATAATTTATATGATTGCTTTCTAATTATGTATAACTAGCTCTTGAGTCCAAATTCATTAACTAGTGAGGACAGTAGCATGAGGACAATCTACATCATAATAAAATATCAAAAAATACCTGATTCAAAGACTAGGGCAGAAAATATGCCAGATGAACCTCAAATGTGCTGGAGTTCTCAGGATGCGAGGCTAAGCACTGCACTCAGGGTCAGCCGCTTTGGACCCAGAGAAGAGCATGTCTGATTGCATGCGGGTTGATGCCCCAGGTTCCGCCTCTGAGAAAAAGGTATCGGACGGGTCTGATGCTCTTTGGGTGGATGACACCTAAATGAACATCGGTACAAAGTCCCAATTTATTTCTAATATCAGAGATCAGACCTCTACTCTTGCCTGAAGCGTCCAAAACAAAAAGGGGGAACTGTAGAGAGCTGCGTAATGCCGCGCCTTAAAGATGGAGCTGGTTTCCACCTTCCACCTTCCTGATGGTGAGTGCTCTCTGTCACGAACAACTCCACATTTGGCTAAGGCTGAGGATCTGGCTTGCTTCCATGTATGTGGACCTATCTGCATTGCCCACATGGCACGCTGGGGTTGGCTACCCAGAGGCTATTTAAGCTGTGGGCTGGCTTTCCTCAGGGTCAGATGATTGTTCAAGGTTCCTGAATAAACTGCATTGAAAAAAAAAAAAAAAGAATCAGTCATACAAGCAAATCTCATTGTAATGCTGTGGATATGTTGTTAAAGGATGCTAGTACCACCTGAAAGTGCCAGTTTTCAATGGACATGAACAACAAAAGTAAGTTATAGTAGACTATAAGCCTAAGTATAAAACAAATAACTATGACTAAATATCAATATCCATGAGTGTAAGGCCACACACTGAAGTATAAGAATTGTACCAGTGGCTGGATTTAAATATATATATATATATATGACTGCTCCTTCCCTAATAAGTATCCACTGCCAATAACTTCTCAGTAACAGGTAAGATCTAGAAACTACTTAACCTATCTACCCCATAAATTTTGGCTGACTTAATCTTGTGAAGATAACCATAACTGCTACGAATTCATGATTTTGATAGCTATGTCACATCTCAAAGACAGAACTTCAGAACACTGCTCCTCATTCTTCCACTCTTACATGCTTTGTGACTTTTTCAGAGATGTTTCCTGAGCCTTTCTATTGGTGGGATAATACAAATAGTCCACATAGGGCTGAAACTAGTGAGGTGAAATATTAGGGGCAAAAAGGCATAAATAGTGAAGAGCATGAGAGTATCAGGGAAATCAGAGGATAAAGGGAATGAATAATCCAAAGAAAGAAGATATAAAAAGCCATGTAGAAGCCTACTATATTACAACTGACCTGAAAAGAAAATAAGTAGAGAGATGGTGAAATGTAGTACTGGTCTGAACAAGAAATGTCACGCATAGGCTGTCCCTGCTGGGTCTTGCGGTTAGGGGAAGTTAAGGGGCACTTGAAATTTTGGAGTAAATGCGTTTTGCATTACAGTACAGAAATGAGCCTATGAAAGCCAGCAAACAGGATGTGGTGGTTTGAATAAAAACTATGCCTGTGCCACAGGTCCATGTATTTGAACACTTGGTCTTCAGGAACGTTGCTGTTTGGGGAGTCTTAGGTGGTACAGCCGTACTAGTGGAAGAATGCAACTGGAGGCATGCTCCGAGGTTATATAGCCTTGCCAGGTTTCCAAGTTAGCTTCCATGCTTCATTTTTATTTTATTAAAAATAGGTTTACTTGATATAATAGATCCTATTTATGGTTTTCCCTCCATCTATTCCTCTCAGTTCCTCCCTGCATCCTCTTCCATTCAAATCCTCCCGCTTTCCGTCTCTCATTAGAAGACAAAGAGGCTTCTCAGAGAAAATAATAAAAATATAACATAATAACAAAACAAACACAAGGAAAAAATCCCAAGAAAATGCACAAGAAGCAGGTATAGCTGCAAAGCCTCACATGTCTGCACACTGATGAATCCCATAAAAATACAGAACTGGAAGACATGCTATATATGCAAAGGGCTTGTGGGGTAAAAAAGGAGAGGGAGGGAGAGAGAAAATAAAATAAAAAATAAAAGTGGTGGGTTTTTTTTATAAGTAACTAAGAAAAAAAGCTCTGACGATACAAACAACTTCAAAAGATTCTACTGAGTTTGTTTTATGCTGGACATGTGGCCTTCCCTTAAGAGCAGTCTGTTTCTCCAATAAAGCCCCATTTGTGAGGAAAATAAATTTTCATTTGCAAGTGATTATCAGTTGGAGACAGTTTCTGGGCTAGGAATGGAGTGGGGAACAGGTCCACTTTTCCTTTCTGTTCCTTTGTGTTGCAGATCCTCACAAGCCCTGTACATGCTCCTTTAGTGTGGGAGTTCGTATGCGCACTGGTACTCCTATGTTTAGAAGACCTTGCTTGCTTGGTGTCCTCTATCCACTTTAGCTCTTATACTTCCTGTCTCCTCTTTTATAGCATCCCCTAGCACTGAGGAAGAGGGGCATTTGATGAAGAAATCCCACCTAGGGCTGAGTGTTTTCAGGTTTTTCACTCTCCACATATTGTGTGTCGATGGGTATCTGTATTTCTTTCTGTCTGGTGCAGGAGGAAGCTCTGATGGCTGAGCAGGGCACAGATTTATGAATATAACAGAATATCAATAAAATTCATTTCATTGCTATTACATTCCTATAGCAGAATAGCACTATTTTTATTTTATTAATTACATTTTATTCATTTTGTATCCCTTAATAAACCCCTCCCTCCTCCCACCCAAGACCCACCCACCCTTCCTCCCCCTTCTTCATGCATGTCCCTCCCCAAATCCACTGATAGGAGAGATCCTCCTCTCCTTCCTTCTGATCTTAGTCTATCAGATCTCATCAGTAATAACTACATTGTCATCTTCTGTGGCCTGGTAAGGCTTCTGTCCCCTCAGGGGGAGGTGATTAAAGAGAAGGCCAATCAGATTATGTCAAAGGCAGTCCCTCATCCCATTGCTATGGAACCCACTGGGACACTAAGCTGCCACAGACTATATCTGCGCAGGGGTTCTAGGTTATCTCCATGCCTGGTACTTGGTTGGAGTATGAGTCTCTGGGAAGACCCATGTGTTCAAATTTTCTGGTTCTGTTGCTCTCCTTGTGGAGTTCCTGTCCTCTCCAGATCCTACTATTTCCCACTTCTTACATAAGATTCCATGCACACTGCCCAACAGTTGTCCATAAGTCTCAGCATCTGCTTTGATAGTCTGCAGGGCAGAGCCTTTCAGAGGCCCTCCTTGGCAGGTTTCTAGGTTGTTTCCTGTTTGATTCTTTTTCTGATATCCTTCCTCTTTGCCTTTCATGATGGGGATTGAGCATTTTAGTCAAGGTCCTCTCTCTTGATTAGTTTCTTTAGATGTACAAATTTTAGTAGGTTTATCCTATGTTATATGTCTATATGAGTGAGTATATACCGTGTGTGTCTTTTTGCTTCTGGGACAACTCACACAGGATGATCCTTTCCAGGTCCCACCATTTACCTGCAAATTTCATGATTTCCTTGTTATTCATTGCAGAGTAATACTCCATTGTGTAGATGTACCACAATTTCTGCATCCATTCTTCAGTTGAGGGGCATCTGGGCTGTTTCCAGCTTCTGGCTATCACAAATAAAGTTGCTACAACCATGTTTGAGCAAATGTCCTTATTGTGTACTTGAGCCTTTTCTGGATATATGCCTAGGAGTGGTATGGCTGGATCTGAGGAAGTGCTATTCCTAGTTGTCTGAGAAAAAACCAGATTGATTTCCAGAGTGGTTGTACAAGTTTACATTCCCACCAGCAGTGGAGGAGGGTTCCCCTTTCTCCACACCCTCTCCAGCATCTGTTGCCACTCGAGTTTTTCATCTTGGCCATACAGACGGGTGTAAGGTGAAATCTCAGGGTCCTTTTGATTTGCATTTCCCTGATGGCTAATGACCTTGAGCATTTTTTTAAGTGTTTCTCTGACATTTGATATTCCTCTACAGAGAGTTCTCTGTTTAGCTCTGTTCTCTATTTTTTAATTGGAGAACTTGGTTTTCTGCTTTTCAGTTTCTTAAGTTCTTTATATATACTCAATATTAGCCCTCTGTCAGATAAAGGGTTTGTGAAGATTCTTTCCCAATCTGTAGGCTGTCATTTTGTTTTGATGACAGTGTCCTTTGCTTTACAGAAGCTTTTAGTTTCATGAGTTCTCATTTATTGATTGTTGCTCTTAGAGCCTGTACTGTTGGTGTTCTGTTCAGGAAGTTATCTCCTGTGTCAGTGAGTTTAAGGGTATTTCCCACTTTTTCTTACGATCAATTTAATATGTCTGGTTTTATGTTGAGGTCTTTGATCCACTTGGACTTCAGTTTTGTGCAGGGTGATAAGTATGGATCTATTTGCATTTCTCTATATGTGGACATCCAGTTAGACCAACACCATTTGTTGAAGATGCTATCTTTTTTCCACTGTATTGTTTTGGCATCTTTGTCAAAGATCAGGTGTCCATAATTGTGTGGGTTTATTTCTGGGTCTTCTGTTTGGTTCCATTGATCCACCATTCTGTTTCTATGCCAGTACCATGTAGTTTTTATAACTGTTGCTCTATAGTACAGTATAGTATAGATCAGGGATGGAGATACCTCCAGAAGATCTTTTTATTATAGAGGATTGTTTTAGCAATTCTGGGTTTCTTGTCATTCCATATGAAGTTGAGAATTTTTCTTTCCAGGTCTGTAAAGAATTTTGTTGGTAATTTGATGGGAATTGCATTGAATCTGTAGACTGTTTTTGGTAAGCTGGCCATTTATACTATGTTAATCCTGCCTAGCCATGAACATGGGAGAACTTTCCATCTTCTAAATATCTTCTTCTAATTCTTTCTTCAGAGACTTGAAGTTTTTTTCATACAAGTCTTTGACTTCCTTGGTTAGGGTTACACCAAGGTACTTTATGTCATTTGTAGCTATTGTGAAGGGTGTTGTTTCCCTAATTTCTTTCTCAGCCCTTTTGTGTTTTGTATAAAAGGAGGGATACTGATTTTTTGATTTTGAGTTAATTTTGTATCTGGCCACTTTGCTGAAGGTGTTTTTCAGCTGTAGGAGTTCCCTGGTAGAGGTTTTGGGGTCACAAACATATACTATTATATCATCTGCAAATAGTGATAATTTGACTTCTCCCTTTCCAATTCGTATCCCTTTGATCTCCTTCAACTGTCTTATTGCTCTAGCAAGGACTTCCAGAACTATGTTGAAGAGATTTGGAGAGAGTGGGCAGCCTTGCCTTGTTCCTCATTTCAGTGGGATTTCTTTAAGTTTTTCTTCATTTACTTGGAATTTGGCTATAGGCTTGCTGTATATCGTCTTTACTATGTTTAGATATGTGCCTTGTATCCCCGATCTCTCCAAGGCTTTAAACGTGAATGGATGTTGGATTTTGTCAAGTGCTTTTTCAGCATCTAGGGAGATTATCATGTGGTTTTCTTTCTTTCAATTTGTTAATATGGTGAATCACATTGATGGATTTCCGTATATTGAACCAACCCTGCATACTTGAGATGAAGCCTACTTGGTCATTGTGGCTGATATCTTTGATGTGTTCTTGTATTCAGTTTACAAGTATTTTGTTGAGTATTTTTGCATCAATGTTCATAAGGGAGATTGGCCTGAAATTCTCTTTCTTTGTTGGGTCTTTGTGAGGTTTAGGTACCAAGGTGACTGTGGCTTCATAGAATGAGTTTGGTAGTGTTCCTCCTGTTTCTATTTTGTGGAATACTTTGAAAAGAACTGGAGTTAGCTCCTCTTTGAGGGTCTGGTAGAATTCTGTGCTGAAAGCATCTGGTCCTGGGCTTTTTATGGATGGTAGACTCTTGATGACCACTTCTGTTACCTTGGGGGATATAGGACTAGTTAATTGATTTACCTGGTCCTGATTCAACTTTGGTAGGTCTAATTGATCAAGAAAATTGTCCATTTCATTTAGGTTTTCAAATTTTGTGGCATATAGGCTTTTGAAGTAAGTCCTAATGATTGTTTGGATTTCCTCAGTGTCTGTAGTTATGTCTCCCTTTTCATTTCTGATTTTGTTGATTGGGATGGTGTCTCTCTGCCTTTTAGATAGCTTGGCTAAGGGTTTGTCTATCTTGTTGATTTTCTCAAAGAACCAGCTCTTGGTTTCATTGATTCTTTGAATTATTTTATTTGTTTCTGATTGATTGATTTCAGCCCTGAGTTTGATTATTTCCAGCCCTCTACTCCATTTTGATGTGTTTGTTCCTTCTTTTTCTAGGGTTTTTAAGTGAGTCATTAACTTGCTTGAATGAGCTGTCTCGAATTTCTTCTTGAAGGCACTTAGTGCTCTGAACTTTCCTCTTAGCACTGCTTTCATACCCACAAGTTTGGGTATGTTTGTCTTCGTTTTCATTGAATTATAGGAAGACTTAATTTCTTTCCTGACCCAGATCCCTTTTAGTAGCAAGTTGTTCAGTTTCCATATGTGTGTAAGCTTTTTGCTATTTCTGTTGTTGTTGTGGTCCAGCTTTATTCCATGGTGATCAGATTGCATAGGCATACAAAGGATTATTTCAATCTTCTTGTATCTGTTGAGGCTCGCTTTGTGACCAACTATATGGTCTGTTTTGGAGAAGAGTCCATGAGGTGCTGAGAAGAAGGTAAATTTTTTTGTGTTTGGGTGTAAGGTTCTGTAAATGTCTGTTGGGTCCATTTAATTCATGACCTCTGTTAGAGACAGTGTTTCTTTGTTTAATTTCTGGGTTTTTGTTTGTTTGTTTGTTTGTTTTTACCTGTCCCTTTTGAGAGTGGGATGTTAAGTCTTCCACTATTAATGTGTGGGGATCTATATGTGGTTTAAGTTTTCTCAATGTTTCTTTTACAAATGTGGGTGACCTTGTATTTGGGGCATAGATGTTCAAGATTGTGATGTCTTCCTCGTGGAATTTTTTTCTCCATGAGTATGAAGTGTCCTTTCCCATCTGTTTTTATTAATTTTGGTTGCAGCTCTGTTTTATCAGATATTAGAGTGGCTACTCCTGCTTGCTTCTTGGATCCATTTGCTTGAAAAGCAGTCTTCCAATCCTTTACCCTCAGGTAATGTCTATCTTTGTGTCTTAGGTGTGTTTCTTGTATGCAACAGAGTGTTGAGTTTTGTTTACACATCCATTCTGTTAGTCTGTGTCTTTTTATTGGAGAATTGAGTCCATTGATGTTGAGGGAGATTAATGACCAGTGCTGTTAGATCCTTTTAATTTGAAGTTGGCTGTGGTCATAAGGTTGTGTGCTTGGTTGCTTGTTTTTTACTGTAGTGAGGATAATTATTTCCTGTGTTTTCTTGAAAGTAGCTAGTTTTCTTTGGTTGTATTTTCCCTTCTAGTATCTTCTGTAACGCTGGATTTGTGTGTAGGTATTGTTGAAATTTATTTTTGTCATTGAATATCTTGTTTTCTCCAACTATGAGGAATGAGAGTTTTGTGGGTATAGTAGCCTGGGCTGACATCTGTGTTCTCTTAGGGTCTGCATGATACCAGTCCAGGCCCTTGTGGCTTTCATAGGCTCTGTTGAAAAGTCTGGTGTGATTCTGATGGGTTTGCCATTATATGTTACTTGGCCTTTTTCCCTTCAGCTTTTAGTATTTTTTTCTTTGTTCTGTATATTTACTGTTTTGATTATTATGTGGAGGGAGGATTTTCTTTTCTGGTCTAATTCATTGGGTGTTCTGTAGGCCTCTTGTATTCTTATTGGCCTCTCCTTTAAGTTGTGGAAATTTTCTTCTATGATTTTGTTGAAAATATTTTCTGGGCCTTGGAGCAGGGAATCTTCTTTTCCCTCTATTCATATTATTCTTAGGTTGTTTTTCTTTTTATTTTGTCTTGAATTTCTTGGATAGTCTGTCAGGAATTTTTTTTTTAGATTTAACATTTTCTCTGACAGATACATCTATTTCTTCTATTGTATCTTCCACACCTGAGATACTTTCTTCCATCTCTTGTAGTCTATTGGTTATGCTAACCTCTGTAGTTCCTGTTTTCTTCCCTAGTTCTTTCTCTCCACAATTTCCTCCAGTTGTGTTTTCTTTAATTTTTCCAATTCTATCTTCAGATCTTGAGCCATTTTATTGATTTCCTTCACCTGTCTGACTGTATTTTCCTGTTTTTCCATCAATTCCTTCAGCTGTTAGTTTGAACAATCCTGTTTCTTTTATTTCATTCAGTGATTTAAGCATTTCCTCTCTAAAGGCCACAAACTGTTTGGCTGCAGCTTCCTCTATTTCTTTATGGATGGCCATAATCTGTTTGAGTTTATCTTCCTCAAGGTCTTTATGTATTTTATTTGTTTCCTCTGTTATCTTCTTCATGAGCATAGATGTTAGGTCATCTTCTTGAATTTCAATTATGCTGGAGTATCCAGGGCTACTTGCCCCTGTATAACTGGGTTCTGGAGATGCCATATTGCTCTGTCTTTTGTTGGTTGAGCTTTTATTTTGGCCTCTACCCATTGGGCTATCTCAGGTGTTTGAGATTAGTTTATGGTGGTTCTTGAATCCTGTGGTGGAGAGAATCCCCTTGGCAGAAACATGGTTTTTCCTGAAGGAAGCCTTCTCAGCTTTTTGGGTATAGTTACTGGATGGCCGGTATTTTTCAGGAGTTGCCACTGCTCACCTCAGGCATAGATACCTGAGTGGTAACTGTGGTCCTTGTTGGTTGACAGGGTTCTCCCGTCACCCAGAGAAGTCCTGAGGACAGCTGCCCTGCTTCTGGGTTTGTTGTTGTAAATTTAGTGATCTGCTGCTGTAATCAGTGTGTCCCGTGGTTTGGTCAGTTTTGTTAGGGATAACTGGTTGCCCCTTGGAGCAGTATCTGGGGTTTGATCTCGGGGATTCTGGGCTTTTGTAGGTCTGAGGTTGGGGCTCTGTGCCCCAGTATCCAAGCGGTAATCAGTGGTGGGTGGGTACTGCTCTCCTGGTAACAGCAGGCTATCTGGTACACAGCAGGTCCCTGGGTTGGGCCCGTCTGCAAGACCTCTTCCAGGGATTTATGGGGTGGCCTAAGTCCATCCCCTTTGCTTCGTTTCCTGTGGGGTTTTCTCACAACAAGGACTCCTAGTCTTCATTGCCCTGGGGCACACAGCTCTGTCTGTGCTGGAGAGCTGGCATGCAGCAACTACCTGTGGCTGCAGCTGGATCCCAGTTCAGTGATGAGGCTCATACCTGCAGGTCTGCTAGACTTTTTCCAGGGAAAGACTGGGTGACCCAAGTCAGTACTGTTTCCTACCTTCCCTGTGGAGTTTTCTCGAGACTGGGATTCCCAGTCTCTGGTGGTTTTTGTGCTCACTGATCAGCCTAGGAAGGTGATTAGGACATGCAAGCATGTGGCTCTAGTTTGGCAACCTAGTGCCTGCGCTACCCAGAATCTCTTCTGGGTTCTGGCTGGGGGACCTAAGAGTGGACCCCACTGATTCCCATGCCATGGGGGTTTCCTCTCACCTGGGAAACATGATAGCTGTTGTTTTAGGGCCCAGAGTTCAGGCTCTTAGTCGCTGTATGGAAAATTCTGTCCTGCTCCTTAGATGCAGTGTTCTCCTGGTGCCACCATCTTATCCCCTCCCAGTATGTTGTTTTATACTAATTTCCTGGGCTATCTAGTCTCAGGTTCTTGATTACCAAACAGCACTGAGTGTGTGTTCCACCTCATGAAGTGGGCCTTAATTCAAATCAGATATTGACTGATTACTCTACAGGCTTTGTGTTACCATTGCATTAACATATATTGCAGGCAGAACAAATTGTAGATCAAAGAGTTGGTAGTTGGATTGTTGTTTACATTTCTATTTCGATAGCATACAGGATACCTTTCTGGTAACCAGACTAGTAGTCCATAAGAATAAAGGCTCTAGGTAGGCACCAACTTTACCGCTGCATGTTCAATAAGTTGTGTAGCTTCTTCTTCAGCAGTTAAGTTTTATTGTCAGTTTGTGAAGAGAACCCTATAGCCTTTACAACAGCCTTTGAACAAAAGAACAATTAGATGTAAAGTGTTCCTGCTACTAGAAGCCTCATTTGTAGACAAAAGATGGCCAGTTGGGGCTCTCTCTTTCCATTATTTAGTGATTTTAATGAAATTACATATACAGTATTAGATATTATAAAGATATAATGTAAGATACTTCTATTATATATTAGATACTTTTATGTTGCTGTGATAAATGTCACCATCAAGGCAACACATAGAATAAAGGTTTTCTTTGGGTCTATAGTTACAAAGGGCTAAGAACCCATCATGGTAGGGAGGTATGAAAGCAGACAAGCATGTTGGCTAGAACAGAAAGTTGAAAGATCACATTTTCAAATATAATATGAGATGGTGGGATTTCAGCGTGGTGGTTCCTCACTACCATATTAGGTACTTTCTATCATATTAGGTTTCCATACTGGCCCTTAATCTTTTTTAAATTTTTATTTTTTATATTAATCACAGTTCCATACTGCCCTTAATCTTATCTGTATTTACTGAAATTGCCTCCCTTATCACCTTCTTTTCTCCCACTACCTGCTTGATTCTCTTGTGTCAATTCCCTGGCCTCCCTGGTCAATCTGTATCTCTCCATGCTTCTTCCCTTCCAGAGGGAGATCTATCTGCCTCACTTATCTTATACCAAAACTCGGTGTTTCTACAAACGATAGCTTCCTTATGATTGACTTAACAGCTAATATATAATAGACCATATTTGTCTTCCTGGGTCTATGATACCTCACTCAGAATGGTTTCTTTTTCTAGTTCCATCCATTTACCTGCACATTTCATAATTATATTCCCTTTTTTATTAATACAGTTTATTCACTCTGCAGTCAACCTGTAGATCCCTCCCTCATCACCTCTTAATCCCATCCTCACTCCCTCTTCTTCACACATGCCCCTCCCCAAGTCCACTGATTGTGGAGGTCTTCTTCCCCTTCCTTCTGATCCTAGTCTATCAGGTCTCATCAGGAGTCGCTACATTGTCTTCCTCTGTGGCCTTGTAAGGCTGCACCCCTTTGAGGGGAAGGTGATCAAAGAGCAGGCCAATCAGTTCATGTCAGAGACAGTCCATATTCCCTTTACTATCTAACACACTTGAACACTGAAATGCCATGGGCAGTGTGCAGGGGTTCTAGGTTATCTCTATGAATGCAGCTTGGTTGGAGTATCAGTCTCAGAAAAGACCACTGTGCCCAGACTTTTGTTCTGTTGCTTTCTTTGTGGAGCTCCTGTCCTCTTTAGTGTCTTACTATTTTTCACTTCTTTCATATGATTCCCTGCACTCTGCCCAAAGATTGGCTATAAGTCTCAGCATCTGCTTTGAAACCCTGCAGGGTAGTCTTTCAGAGACCTTCTGTGGTAGGCTCCTGTCCTATTACTTGTTTTCTTCCTCTTCTGGCTTGAGAATCTTAGCCAGAGTCCTCCTTCTTGATTAGTTTCTTTAGGTGTACAGATTTTAGTATGTTTATCCTATATTATACATCTAATATTCACTTTTAACTGAGAATATACTATGTGTGTCTTTCTGCTTCTGGGATACCTTACTCAGGATGACCTTTTCTATTTCCCACCATTTGCCTGCCAATTTCATGATTTCCTTGTTTTTAATTGCTGAGTAATATACCACAATTTCTTTATCTAGTCTTCAACTGAGGGGAATCTGGATTGTTGCCATATTCTGGCTATTACAAATAAAGCTCCTATAAACATGGTTGAGCAAATGTCCTTTTATACTTGAGTATCTTTTAGATATATGACAGGAGTGGTATAGCTGGATCTTGAGGTAGCACTATTTTTAATTTTCTGAGAAAGCACCAGATTGATTTCCAGAGTGGTTGTACAAGTTTACATTCCCACCAGCAAAGGAGGAGAGTTCCCCTTTCTCCACAACCTCTCCAACATGTGTTGTCTCTTGAGTTTTTTATCTTAGCCATTCTGATGGGTGTAAGGTGAAATCTCAGGGTCCTTTTGATTTGCATTTCCCTGATGGCTAATGACCTTGAGCATTTTTTAAGTGTTTCTCTTCCATTTGATATTCCTCTACAGAGAGTTCTCTGTTTAGCTCTGTTCTCTATTTTTTAATTGGAGAACTTGGTTTTCGGCTTTTCAGTTTCTTTAGTTCTTTATATATACTCAATATTAGCCCTCTGTCAGATAAAGGGTTTGTGAAGATTCTTTCCCAATCTGTAGGCTGTCGTTTTGTTCTGATGACAGTGTCCTTTGCTTTACAGAAGCTTTTCAGTCTCTTGAGGTCCCATTTGTTGATTGTTGCTCTTAGAGCCTGTGCTGTTGGTGTTCTGTTCAGGAAGTTGTCTCCTGTGCCAATTAGTTCCAATGTCTTACCCACTTTTTCTTCCACCTGATTTATTGTATCTGGTTTAATGTTGATATCTTTGATCCACTTGGACTTTAGTTTTGTGCAGGGTGATCAGTATGGATCTATTTGCATTTTTCTACATGTAGACTTCTGGTTAGACCAGCACCATTTGTTGAAGATTCTGTCTTCCATCAATGCTGGTGGGAATGTAAACTTTTACAACCTCTCTGGAAAGCAATCTAGCACATTCTCAGACAACTAGGAAGAGCGCTTCTTCAAGATCCAACTATAGCACTCCTAGGCATATATCCAAAAGAGTCACAAGTACACAATAAGGACATTTGTCCCTCCATGGACGTGGACGAATGGATGCACAAATTGTGGTACATCTACACAATCGAATATTACTCAGCAATAAAAAACAAGGAAATCATGAAATTGGTAGGATCTGGAAAAGATCATCCTGAGTGAGCTATCCCAGAAGCAGAAAGATGAACATGGTATATACTCACTCATATAGACATATAATATAGGATAAACCTACTAAAATCTATATATCTAAAGAAACTAATCAAGAGGGAGGACTCTTGCTAAAATGCTCAATTCCTATCAAGAAAGGAAAAGAGGATGGACATCAGAGGAAGGAGAAAAGAAAGAACAAGTCAGGAGCCTGACAAAGAGGACCTCTGAAAGGCTCTGCCCTTTCAGATGCTGAGACTTATGGGCACCCTTTGGGCAGAGTGCAGGGAATCTTAAGAAAGAAGTGGGAAACAGTAAGATCTGGAGAGGACAGGAACTCCACAAGAAGAGCAACAGAACCAAAAAAAAAAAAAAAATCTGAGCACAGGGGTCTTTCCTGAGACTGATATTCCAACCAAGGACTATGCATGGAGATAACCTAAGACCCCTGCACAGATGTAGCCCATGGCAGTTCAGTATCCAAGTGGGTTTTATTGTAATAGGAACAGGGACTGTCTTTGACATAAACTGATTGGCCTGCTCTTTGATCACCTCCCCGTGAGGGGGAAGCAGCATTACCAGGCCACAGAAGAAGACAATGCAGCCACTCCTTATGAGACCCAATTGACTAGGATCAGAAGGAAGGAAAAGAAGTCCTCCCCTATCAGTGGACTTGGGGAAGGGCATGCATGCAGAGGGTAGAGGAAGGAGGGATTGGGAGGGGAGGAGGGAGGGAACCACAGGAGGAATACAAGATGAAAAAAGTGTAATTAATAAAGAATTTAAAAAACAGAAATTCTGGGTTTCTTGATATTCCATACAAAGTTGAGAATTTTTCTTTAAAATTCTGTAAAGAATGGTGTTGGTATTTTGATGGGAATTGCATTGAATCTGTAGATTGCTTTTGGTAAGATGGCCATTTTTACTATGTTAATCCTGCCAAGATATGAGCATGGGAGATATTTCCATCTTCTGGTATCTTCTTCTAATTCTTTCTTCAGATATTGAAAATTTTTTTCATACAAGTTTTTTACTTGTTTGGTTAGGATCACACCAAGATACTTTATATCATTTGTGGCTATTGTGAAGAGTGTTGTTTCCCTAATTTCTTTCTCAGCCCTTTTGTCTTTTGTATACTGAAGGGCTACTGATTTTTTTTTTTTTTTTTAGTTAGTTAATTTTGTATCCTGCCACTTGGCTGAAGCTGTTTATCAGCTGTAGGAGTTCCTTGGTAGAATTTTTGGGGTCACTCAGGCCTATTAACATATCATCTGCAGATAGTGATATTTTGTCTTCTTTTTTTCCAATTTGCATTACTTGATCTCCTTTAATTGTCTTGTTGCTCTAACAGCGATATCAAGAACTATGTTAAAGAGTTATATGGAGAGAGTAGGCAGCCTTGCCTTGTCACTGATTTCAGTGCGATTGAATTAAGTTTCTTTCCATTTACTTTGATGTTGCCTATAGGTTTGCTGTATATTGCCTTAACTATGTTTAAGCATGTGCTTTATATCCTTGATATCTCCAAGTCTTTAAATATGAATGGGTGTTGGATTTTGTCAAATACTTTTTCAGCATCTAAGGAGATTATCATGTGTTTTTTCCCTCTCAGTTTGTTAATATGGTGGATCACATTGATGGATTTCCGTATATTGAACCACCCCTGCATACCTGGGATGAAGCCTACTTGGTCATAGTGGATGATATCTTTGATGTGTTCTTGTATTCAGTTTGCAGGTATTTTGTTTAGTATTTTTGCAGCAATGTTCACAAGGGAGATAGGTCTAAAATTATCTTTCTTTGTTGGGTCTTTGTGAGGTTTAGGTATCAAGGTGACTGTGGCTTCATAGAATGAGTTTGGTAGTGTTCCTTATGTTTTTATTTTGTGGAATAATTTGAAGAGTATTGGTGTTAGCTCTTCTTTGAGGGTCTGGTAGAATTTCATCTGGCCCTGGGCTTTCCTTGGATGGGAGACTTTTGATGAGAGCTTCTTTTTCCTTCGTGGATATAGGACTATTTAATTGGTTTACCTGGTCCTGATTCAGCTTTGGTAAGTCGAATCGATCAAGAAAATTGTCCATTTCATTTAGGTTTTCAAATTTTGTGGCATATAGGCTTTTGTAGTAAGTCCTAATGATTGTTTGGATTTCCTCAGTGTCTGTTGTTATGTTTCCCTTTTTATTTCTGATGTTGCTGATTTGGATAGTTTCTCTTTGCCTTTTAGTTAGTTTGGCTAAGGGTTTGTTTATCTTGTTAATTTTCTCAAAGAACCAGCTCTTGGTTTCATTGATTCTTTGAATTATTTTATTTGTTTCTAATTGATTGATTTCACCCCTGCGTTTAATTATTTCCACCTTGTACTCCTCTTGGGTGTGTCTGCTTCTTCTTCTTTTTTTTTTTTTTTTCTCCCTAGGCCTTTAAATGAGCTTTTAAGTTACTTGAATGAAATGTTTTGAATTTATTTTTGAAGGCACTTAGTGCTATGTACTTTCTTCTTAGCACTGCTTTCATTGTGTCCCTTAAGTTTGGATATGTTGTGTCTTCATTCTCATTGAATTCTAGGAAGACTTTAATTTTTTTCTTTATTTTTCTCTGACTCCGCCATCATTGAGTACTGAGTTGTTCAGTTTCCATGTGTGTGTAGGCTTTTTGCTATTTCTGTTGTTGAGGTCCAGCTTTACTCTATCTTTAGTCCAAAGATGGTAATCAATTAAGATACAAGGGATCATTTCACTTTTCTAGTATCCGTTGAGGCTTGTTTGTGGCCAAATATATGGTCTGTTTTGGAGAAGGTTCCATGAGGTGCTGAGATGAAGGTAAATTCTTTTGTGTTGTGTGAAATGTTATGTAGAAGTCTGTTAGGTCCATTTGATTCATGACTTCTGTTAGAGTCATTGTTTCTTTGTTTAATTTCTGTTTTTTGTTTTTTTTTACCTGTCCTTGTTGAGAGTGGGGTGTTGAAGTTTCCCACTATTAATGTGTGGGGATTTATGTGTGGTTCAATTTTATTAATGTTTCTTTTATAAATGTGGGTGCCCTTGTATTTGGGGCATAGATGTTCAGGACTGCAATGTCTTCCTGGTGGAATTGTCCCTTGATGAGTATGAAATGTCCTTCCTCATCTCTTTTCATTAATTTTGGTTGAAAGTCTATTTTATTAGATATTACAATGGCTACTCCTGCTTTTTCTTGGGTCCATATGCTTGGAAAACTGTCTTCCAGCCCTTTACTCTCAGGCAATGTCTATCTTTGTGACTTGGGTGTTTTTTTTGAATGCAACAGAGTGTTGGGTCTTGTTTACACATCCATTCTATATTGATTTTAAGAGAGATTAATAACCAGTGGCTGTTAGATTCTTTGATTTTGATGTTGGCTGAGGTAGTGTGTTTTTGTGTGTGGCTACTTTTTGTTTTGCTGTAGTGAGGTTATTTAATACCTGTGTTTTCCTAAAAGCAGTTAGTTTTCTTGGGTTGTATTTTTCCTTCTATTATCTTCTGTAACTCTGGATTTGTGTGTAGGTATTGTTGAAATTTGTTTTCGTCATTGAATATCTTGTTTTCTCCAACTATGAGGAATGAGAGTTTTGCTGAGTATACTAGCCTGGGCTGATGTCTGTGTTCTCTTAGGGTCTGCATGATATCCATTCAGGCCTTTCTGGCTTTCATAGTCTCTGTTGAGAAGTCAGGTGTGATTCTGATGGGTTTGTCATTATATGTTACTTGTCATTTTTTTCCTTGATTCTTTTAGTATTTTTTTTCTTTGTTCTGTATATTTACTGTTTTGATTATGATGTGGCAGGGAGATTTTGTTTTCTGGTTTAATTTATTAGGTGTTCTGTAGGCCTCTTGTATGCTTCTAGGCCTCACTTTTAAGTTGTGGAAATTTTCTTCCATGATTTTGTTGAAAATATTTTCTGGGCCTCTGAGACAGGAATGTTTTTTTTTTTTCCTGTATTCCTATTATTCTTAGCTTTTGTCTTTTCATGTTTTCTTGGATTTCTTGGATGGTTTGTGTCAGTAATTTTTTATATTTATCATTTTCTGTGACAGATACATTGATTTCTTCCATTGTATCTTCCGCACCTAAGCTTCTTTCTTATATCTCTTGTAGTGTGTTGGTTATGCTTATCTCTGTAGTTCCTGTTTCCTTTCTAAGTTATTTCTATCCATGATTTCCCTGTGTTTTCTTTAGTTTTTCCAGTTCTATCCTCAGATCTTGAACTATTTTGTTGATTTTCTTCACCTGTCCGACTGTATTTTCCTGTTTTTCCTTCAATTCTTTCACCTTTTTGTTTGAATATTCCTCTGTTTCTTTTATTTCTTTCAGTAATTTAATCATTTTTCTCTCTGAAAGCCACAAACTGACTGCATCTTCCTGTATTTCTTTACAGGTGGCCATAATCTGTTTAAGTGTATCTTCCTCTAATTCTTTAAGCATTTCATTTGTTTCCTTTATAAGCATAGATGTGAGGTCATCTTCTTGAATTTCACTTATGTTAGAGTGTCCAGAGCTCCTTGCCCCTGGATAACTGGGTTCTGAGGATGCCATATTGCTTTGCCTTTTGTTTGTTGTGCTTTTACGCTGGCTTCTACCCATCTGGCTGTCTCAGGTGTTGGCTGTTAATTTCTGATGCCTGCTAGAATCCTGGGGTTGGGAGAATCCCCTTGGCAGGGTTCTGAGGGAGGTCTCCTCAGCTTTTTGGGTATAGTCAGCTGAATGGCAGTGTTTCTCAGGAATTGTCACAGTTCACCTCAGGCATATGACCCTGTGTGATAACTGTGGTGTTCAGGAAGGCTCTCCTCTCATCAGGAGAAGTCCTGGAGATGGCTGCCCTGCTGCTGGGTTTCTTGCTCTGGATTTAGTGAGCTGCAGCTGCTGCTGCTCTTAAGCTGTATTTGGTGGACGCAGCCCTCTTGAAGAATCAGGGTGTCCTGCTGTTTCATCAGTTTAGCTAGGGATACCTGGTCGCACCTTGGAGCAATATCTGAGGGTTGCTCCAATGGCTCTCAGGCATTTGTAGGTCTGAGGTTGCCCCTGTGTGCCCCAGTACCCTAGCTGTAATCAATGGCAGATGAGCACAGCACTCAGTGTGCAGTAGGAAGCCAGAGCCTAGAGCCTGTGGGAACCCAGAAACTTTTTTAGAGCTGGGTGTCCTGAGGGTTGGACCTGATATTTTCTCCACTGTGGGGTTTCACCCAACAGGGACACCCAGACTGTGGTGTTTTGGGGTCCTCAGTTCTTTCTGGGATGGCAAGTAGAACACACAGGCTTGTGGGTCTGCCTTGTTGGTGACTGGGTGCCTGGGCGCCTTCAGGAACCTGGGAACTTTTCCCTGAGAACTTTGTGTGTGTGTATGGGGGGTGGTTCAGCTGAGTGCTCTGAGGTCAGACCTGCTGTTCCCCTCACTGTGGGCTTTCCCAGACAGAGAAACTCAGTCTCTGGTGCCCTAGAACCATCAGTTTTGTCTGGAATAGTGAGTTAGTAACACAGGTAGGACTCTGTGCTGGCAGCTTTGTACCTCACTCTGGGTTGACTACTGGGCATCTGCCAGACCCCAGGTCCTTTTCCAGGGATTGTCTGGGTAACCTATGGTCTGACCCAATTGCTTCCTGCACTGGTGGGTGGGGAAGGTCTCTTGACTGGAAATCCCAGTTTCTGGTATTGTGGGGCCCACAGTTCAGTCTCGGACAGTGATCAGAGCAAGCTGGCATGTGGCTCTGGGTGGTGACCAATTGGCTGGCAGGACCGGGAACTCTTCTGTGATTTAGCTAGGTGACCTGAACTGAATTGAATCAAACACCATGGGGTTTCCTCTCACCTGGAAAACATAATCACTGGTGTTCTAGGACCCAGAGTTCTGTCTGCTGGTCACCGTGCAGACCCTGCCATGCTGCTGATCAAAAAGAGTGTCCTCTTGGTGCTGCCATCTTGGATCCCCCTGATTCAATTTTCTTAATGGCTCAATTTTCTTAATATTCCATTGTATAATTATACCACATTTTCTTTAACCATTATCTGTTGAGAGACAAATAGTTGTTGTTGTTTTTTTTTTTTCTATTTTCTGGCTATTATGACTAGAACACCAAAGAACATAGTTGAGCAAGGGTCTCTGTCATAGGATAAAGCATCCTTCAGGTATATATCCAGATTTATTGTACCCGCCTGCGGGACTAGTAATTCATGGGGTCTTCGAAGAGGACCAAGCCTGAAAGAAAAACAGGTGAAAGAGAAGAACGGGACCAAGCAGTTTTCCTTGTCAAAGTCCCGTTTTTATGGGGCAAAGCTTTTGCTTTTAAGCTCAAAGAATAAGGAAGTAAAAAATTGGAGGGAGAAGGACCGGAGGCTATCTCGTGATTCCGGTCAGGTGGGGGAATCAGGTGGTGAGATCAGGTGGGGGAGTCAGGTGGGGGAGTCAGGTGGGGGAGTGAGGTCAGGGAGTCAGGTGGGGGGTCGTTCCTGGTCTCAGGAAGCAATCTATCCAGGTGGTCAAGGCTAGTTGCAGCCTCTGGCGCCAGCATCTGTCGTGACTACATGCCTGGGATTCTTGGTCTCCGGCAATTTATATAGCTGTATCTTGAGGTGGACTGTTTTCTATCTTCCAGAGGACTTACCATACTGATTTCCATAGTGGCTGTACAAGGCTGAAGTTCCACCATCTCATTTTATATTTGAATATATGGTTCTTCATTTTCCTGCTTCAGCAGCCATACTTGTCTGATGTCACGCCTCCTTACCATAATAGACTGTTCTGTAAAAACTGCATACAAGAGTCTTTACACAGCCTTCTATAACTATAGACCCCAAAACCCATATTTCTATATGTTATTTTGATGGTGACATTTTATCACAGCAACAAAAAGTATCTAATAAACATGTGAAATGTGAGAAGAGGGAAATATTGAGAAATAAAAGATTAAGCAGGGATGGAGGTGGTAGAATAAAGGAGAGGAAGGGGTGATGGATAGATTAAGGACATATGGGAAATCCTTATGAAAACCCAACATTTAGTCAGCTAATTTGAAACTACAACTTAATTTTTTAAGACTTCAAAATAAATTATACTGTATCAGTACACAGAAAAATATACTTTATTAAATGAAAATTGTGTTTCATGTCATGAGATATCTTTCTGTGAGGTACTGGTTAAGGATTCTTCATAGAACTCCAAACACCATGGTATACTGATTTTTCTTGGTTACCCACCATAATAAATGGTGAGACCTTACTACTGAAGATACCACACGCTTTGGTTGCTGGATCAACATGAATCAGTCTCAAACTGGGAGAAAAATTTTCTCCCTGTGGTCTGGATTTTACAGTGACAAAAGATAGTGTGCAGGCTGTTGTGAGCACTGCTGAAGTGTTGAACCCTAAGGGCTGCAGTAACAGCTTCCCAGACAAGATGTGCAATAGTGCCATGTCTGTTATGTGGTAGATGACTACTTTCTGAGGGGATTTAATACCTGCTCTCAAGAAAAAAAATAATGAGACGGACTGGAAGAGATGAAGAAGGAGTATGACATGACAGGTTAGCCTGAAGAAGAAACCGTATGGTGCCGGGAAGAAGGACTCCAATTATGGCGTGAAAAGGCCCAGATGAAGAATTAAAGCTGCAGAACAAGCAAAAACAAGCCCTTCTCTGGTAGCCAAGGACCCCACTGTGGCTAACAAAAAGGAGGAAGAAGATTTAGCAAAAGCTATTAAGTTGTCTCTCAAGGAGCAAAGGCAGCAGTCAACTACCCTTTCCCCTTTGTATCCGAGCACATCTAATCTCTTAACTAACCACCAACATGAAAGCAGGAAAGTCCGTGCTGTTTATGACTTTGAAGCTGCTGAGAATAATGAGCTTACCTTTAAAGCTGGAGACATTATTACAGTCCTTGATGACAGTGATCCCAACTGGTAGAAAGGTGAAACCCATCAAGGCATGGAGCTTTTCCTTCTAATTTTGTGAGTGCAGATCTCACTGCTGACCCAGAAATGATTAAAATAGAGAAGAAGATGGTACAACTCAATGATGATATTCAGATAGAAACAATAGAGCCAGACCAGAACCGGCCTTTATTGATGAAGATAAAATGAACCAGTTGTTACAGATGTTGCGAAGTGCAGACCCCAGTGATAATCAGCCAGACTTACCAGAGCTACTTCATCTTGAAGTGATGTGTCATCAGATGGGACCTCTCATTGATGAAAAGCTGGAAGATATTGATAGAAAGCATTCAGAACGCTCAGAACTAAATGTGAAGGTGATGGAAGCCCTTTTATTGGATACAAACTTAATGAATGAAGATTCAATGTATTCTACATATTCAAAATTACAGGACCATTAGTATTAGGTGCAATCACTTGGTGTTTCTGGTTCCCAGGTATATCCAGGACCTGCTCAAGGTGGCACCTACCTGGGTGCCGGAAGTGCACAGGTGAGCCATCTCCAGAGCTACAGTCTTCCTCCTGAGCAGCTGTCTTCCATCAGCCAAGGAGCAATTCCACCCTCTGCAAATGCAGCTCTTCCTAGTCAGCAGACCCAGGCTTCTTACCCGAATGCAATGGTTAGTTCTGTTCATGGAAATTGGTTTCCCAGCCAGGCTTCAATATACAGTCCTCCTGCTGCTGCTGTGCCTGTACCTGCTGCTGTCCCCGTACCTGCTGATGTCACCAAATACCAGAATACAGAACCTAATATGTTCCAGGTGCCAAACTATACTTTGACATTATCAGCCCTGCCTCAAACAGGAGGCAGCCAACAACCACCTCAGCCACAGCAAGCATATTCTCAGAAGGCTCTGCTATAGAACTCTGTGTTCCTCTTGGTGGCATATTTCTCCTGAATGCCACTGACTGTTAGGAGATTCATTAACACCTAAGATTTGTTTTCCTCAGCGTATAGGAGTCTTTCTTGGTCAAGTTCATATACTCAAGAGCTAGAACTTTCTTTAATTTGCACTGACTTTCGAGAAGTCTGTCGCTCCCCCGAGTTATGAAGCTACTTACAACATTTATTTCCTTTCATAATATGAAGAATTGTTACAAGATTATTGTGTTGTATAGTTACCTGGTTTGTAACACTCAGAAGTTGATAAAACTGTTGTGGCAATATTATGTACATACATTGTCATATAACTTCATTAGTGACCGTTTGAACTACAATGGTGATCATGTGAATACATTTAACGTTGTGTTACATTGATTTACATTGCTTTTTTATTTTAATCATGAACAAGTTCTATGTCTGCTAATGCTTTGTGTGAACTTAAGACAAGTACACTATCTTTTTAAGCTACAACAGAACCAAGTTGTTAGCACATTGACCTGAAGGCGTTGTGGCCCCCCTGTAGCGTCACATTACATTGAACCTTTCTTGTACTAACTGTGTAAACTTATGTACGTTATGTCTTTCTGTAGCTTCTGCCCACTACTGGTTGTCATCATACCAGCATACAGTAGCCAAATTTTTGGTGTAGTTAGAGGAGAATAATGTTCAATTTAAATTTTTATATTTTGGCATGATGTTCCAGGTAGTGTGGACCATGGGACAAAAATGAGTCTTTCTATCTGATTTTAAAGAAGTGATGTTGACTTACTTTCCGTAGTGGACCGTGGTGGTAAGGTTTCAAAGCCGCATGCTGTGTCTATTGGTAGCAGTGACGCCAAAGATAAAGGCGATGTGCATAGAACATTTTCAACTGGAAAAGCAGTGAACCAAAACCACATTTTCAAAGTGTCTTGTAATATTCTGGATATAAGCAAAATTTGATTCACTTGTCTTATCCCCCTAGTATTTTAAAATATGCCTTTGACACCCTGTATCTTTTAATTCTCATTAAAATGGATATGAGTAGGTGTTTCAAAGTGAAAGAAAGAAAGAGAGAGAGAGAAAGAAAGAGAGAGAGAGAGAGAGCACCAGGATTTTAAAAAAATAAAGAAAGAAATTTATGCTCAATACTAACACATAGTCAAAAGTTTAAGGCTGTGGAGGACATATAGTCAAAGGTAGAAGTATTGTTAGTTTGCTAATTGGTTTCAAATTACCTCCTAATTATTTGTATATATATAATGTTATATGATCTCAATTTTGGTCATATAAGCTTCTTATTGTAATGAACAGCAGTCAATAGACACACATATAACTAGCCAAAATGCTAAGAACAAGAGGCCGTCTGAATATTTTCACCTTTAAGTCTGGTGCAAAAGATTGCCTGTAGTCTGGAGCAAAAACAGTTTCAATCTATGTAAATATCAGGATATTAAATTCCATATGTTACATGTAAGTTGCTTTGATCTGCTGCAGCTGAGTGCAGTGAACTGACAGTTTGTGTTTGTCAAGCAAAAGAAGTGTCACTCCATGCCAAGAGGAAGGCTGTAGCTGACACGTGGAGGGCAGAGGGCAGTGAGTATGAGTGACTCGATTCAGCAGTCTGACAAGTTAAATAACTGAACATTTGAGAATTCCTTGTGAAGCTTCTAGCTGAAAGAAGCTATGAAGATGCCTTGGAAGTAGAAATTTCCTGAGGCACTCATTAATGATTTATTTTTTTTTAATTTTATGTACATCGCTATTCTGCTCACTTGTATGTGCGTGAGGGTGTCAGATCTCCTAGAACCAGAGTTACAGATAACTGGGAGCTGCCATGTCCGTGCTGAGAATTGAACTCAGGTCCTTTGCAAGAACATCCAGTGCTTTTTACTGCTGAACCAACTCTTCAGCCTTGATATTAATTTCTTTTAAAAATCTATATTGAAGTTCATGTGTGTATGATGAGTGGGTGGGATGGAGTTTCTAACGTTCCTATTGTAAATGGTCATTACAGAGGAACCTGACTGGAATGAGGTGGCATTGGGGAAGAGAGATTTGAGATGGGTTTCCAAGTATCCCAGGATGGCTTTGAATTTATGATGCAGCTAAAGATGCTCCTAAACTTCAAATTCCCCTGCCTCTACTTGCTGAAGTTCTCTGAGCACTGGGACCTAAGGCCTCTGCTACCATACCTGATTTGTGTAGTTCTATGGATCAAACGAGCCCAGGGTCTCCTGTAAGCAAGGCAACTGAGCTAAGCATTCTCGTTAATGTTTGTCAATTTGATTGGAATTGCTCTTGAATCTGAATATAGAACAAACATATAATAAGCATAAATATCTAGGTATTAGATAAAAGGGCTGACAGATAGGGAAGCTTGAGATTACACAAAAGCAGACAGGTTATCAGGAAATGTACTCAGAATCAGAAGCCATGAATTATGCTTTGAGATCTTTCACTAAGTTACAAAAAACAGCTGTTTCTCTATAACTGTTTCTCTAAAGCAGCTTAGATAAGGCCATGATATGTGAGTTTGAATCCTAGTTTTGCATTTTGTTATTTCATACATGACTTCACACAGTAACTTCAAGTCTTTCTGCCTCAATGTCTTCATCTGTAAAATGAGCAACAAGCATCTCCCATGGATGGCATATAAAATTCAACTAAGGGATATGTTAAAAGGAGATTACCACAGTAATTGGTGCTTACCCAGTAAACACCACCAGCTGCCCTTCTCTAAAACTGGAAAAAAAAAAAACATTCAAAATGCACTTATAGACTTGAGTGCTAATGGAAAAAACAACAAAAAAGTATAAAGGCTGCAAAGTCCTGATTTGAATTTCTAACAAACATGGCACAAGTTTGAAATGGTCTTGAGAACTGGCAGAGACTCATGCAGCCCTGTTCATACTGCATGGGTCTCTGTGGCTTCATTTGAGCTTTGTTCATGTTGATTTAGACAAAATTCTGCCAAAAATGAGCAAGCTTAAATGCAGAACAACTGCAGTTCAACTGCTGAACTCTGCCAAACAGGGTGAGCAAATCCTAAATAGTTCCTGCTTCACATTTATGTCTGTCAAATATACTGAGCCAGAGGGTGAAGATGATGCTCCAACGTTACAGACAGTTATGGGTGACTGTTCAGGCAGCAAACTGTCTCTGTCTTTTTTTTTTTTTTTTTTTGGAAGCTGCTAACATGCACTTCCTATTTACTCCAGTAACTAATTTTATTACTTCTCCAGTCTCTGGTGGGGTTGAAGAGCAAATAGTTATAGTTCCACAGTTAAGCTTAAATTGTTTAAAATTTAAGAAAATGCTTTCATATAGGTAATATCAATAAGGATAAAAATTAATTTAGGTATAGAACTTTAAATGTGTCAAGATAGGATAGATAATCAAATACTTTTTCCAAATGCACATGGACTGGACATTGCACATATAAATCTTACATAATAGTTTTCATAACTTTTATAATTATTATTGTATTGAAAGAAAAGGAGCCTTTTATTGGACTTAAAGGGGGAATTGTTGGTATAATGTTCTTATGGAATGTATACAATTTACCCTTGTTCATTCAAATGCTGATTTCTCTACTCCACTATCTGGTTTCAATCCGGACATTACATTGTGATGCTTATTCTAAGTATCACCTGTCTCATGGTAAAACATGCCACCATTTGTTCTCTGTAATTGTCAAACAACCAGCCACTGCTGTACAATGGAGAGAATAGGGTAAAACATCCTGGTCCAGAGGGGAGGAGAAGGAAGTGAGTGGGAGGAAGAGAGCAAGAGCAGAAAGACAGGACTTAGAACCATGAAGAAAGATGAACCAGACCTAAGATATGACTAAAAGCAAATATAATGGGTGAAATCTAAATGGTAGGAAACTGTACAGGCTTTGAGGTTTTATAATGGAATAACTATTGCCCAGCATTGTGCTCTAGGTTAAGTACATAAATCCTAGTCTCGGGATGGTGATTTGGGTATGCAGCTGGTTTAGGAATAACCGCTGTTTAACTAAAAGATAAATCAATAATAAATATTAATAACCCAGAACATTTGGGTGACCTTGTTTCTTAGTGTCCTCTATTCCATCTGGTCCTTACAATCTGTCTGACTTTTCTTCCGTAGGGTTCCCTGAGCTGTGAGGAAAAAGATTTGATAGAAGCATCCTGTTTAAGGCTGAGTGTTCCAAGGTCTTTCACTCTGTACATAATGTCTGGTGTGGGTTTCTGTATTTGTTCAGAGGACCTGCTTTGTTCAGGACTTGTACAGTCACTGCTGCTGTGAGTTCAGAGATGCGACAGCCATATCACATCCAGAAGACAGCTTTTCTCCTGTGTATTTTTTCTGCCCTCCTCCAACCCAAAATGTCTCCTGAGATTTATAGGCATGATACAGTTGTCCATTTTAGGACTAAGCACTCAACTGTCACTAATTTTGACACTTTGAGTTTCTGCAGTAACCACAGCTAGCTTCAAACATATCTTTCCTCACCACTTGCTAAGAGAAGCATCCACAGGTCATAGGTCCTAGGAAGAAAACTTGCAATGTTGTATTGTAAATGAATATAACTTCCTTCTAATATTTATATTCACAGTCAGAGGATTTCCTTATTTTAATGCTTTGTAGTAAGCAATGGTGTGTTTATACCGTGTTTTCTTTAGTAGTCCATCCATTGACAGCTACGTGATCTGATTCATCTATTGTTAAGTCAAATTCTGCCACATTGGAATATATAAAGATGCAACAGTCTTTGCAGGGAGAATTCAGATCATACCATGACTTTCTGGAAGCTGTCTAAACCTTCTACCAGACAGTGAAAGCAGTGTTTGGCATGGTCATGGATTTAGCCTCTGTGTACTTCCTTTTTGGCTTCTGTTCCAATGCTTTTCTCAAGTTAGTCTCTTAGCTTATGAGCATCCTCTTCCTAGTGTGGCCTCATGTTTGCTTCTCTATGCAGATTTAATGCTCTCCCTGTAAATGGTCTTATGGGTTGACTCCAAGCTCACCCTGAAACCATTGAGCTTACTCTTTTCTGGCCACTCAGCTCTGATGTCCCCCAGCAGTTTCCGTCTTCTTTCCCTGATGTATTACATATTATGATTTCATTACTAATCTCGTTTTCTATATGCATTTTTTTCTTAAAATTGGACAGCTAAAACAAGACAACATTTGCTTTCTCTCTGATATGTATTCAGCAGCAAACTCTGTCTTTGATACGTGGTATTTATTCACCAAATACCTAGTAAAGCATCATGAAAAGAATGAGCAGGTAAACATGACCTATAAGAAAATATTGAGCTCTTTCAAGCAAGTAGACCAATGCCTGGGGCGCTCAAGATAGGTGTTCTATCACAGATATGTTACTTCTCACTTCCTAAGTATACAATAAAATAGACCATTTGGAATTTGGATGTAACTATGTAATACTTACATTAGTAAAGAAGCAGGCATAGTGTGATACCAGCACTTCAGAAGGCAGAATAGAAGACCCAAAATACACATAGAGAAACAGAGCTATGGTGATTCCCCCATGTTCAGCCCTGAAAACATAAATACAAGTAACATTATATATATTGAGTAGATTATATTTTAAAATGCATATCTATATATATAAATATAAAATGCATATATATATATATATGTAACAACAGTCAATATGAAAGGACCATAAATTTGAAAGAGAGTAAGGAATGAAACTTTAGAAATATAACTAAATGTGAGGACACCCTTTTTATTAATTAATTAATTTTTTATTAATTACAATTTATTTACTTTGTATCCCAGCTGTAGCTCCCTCCCTCATCTCCTCCCATGCCTCATCTCCTCCAAGTCCACTGATAGAGGAGGACCTCCTCCTCTTCCCTTTGCTCCCCTAGTCTATCAGGTCTCATCAGGACTGGCTGCATTGTCTTCCTCTGTGGCCTGGTAAAGCTGAACCTCTCTCAGGGGGAGGGAGTCAAACATAAAGCCACTGAAATCATGTCAGAGACAGTCCCTGTTCCCATTACTAGGGAACCCACTTGGAGACTGATCTGCCATGGGCTAGATCTGTGCAGGGCTTCTAGGTTATCTCCATGAATGGTCCTTGGTTAAAGAATCAGTCTCAGAAAAGACCCCTGTGCCTTTTTTTATACATTCAAAAACTAAGATTCCCAAGCAAATTCCCAAAATTCCCAAGCAATCTATAGACTCAATTAAACCTCTATCAAATCCCAAGTACATATTACAGAATTAGAAAAAAAATCCTTCAGATTTTTTAGAATTGGAATTGATATGCCCAAGATCACCAATCATTAGGAAAATGAAAATCAAAACCACGAGAACCACCATACAACTGTTGGAATGTCAATAATTAAGGTAAAAATAAATAAATTTTTACAAAGATTTGAGAAAAACAGCATTTTGAAGAAATTAGAAAATGGTACTGAATTATGAGAACAATATAGATATTTGTTATGTCTGCTCTTCTCTGAAAGGAAATGGAGGAGAAGCAGATCTGGGAAAGAGGAAAGATGGAGGACTTCTGGGAGGAGTGGGGGGGGACTATGATTGGGATACATTGTAAATTTAGGGTCCATGAATCCCTGAAGAAAGAAATCAGACTCAGAAGGTATGTACAAACAGAGTGTTTATTCTGCAGAGAATTCTTTTGTACTGGGGTTACCACCTCACAAAATGGCAGTGACCCTACAAGGAGCTTGAAGGCTCTTTTTAAATCTGGAAAGGGGAATTCCTACTGTGGCTACATGACCTCAGTTGGGATTGGATGGTGCTCATGGAGGCTATGTGACTCTGATCGGGACTGACTGGCTCTTTGGAATTAAGCCTGCTCATTCCTCTCTTTGAGTAGGATTCTATCTCAAATCTTTGAGATGGGTCCAAGGGCTGATATTGAGACTTAACACCATGAGTTAGACCATGGAGATCTGATCTTCAACAATTTTTTTTTCTAATGCTAGGCATAATCATGAAAGGGGTGCAAAGCATGAGCAGAGAAACAGAACTGAAGACCAGGTAACCATTTGTCCCTTATGCCAGAGTTTTTGTTTTGTTTGTTTGTTTATTTGTTTTTGACTTAGCATTTCAGCCTGTTAGGTGGGACAATGTGCTATGTATTCTCTTCTATAACTTCTTATATCTGATATTAGGACAATGACATCAAAGCCCAGGAAGACTAAAAGGCTAGTCAAAGCCTAAGCAGTGGGGCACTTATCAGAAGAATCTGATTAGCAATCCAGTTGAAGAGACAGGATGCAATCACATTGGCTGGCCTATGTGGTCTAGTTTTCATCAGCTTTCAGCAAGTCCAGATTTCAGCAGCTCACAATCCATGGGTGATCCCTGAATAGAGTCTGTCAGCCAGGTAAAAATCTGCTGAGACAGATATAGACTAGGAACAGAAATTAAACTGCTATAAATGTTCCACAAATCTCTGTGATATAAAATTTCATCTTAACACAATCAAGAAATTATAAGAGGAGCATGACTTTATTTTAAAGAACAGCCATTTGTCTTCTACAAACAACAGGTAAATCATGCTCTATAACATGGGTGGTGATAAAGAAGAGATAGAAATAACTCTTTCTAGTATGACACAGATAACCTTGGAGTTATCTGGGGCTTAGATGTGCCTTTTCCATAACTGAAATTTACAGAGAAGATCCACTTTTCAGTGTTTCTAAAGACTATTTGTTGTTGTATTGTTTTTGTTTGTTTCCATACAGAGAAAATGTATTTTAAATCTGAACAAAACTATCAAGTATTCTGCCAGAATGTTTCCTAAGAAAGAGATACAAAAGGAATTTCACACTTGGGTAATTTTGTATATGATAGAAGCTAGACAGAGCATTTGAGGTCACTCAACCTGGTCATCATTAGACCCAGGAAAGAAGCTAGGACACTGCAGTAACCTCTACCAAGGTGAGCTGATGGGACCTAAAATAAATCTTATTTTGCAGCTGACCTGTAAATAGAACCCTAAAAACGCCTAAATTGAAGAACAGCATTCTCGCTTTCTCCTATGGTGACAAAGAATGATATGAAATCTGTTTCCAAATGTCTTGTCCCATGGGACTGGATGAGGGTTTTTATGCATATCTATTGCCTTTTGCTGCCTGAACTCTGACAAGATCTGGAAAAGACTTTTAATGCTCATATAGTCATTCCACATCTCAGGGACAAATGACATTAGTTGGGTGTTTTGAAAAGGAAAGCAAAACACATATTCAGCTCTCGAAGGGAATAGGACATTCTAGAAATCAGCAACAGTCATGTCATGCGTCTTGCCTCCCAGATATTTGCCCAGCCACCAAGCTCCCACTTGGCGCCTCACTAAAGCTTCAGTGATCAGAGAACCACATCTCATCCCACACTGTCCATGCTGAGAGACCAAGTGACTGTCTGACAGACTTGTCTTTTCCCTTACTTGTTATTCAACCCTAGTGGAAAATTCTCTCTCTCACACTTAAGAAAATAAAAAACAAATTAGAGAGCCCATGGCTTCTGACATCATGACAGAGTTGTGCATCACAGTGATGTGGGTTATGACACAGTTGCTTGGAGAGATTTGGAAAGATTAAGGGGTATGTTTGAGAATTACTCAAACCAAGGTGAAAATGTTGGTGGAAAAATTTAGCTACCTGATGACTGTGAAACATCTTTAAATATAGCATCCATGACACATGTTTCCAGGGAAGTTAAAACAGTGGTTTCCAGTGACCACATATTCCAAATTCCAAAGAATCACATACTTACGTGTTGTTTTGTGGGCTTGACACCAGAAGAGAAAAAGAGAGGAGGGACCAGAATAGTTCAGAGTGATAATTAGATAACATAGGCATCTATATTTGTATGTATGTGAATGTGTGTGTGTGTGTAAAATGTTTCGGGCTCTGGAGCAATATAAAATACTTAGGACTTGCTAAGTTTTGGGTTGTTTTAAATTACTCTTTACACTGGAACATCTTTCCGGTTTTTCTTTAGCATTCAGCAGGCAAAGCGCTTAAAATTTAGGTTCCCAAAGTTTGGTTATGACCCCTGTCAGCGGACTTGAGAGGGGCTTGGGAGGAGATGACGGAGGTGGGATTGGGAGGGAATAAAGGAGGGCACTACAGCTGGGATACAAAGTGAATAAATTATAATTAATTTAAAAAATAAAAATTAAAACTGAAAATAATTCAGGTTTCCAACAAAAACTCTCATGCTTTCACTCCTGTAAGGCTCAGATCAACAGCAGGAGACAAAGCAGCTTCCCCCATCATTCCTCAGCACATAGCATTTATCGCTACGCAAGCTTGGGTTACAGATTTCAAAGCCAACATTTTCTTTTTTTCTTTTTTTTTTTTTTCCAATGCAGTTTATTCAGGAACCTTGAACAATCCTCGGACCCTGGGGAAAGCCAGCCCACAGCTTAAATAGCCTCTGGGTAGCCAACCCAGGTGTGCCACGTGGGCAATGCAGATAGATCCACATACATGGAAGCAAGCCAGATCCTCAGCCTTAGCCAAATGTGGAATTGTTTGTGACAGAGAGCACTCACCATCGGGAAGGTGGAAGGCGGAAACCAGCTCCATCTTTAAGGCATAGCATTCCGCAGCTCTCTGCAGTTCCCCCTTTTTGTTTTAGACGCATCAGGCAAGAGTAGAGGTCTGATCTCTGATATTAGAAATAAATTGGGACTTTGTACCGATGTTCATTTAGGTGTCATCCACCCAAAGAGCATCAGACCCGTCCGATACCTTTTTCTCAGAGGCGGGACCATGGTGTTTTTCATTAATGTAAGAGAGAAAGGGCTTGTGCAAGGGGTGGGGGGTCATCTACTGAATGATTCTGAATCTTCAACTCACAGTATAAATCGTGGGCTCCTCAGCTGTTCTCTGTGACCTTGTAGCTGTACATAAATCCTCATGGTTCAAATGTAAAATGTACCTACATGTTTATATATTTGGGCACCGGACCCAAAACTAATGGTGTTGCTTGGAGAAGTTGTGAAGATTACATTGTGTTTCCTCACTTGTAAGGATGGCCAGTGGCAGTTGGGCTTTGAAAGGGAAGGCTAACTGTGGCTCTGATGTTGCTCTTTCTGCCTTCTTCCACCCTCATGCTCCCAATAATTCACACTAAGCTTGTTCCCACCATCAGCCCTTCCTCATAGAACAATGAAAAATTTAAAAAAAAAACTGATACCAAAATAGATATTTTTCTCCCTTTAGTTGAGTCAGTCATGTTTTCTGCTACAGTGATGAGAAGCACAATGAATACAAAGCCTACCTGAGGCTCCATGTTTATGTGGATCTTAGTGAATGTTAATGATATGTCCCCAAGAGTTCCTTCTTGTTCTATTCCATCCTTGGATTAATGTTCTATCACAGCTTGTGTTTTGTGTTTTCCTCTCCAGTGGCATATTGAATTCATGAGAATTTTTGTTTTCTGCATGAAACTGTCAGAATCTAATCCTCTTTTTAAATCTAACTTCATGTAACATTTTATTTCTGTATTATTTTAAAGTTGAAATGAAAACAGTGAGCACATCTGAAAGACTCTAACTAGCAGTGTTTTCAAAGCAAAGACTCATGACCAAACCTTTGGCAGAGTACAGGGAATCATATGAAAGAAGGGGAGTTAGTCTGTTGGGGAAAGGATAGGCGCTCCACAAGGACCAAATATATCTGGGCACAGGGTCTTTTCTGAGACTGACATTCAACCAAGGACCATGTATGGATATAACCTAGAACCTCCACTCAGATGTAGCCTGTGGTAGCTCAGTAACCAATTGGTTTCCCAAAGTGAGGGGAACAAGGACTATTTCTAACAGGAACTCAATGACTGGCTCTTTGGTCTCCCCACCCCCGAAGGGAGGAGCAGTCCTGTTAGGCCACAGAGGAGGGCTTTGTAGCCAGTCCTGAAGATACCTGATAAAACAGGATCAGATGAATGGGGAGGAGGTCCCCCCTATCAGTGGACTTAGAAAGGGGCACGGTGGAGATGAGGGAGGGAGGGAGGGAGGGACTGGGAGGGAATGAGGGATCGGGACACGGCTGGGATACAGTTAATAAAATGTAACTGATAAAAAAAATAAAAAATAATAATAAAATAAAAAAAAGAAATGAAAGCAGTTAAAATGAAAGAGGAAGTATAGCTGATACCCTTAAATAAAAACTTCTACAAGCAACTAAGGAGTCTTGAGACCAGGAGAAATAGGCTTCCCCAAGGAAGAGCACAGCAACTGCTTATCTATTAACAGCTGGTCAGCCCTGAAAGGACACACAGGGAACATCATGAAGATGAACCAGGCCACGTTAAGGAATGGGTATGCACATACATATATGCATGTAAAGATAATGAGAAAGAAAGACCATTAATTTAAAAGAAAGTAAGGAGGGGAGGGGTACAAGGGAGGGTTTTGGGGAAAGAATAAAGAAATGGTATAACTACAACATCAAAAACAAAAGAAAAGGAGAAGGGGAATCAGAGTTCTTGTCAAAGAAATATGCATTCCCTATATTTTCTCTGTTGTTTTTCCCCTAGAAAGTTGAGCCCTGGTGTCCTTAATCTTCCTTTTACTATAACTTAACTTGCAAAGCTTTTTTGGTTGATTATTTCACTAATCTTAGATGTATTGTGATATTATGATATTCCTCTCACTGTGGTTCTTCCACTTTTAATATTTTTTCTCAGAAAATTAGCATATACAATAAATAAATATCATTTTCATCCAGACACATTTTCATCCAGAAAATAACATCACATAATCCACCAATGTTTTCTAATCTACACTACCCATATAGGATCATTAGGTGTGGTGATACAAATGCAAATAAATATTTTAACATATAAGGTTTTGGGGGACAATGAAAGTAGTTGGTGACTCCAATGTAACCAAGAAAAATGATGTATATAGCCATAAACAACTTCTTGCATTGTTCACCTATTCAAGTACAGAGCATTTAGTCTCTTAATCCAAGCATTTAGTCTCTTAATCCAAATTAAGTTCAGTGACATGATATAACTTTCAAGTCTTAAATTCCTCACTTCTTTTGCACCAGCTCCCTGACCCTTTGTTCTTACTGGTAGACACCCTTGGGTTCCCATGAATGCCTCTCATTTGCCACGAATGAGCCTGAGTTTATATTCTTGCTGTCTACATCCCTGTGGTAGCGTGGTGTGACTATCCACAAACCAGTCAAGCAGAAACAAGAAAGTCGTTCGTGGCTTGCCCGTTTCCTTTTACCTTTCCCCGTCATTCCTAGAATCCTAGTGAGGCCGCCTTGCCAGTGTGAATCTCACGATACTGGTATGTTAGGCTTCTTGGCTTAGGCCTGTTCACTGCAATTGTTATGATCAGTTAACTGGTCATAGTATTTATACCTTTGCCTTTTCATGTCAAAGAGTACACAGAGTAATAATCTTTAATCACTAAATGGTAATTGTTACTCCATAGTTTAAAACTAATCACTGAACAGTGTCTTCATTGGTCTCAGTTAATTTCAAATAATTATTTCAAAAATTATTAGCCTGTATTCCTTTTACCAAATAATGGGTTTCATTATGATATCATCATATTTGTGTGTGTGTGTGTGTGTGTATGAGAGAGGGAGAGACTTCAGTAATATTTGTCCTTATGTGCTTGGAATATAGGACCAGAAACTGGTTTTTTTTTTCTTGTAAATGCCATAATATAAAAAGATACATGGAAGGAATATAAATAACAAGACAATTAAGAAAAGAATGATGTGGTAGAAAGAAAATTTATCTCTCTGAACAAATAAACTTTTGAAGTACAAAAATAAAAGCTGGAGTCAATGGTTTTATGAATTTGAATAAAAGTTGTTTTTATGTGCAAAAGATGATGTTCAAGAAATGAATTAAACAACATCTTAGATTAAAGAGTTTTAGGGAGATCATTGTAAATAGTTTCTCTTTGTCTCAATGACAAAACTAGAATATCCAGTCAGTTCTGCATTGGTACAAAACACATGACACCATCTACTTGTGAAGTTTATAATAAAATGTTTATTAGCAACCTCTTTGGAGTTTTGAGGTCTAGATTTGTCAACCTCATTTGGTCCTAACTGTCCTAACTGTGGCATCACATCATGTCAAGAGCACAAGAAAAAGCTGACTTTATTTTGGTAAAGAAATCAGAACTCCGGTTGACACTGTGTCAGTTTGTTTCCTTAAGAACTCATCCATCCAGACAATATTACCTTCTTAGATCAGAGCCCTGCCAGTGACCTAAGGACCGTATACCAACTCCAACACTTACATATCCACATCACCCACCAATACTACCACACTAGGAGCCAAGTTCTCAACAGTCAAACCTTTGCAAGAACAGAGAACAGCTGAGCGACAGACAGTAACTTGAAGTTCATCTATCCTACTCCCCAACAAAGGTTTCAATGTCAACAGAGCGGGCAAAAATGCACTCTCCTAATCTGTTTTAATATATTTTGTAACAGTGATTCTTATATTTTTTTTAGGAAATATTTACTGTAGAAAGCAAGTAAACTCATTATGACATTTCTATCCATGAATACACTGCAGTTTGATCATATCTGTCACCCCTATTCTCCTACTGTCTTCCCTGCCTTTTCCTTTCTCCACTTTTCTTATCTCATTTTTAATCATTGTATTTTTTTTCTTTCATATTTTACTTCCCTACCAGGCTTTACAATTGCAGAAAATGTTCAATGCTTGAGTTTGTGGGTTTATTTTATTCGACATGATGCTTTCTGTTGCATCCATTTTCCTGCAAATGACATGATTTCTTTCTACTTTATGGATGAATAAAACTCTGTGTACACATAAAATACTTTCCTTCATCTTCTCATCTCCTGGTGGGCACCTGAGCTGCTTCTGTGATTTATGTTGGAATAAGGCAGTATTAAATATACATGTACAGGAATCTCCATAGCAAGCTGCTTTGACTTTTTTGGATATGTAAAGTAGAATGGTGGATCACAAAGAAGGTATTTTTTTTCCTGATAAACTTTCCTCCATACTAAGTTCCATAGGGATTGAATCAGCATGTATTCCTAGCAAAAGTATATAAGGATTCTTCTTTCTCTACATCCTTGTGGTATTTGTTTGGTATCTTGGTCATAGCCATTCTGACTTGGTCAAGTACAACTTAATGTAGTTTTGAATTCTATCTCTGTTTATATTTTTTAAATGTTTTCCATTAATTTATTTAATCACTTTTCAGCCTAATCACAGCCTCCTCCCTCCTTTCCTCCCAGTCCCACCCTTATGTCCCCTCCACCCACCCCACACTTCCCTTTCCCTCAGAAAAGGGGAGGCCCCCCATGGGTACTAACCCAAGCTGGCACATCTAGTCACAGCAGGACTGCATGCATCCTCTCCCACTGAAGTCAGACAAGGAAGCTCAGCTAGGAGAAACAGATCTAGAAGCAAGTAACAGAGTCAGAAACAGTCCCTACTGTCATTGTTACTGGACCCACATGATGACAGAGCTGCACATCTGCTACATATGTGAAGGGGACCTAGGTCCAGCTCATGCATGCTCTTTGGTTGGTGGTTCAATCTCTGTAAGAAACCCATGGGCTCAGGTTAGTTTACTCTATAAATCTTCCTGTGGTGCCCTTGACCCCTCTGTTTTCCTCAATGCTTTCCCCAACTCTTGCACAAGACTCCCTGAGTTCAGACTATTGTTTGGCTATGGGTCTCTGTATCTATTTCTATAAGCTGCTGGATGAAGCTTCTCAAGAGACAATTACACTAGGCTCCTGTCTGCAAGTAAAGCACAGTGTCATTTACATTGTTAGGAGTTGTCTCTCTCTCTTGGGGTGGGTCTCAAGTTGGGCCTGTGATTGGTTTGCCATTCTCTCAATCTCTGCTCCGTCTTTATCTCATCTTGTAGGCAAGAAAATTTTGGGTTGATAGTTTTATGAGTGGATTGGTGTCTACCTTCCTCCAATGGAAGTTCCAACTGCCTGCAGGAGGTGGTAAGTTCAAGCTCCATATTCCCCATTGTTAGGAGTCTTAGATAGGATCACCCCACCCCCACAGACTCCTGGGAGCCTCTCCTGTCCTAGAGTTGCTTCCCCTTGTTCCACATCCTTGCCAGCATGAGCTGTGACTTGAGTTTTTGTCTTAGCCAGTCTGATGAATGTAAGATGGAATCTTAGAGTTGAAAAAAAAATCAGTTATACATGGACTGAAAAAAAAATTAGAGAAACAACACTCTTCACAATAGCCACAAATAATATAAAATATATTGGTTTAACTCTAACCAAGAAAGTGAAAGACCCATATGACAAGAACTTCAAGTCTCTCAGAAAATAAATTGAAAAAGATATCAGAAGAAGGAAAGATTTTTCCATGCTCATGGATTGGTAAGATTAACAGTAAAAATAGCCATCCTGCCAAAAGCAATCTACAGATTTAGTGCAATCCCCATCAAAATTCCAACACAATTCTTTACATACTTTGAAAAAGTAATCTTTAGCTTCATATAGGAAAAACAACAGAATAGCTAAAAAATTCTGTAGAATAAAAGAGCTTTAGAAGCTATCTCCATCCCTGATTTTAAGCTCTACTACAGAGCAATAGTAATAAAAACTATATGGTATTGGCATAATAACAGATAGGTTGATAAACAGAATCGAATTGAAGACCCAGAAATAAATCCACACACCTATGGACACTTTTTTTTTTATAAAGAAACCAATATCATACAAGAAAAAAAAAAGAAAGAAAGAAAGCATCTTCAACAAATGCTGGTCTAACTTGATGTCTTCATGTGGAAGTATACAAATGGATCCATATTTATCATTCTGCGAAAAACTCAAGTCCAAATGGATCAAAGACCTCGATATAAAAACAAATATGCTAAATATAACATATTTGGGGAATAATTTTGAATGCATTGTTAGAGGAGACAACTTCCTAAACAGAATACCAGTAGCTTGGGCACTAAGATCAACAATTAAAAAAAAATGGGACCTCATGATACTGAAAAGCTTCTGCAAGTCAAAGGACACTGCCAATAAAACAAAACAGCAACCTACAGAATAGGAAAAGATCTTCACCAACCCTACATCTGCCTGATGGCTAATATCCAAAATATATAAAGAACACAAGAAATTAGACACCAACACACCATATAACCCAATTAAAAATAGGCAGAGAGGAGATGAGAAAAAAAGGGTGGGATTAGGAGGGAATAGGGAGCGGGACACAGCTGGGAGACAGAGTTAATAACATGCAACTCATAATAAAAATAAAAAAATCCACAACAATTTGGAACAATAAAAAGTGTTTACACAATGAAAACTTAAAAAAAAAATAGGGTACAGAGCTAAACAGAGAATTCTCAACAGAGAAACCAATAATGACCCAGAAGCACTTAAAGAAATGTTCAACGTCCATAGTGACCAGGGAAACACAAATCAAAATGAATCGTATTTCTTTAATAGGGGAGTATAATGGATGTGTTTCATGTATTTATTAACCTTTTGTAATTTTTCATTTGAAAACTGACTGTTTAGTTTCTTTTTCAGTTTTTTTATATTGTACATAGTAATCCCTTCTTTTTCATAATTAAATTTATTTATTTTTATTAATTACAGTTTATTCACTTTGTACCCCTCCCCATGAGACCCTCCTTCCTCCCCTCCCGGTCCCAGGTCCCATCCTCCCTCCCCCTTTTTCACGCATGCCCCTCCCCAAGTCCACTGATAGAGGAGGTCCTCCTCTCCTTCCTTCTGATCAAGAATGGCTGCAATGTCATCTTCTGTGGCCTGGTAAGGCTGCTCTCCCCTCAGGGGGAGGTGATCAAAGAACAGGCCAATCAGATTATCTCAGAGGCAGTCCCTCTTCCCATTACTATGTAACCCACTTGGACATTAAGCTGCCATGGACTACATCTGTGCAAGGGTTCTAGGTTATCTCCATGCCTGGTACTTGGTTGGAGTATTAGTCTCTGAGAAGAGCCCTGTGTTCAAATTTTCTGGTTCAGTTGCTCTCCTTGTGGGGTTCCTGTCCTCTCCAGATCTTACTATTTTCCACTTCTTACATAAGATTCCTTGCACATTGCCCAACAGTTGGCCATAAGTCTCAGCGTCTGCTTTGATAGTCTGCAGGGTAGATCCTTTCAGAGGCCCTCTGTGGCAAGTTCCTAGTTTGTTTCCTGTTTTCTTCTTCTTCTGGTGTCCATCTTCTTTGTCTTTCGGGATGGAGATTGAGCGTTTTAGTCAGGGTCCACTCTCTTGATTAGTTTCTTTAGATGTACAGTTTTAGTAAGTTTATCTTATGTTATATGTTTATATGAGTCAGTATATACTGTGTGTGTCTTTCTGCCTCTTGGACAGGTCACTTTAATCCCTTCTTAAATGAACAGATGATAAAGATTTTCTTCTGTTCTATAGCATGTCACTTATGTTAATTGCTTCTTTTGCTATACAATTGTGTTTTCAATGGAACACTATCTCATATGGCATTATGGCTCTTATCACTTATCACTTGATCTGCTAGAATTTTATTCAGAAAGCACCTACATAGGACATATCCTGAATGTTTTATATCTGTTTTCCTCGAGTAGTTGCAGAATAATCTGTCTAGAACCAAGCACCTGTGTTCAAATTTTGCTTTAGCTCTGTGTTGATCATCAGAATGGAGTCACTTCAATTGACTTTGTGTTTGTGTGTGTGTTTGCGTGTGTGTGTGTGTGTGTGTGTGTGTTGCTTGCACGCACCTCTGTGTATGCCAGTGCTTGCATGCGCATGTACACAAGAAAGCATGTGTACATGTGAATGTATGTGTGTTTATCTGGATACATGCAGAAGACAGAAGTGGATGCCAGGTGTCTTTGCTCAGTAGCTGTCATTCATTCTTATTTCTCAAAACTGGATATCTCACTAGATTTGGAGCCCAACAACAAGTGACATTGCCTGGACCACAAGTGTCTGTGCTCCTCTTGTTTTGAACACTTTACCACTAACTTTTTATGCAGATGCAAGTCTTCATGCTTGAGTAGGAGGCATCCTACTAGCAGAGTCATCCCTCTAGCCTCTTCTGTTTATATTTCTTTTGTTTTTCATGGACATATTCCTTAGGCTGCAAGACTACCTGTTTAATAAGATAAATTTTATGTGACTTCTGATCACTGAGACTGACACACACTGGTTTTGTGAAAAGCATGTTGCTCCCTGAGATTTGTAATACTTCTTTTTTGCCACATATCTGTGAAGCTTTTTTTATTTCAGGGCATTTCTGCTTTCATTATTTGGCTCATAGCTATAAAGTTTGGTATCTTGCTAATTACATGTTACTAATACTCCTCTGGAGATGCATAATCAAGTGATTTGGTAGGTGGAATAAAATACTGCAAATGTTATTGCTGTGATTATTCGGCTTCCAAGATGTTTTAAATCAGTACTCAGATGATGGGTTATAGAGAAAGCTCTGGGTTAAATAAAACCCATTTGTGCAATCTTGTAAATGGTCTATTTAACCTTATTCTTTAGGGGAAGAGAAGAAAATCTGTACCTTAAGTCCACTCAAAAGAATTATTGTTAAAACAGTCTGACAGTTTTTATATTCAGGTCCTCAGAAAGTATCTTTTGTTTTGCCTTTTACTATTTTATAATATATATAAGAGATACAATTATATAATAAACATAATGTGGGAGTGTATTTTTTTCAGCCCTTGAACACATTCAGGGAGAAAAGTGAAACTCAAAACACAGAAATAGTTTATTGTCTTTCAAAAGTCCGTAACTCTACTGTATGTTATTTTTGTAAAGACAAGAGCTTACTGTTTGTTCTTTGACACAGTGTCATCAGCAACCTGTAAGATTCTTTACTGTGAGTAGTTGTTTGAAAATTTGACAACACTACTCTTGGAAGATAAGCTCATATTCTTACATCAAATACTCCAGCAAAGCACCTTTCCATTTTTATATGTTCTCTGTAGACAAGGGAAGGAAGAAAAGGTAAGATGGGAAGTCAGCAAATGGACATGAAATATTTTCACAAAAACGAACACATAAAATAAAGATATGCAACATATAAGGACATTTCTATGATACAACATGATAATAAATAATGTAGATTACCTGGTAAGCAGACATGAATGAATATTTAAACATTCTTTTGTAGAGAAAAGACATTGCATGACACAAATGTTTTTGAAATCATGAGATTAAGATGTATTATTTTCTTTGATTATTTTACCAGGATTGTTACCACCATGAAAATAGAAAACTGAAAATTTTGGCAAGGAAGCAGAGAGAGAGAGAGAGAGAGAGAGAGAGAGGAATCATCATACTGTGCGGGGGAATGTAAGTGAATGTATGTACTAAGGAACTCAGGAAAGCATGTTCTCAAATAAAAGTATGACACGAGAAAACTAGAAATCAAGAACAAAACTACTGTGTGTATGCATTAAGGAATAAAAGATCTCATTTAAAAGAAGTACCTACATTCCCCCTTTAAAATACAATTTGCTTCAGAAAGTGGTGACATAGAAATCCACAGTGCTCCTAAAGAGACAACCTAAGAGAGAATCTGTGTGATGTAATCAACAAAGTTAGAGAAATAGAGCTAGCAAAGTCATTTGGTGCCCAGATGATTTCACACAAGCTCCAGATGCCAGACATGGAGGTGCAGGATTTGGTGTGTCCTTTTCACTGCAGATCAGGATAAGTACAGTAAGCAGTAGGCATGACACAACCTAAATGCTCTCCTGGCTTGAAATTTCTTCTTCCAAACAAATTAATCCATGATCTTTAAATTTGACTTCATTCAAGTTCTTAGTACAGGGGCAAAATGAAATTAGGTTCTTAGTCACCATATAAAAACGGTGTTTAGCCTAATTATAGAGTTCTTGTTTGCCTCTAAAACCTCTAGCGTTCATATTTCTCTCAGCATTTGTGTCTGCCAAACCCCCACAAGAATGCCTCATCAAACTCTGATTCTGATATGTTAAATCATTTCTAGCCATCAGTACCAAACTCTTCTGCATTCCAACCAAAAATTAGTTTCAATGTCCTGACAACTTAGTCAGGTTTCTCACAACGACCATACTTCTTAGCCATACTTGACCACACTTCATGTTTCTTACTTTGTTTTCCTGTTGTGACAAAATACAAACCCACTATTCTCCTCACCATCACAATTGCAGCGTACCTCTTATTGCCTTTGTAACATCTTTTAATACTTGCAAGCAAAACTTCACTTGGTTCTTCACAGAACACAGTTGTATTCAGGCAAGAGTGAGCTTTGTGACAGCCTGTTGTAGGACCCTTTGCTGTGTTTTAAAATTCTCATTTAAAGCTATCCAGCTAAGTCTCAAGCTGCTGAAAATGTTTCTATAGATGGCCTAAGTTATCAGTAGCAACTAGGAACCCAGGAAAGAGCATTTTGGTTTTTACCCTTTTATCTATCAAATAACATTTCTGCTTTCATTTCTAAAGATGCAGAGAAGTTACTCAAGGCATCCATTAAATTAAATAGATGCCAGAAATTGTTTATTCATTAAAAGTGAAGTTTCCTTTCTCCACAATCTCTTTTTGAGTGCCTCTTGACATAAAATCATAGCAGTACGCTTTAGCACAGGAATCCTATCTATATAACAGAAATGACTGCTTCCAACAATTATTAGGTCAAGTCTCCTCCCTTCTCCACTCCTGATGGATACCTTGATGTCTCCCACAAGCACTCCTTTCTAGAGACTTACTAAACTCCATAAAGGTCCTAGAGCTATTTGCAGCATGGGTTGCAAAGTAAGAATGTCATAACATTCTTTCATTCTTCCAAACAAGGACAAAACTCTGCAGGAAGAAGTGGTGTCGTGGTAGGTTAGGGCTGAGGCACAGACTACAACTTAGTCTCCTCATTTGTCATTTGAGCTTTGTTTTCATTTTGTTCATCCCTTATTAGGCCATATCCAGGCACAATTAAAGAAAGCCTATTATATCATTCAGATAACTTAGAGACAAATCTTACATAAATGTAAAGCATTACTAAAATAAAAAGGTCAATTTAGCTTTTAATGAAAGCTGAAAAATATGTCTATGTTTCTTTCATTTGCAGCCCACTGAAAATAAAAGAACCAAGAATAAAAATCAGATATAGTTTTAAGTTATTATTTTAAGTCATATTAGAAATGTTTCCTACTAAGCTGTGGAATATAACTGACCCCATATCTTTTTTAACTTTTATTAATTACACTTTATTCACTTTGTATATTGACCCCATATCTTATATTGACACCTGGTCTATCAAAATATGCAGAGATTTCAATAGGAAGATACATGAGAAATAGATGAGAATGGAAACAATAAAAATGTTACTGTTGTCTTGCATCATTTCCTTCATCTGCTTGAATGTGGAAACCTTATGGAAGAAGAGGGAGATAGAAAGACCTGGAGGGTACAGAAACTCCCTGTACAGAAACAAGGAGACCAACAGAGTGAAAAAACCTGGGCCCAGCAGTACTTGCAGAGACTGATACTTCAACCAAGGACCATGCATGAAAAGGACCTAGACCCCCTGCTCAGAGGAAGCCCATAAGCTGCTCAGTCTCCAAATGGGTGCCCTAGTAATGGGAACAGTGGCTGTTTCTGACATGAACTCAGTGCAGGCTCATTGATCACCTCCACTTCTGGGAGAGGGAAGGACCAGCCTTACCCAGCCACAGAGGAAGACAATGCAGACAGTCCTAATGAGACCTGGTAGACTAAGGTCAGGTAGAAGGGGAAGAGGTCAACCCCTATCAGTGGGGTAGGAAAGGGGCATGGGAGGAGAAGAGGAAAGGAGAGTAGGACTGGGAGGAGTCAAGGGAGGGGGCTACAACCAGGAAACAAAGTGAATAAATTATAATAAACAAACAAGCGAATAGATAGATAGATAAATAAGTGGGGAAAAGTTATTAGTGGCAATGAAGATGTCGTATGTTTTTGAAAGTATGGCAGAAGTGAAAATCAGGCTTTTGATTCCAAAATGCCATTTGAACTTTTAATTTATTAATATATGTTTAAACAGCTAGCACATATAATAGGATTACCTGTGCAATCAGGACATCATAATGGAATCTACTTTCATCCCTCTGCCATATGTGCTATACATCTAGAAATGAAACTTTTTTTAAGTTAGTAGGAATAAAAGACCTATGCTGGGGCCAAGGATCATATAAATGAGGCAGGAGAAAATTTTTCTTATGAGAAAAGTGTATTCTCAATGTATTAATAACAAAATACATATACTAAAAAAACAGTATTCTCTATGAAAGAAAGCTGAGGTGAGGACTGTGTGAGGCGGGGCCAAGCATGTAAAAGTCACAGAATGAACCCGAGGTTAATCCTTGCTCAAAAGATGAACAACCCTCATTCTTTTTCTCGCTTGACTCCCTATGTTTTACCATTTCAGGTTCTTTTCCACAAATAGCTTTGATATTCAAAAAGTACCATTGTTAATTTGTTGAACCAAGGTTGGGACATAGTATACACAAAGCCGCCTTCTATGCTCAGCCGTGAACACCAGTTTCGCTGTCATACCAATTTCATTATTAATAGTTCATCTCTCACTGTCATTTGTGGCCCAATTTAGATGATAGTTATTTTTCACCCTATTTTAATGTGACATTGAAGGAGAGCAATGAAGCTGTTAATTTCTGATGTAGGGAGGAAAGAGAGAGGTGGTAGAATAGTTTATACAAGAAAATAATTTGAATTTAAATAGACATAGCATTTCTTGGTGTCTGTACATCAGGTAATAGGCTAATTCAAGGCACTGTGCAGGGAAGAAAGACATAAGAAGCACATTTAAAGAGAGAAAAAAGAAAAGACTGGAGAGAACTATAGAGAGAGATAAAAAGGAAGAAACAAAGTAGGGAGGAGAAAAATGGAAAATAAGGAAGCGGAAGATTTGATGTGGAGACAGAAATAGGTTGTTTTTTTGTTTTGTTTTGTTTCTTTTTTTGGTCATTTATTCCATTAAATAATTTCCTCTCCATAAGTTCATCACCCAAAGAGAATAACTAATCCTTTACCTTGGTGGTCTGGAAGCTAATTATACTTTTCTCTAAAATGTATAAAACAAGATTTTCAAACTTTGCCCTATAGCTACCAAGTTATACTCAAGTCACTTATGCTCTAAAAAAGAATGACCCAAATAAACTGGAAAAAAAAATGTTAATTGTAGGAGAGCTTCAGTGACCAAATTGATTCACTGAACAGACACACTCAGCATAAAATCTGATTGCACAAAACAATTCATGCTGTGGATTTCTTCCCATTTGTGTTTTTATCACTTTCTGGCTCAATATAGTCTAATAATATAATCTCATAGAAATGAAAATTACACTATTGCAGAGAGCTAATTTTTACTAGTCTTTTTGGTGTCAAAACTTACATAGATTCCAATTTGAACCCATACAGCCTTTATAGACACATTCTTCCTTAACATGTGGCTAGAATTCTCTGAGTCCTACAAACTCACTTTCTCTTATGACTGCAGGTCTTTCATAATGCTGCAACTTAAAGCATTTATATTAATGTGGGGTAGTTTCTTCTTCAAGAAGCCTAGGTGCTGAGGAGAAAATTCAGGTCCACAGGCCTCAATATCGCACAGCTGGGAGTGTTGAAGGGAAAATGCAAGAGTCTATAAACTTTATAGTTTAGAAGGCTTAGAGGCTTAGAAGCCCACAAAGAGCAGATCGCTATGGCCATGTGGAAGAAACCTTTTGCTGGGAAAAGAATCTGCAGACGGGTCCCAAGACCCATTCTGCAAAGCAGAAGACTACAACCAACTAGCACTGAACACGGAGCTGAAGAAAGGTTCCAGTCCTGGCTCTGCTCCTTTAGAGTGGGTGACTGGACCTGGTGTCAGCACCAGAAGGCTTGTTGTTGAAATGAAACTGAGTGCCTTTTTGTCTAACACCTCAAAACAGATGCATCCGTACCAAACAAATCACCATGTGGAAACTTTCCAAAATGCCTTCTCTCCCTCACTTAATAGTGGTGATACAGAATTCACACTAAATTGCAATAAAAAGTTTTTAAAGAATAATAATTTTTTAAAATCCTCCTGGACTGGATCCCAGCTTGGTCCTTGGTGGCCCATTGATGTTAGGTGTGACCATTAAACTCTATATGCCTCTGTGGACATACCTAGAAAATGGAAGCTGTGACCTGACCCACACTTCTTGGGAATGACAATAGGATGTGGTAATATGTGGTCCATCTACTCTGGAAGCTGTGAAATATGACTAGCAGTCAGATCATGTGACTAGTACAGAACGCAACTGTTTGCTTTATCCAAACAAAAGCACCCTGTTTGGACTGGAGTTCTGATAATGGTTACTAATGGGGACCACATCCAGAGAGCTTTTCAGCAGTGAATCGAGCCAGTCAGTAACCTCAAGAGCATCCAATCATACCCAGCTCTGCCACTGATCCATTATCATATTCTTATTTTTCATTATGTGCTGTTTATTGTTCATCTACATTTGTTTCTCTCCATTGAAATGTAACTATCCCTCATGACTTGTCAAAGTAGTGATAATAAGTGACTTTTTGTAGGCTACTCTTATTTCTCATAACTTGGTGTAATTTGTTTATTTTTTATCTATATTGTTTTCTGCTTTAGAATATAAGTACCCCCCCCATAACTGGTCAAAGAGGTGATAATAAGCTCTTATTGGTTCATTGGATATCAGGAAGGAAGAAGAAAAAATAAGAGCCAGAGGACAGAAGGAGTGTGGTGAAAAGCCATCTTCTGGGAATAATATGACTATTCACTCACTCAAAGTGTCTATGGTTACCTGCATTAGACTTACATAATACTGGGCCTGTGAACATTGTAATACGGATGAGGTAGATGCTTGTGAGGATCTTTCCCTGAGGAGTTGTAGGCAATTAGTTGTTCCTGGGGGAATTGGCATCATATATCTCAGTAGTGTCTATACTATTTTCCTTGTTCAAGTAAATAATCTCCCATCCATGGCAACCCTAAATAAATGCAGTGGGTCCCTAACAAAAGACATGGAAGTAGTAGAGAGAATGAGAGAGAAAAGAATGTGTGTGTGTGTGTCTATGTTTGAAGCTGTAAGAGAATAATTAATACAGCAAAAGCATATTCAGATAGGAATGGGCTGTATACTCATAGTATTATTGTTGTAAGATACAGAAGACAAAACTCAGAGACACACACAGGAAGGTGGCACTGGTGACTCCACTATCCCTCTGACAAAATGCCTGACAAAAACAATTTAGGGGAGGAAGAAAATTATTTCGGCTCACACCTGCATAATATAGTACATCATGGCAGAAAGTCATGGCAACAGAATCATCAGGCAACTGATCACATTGCATCAGACAACAAGTAAGAGAGAGGTCAAAGCCAGAGCTCAGCTTGCTTTCTAGTTTTCCTTCAGTCCGGGATGCTAGCCTCTGGAATGATTCACTCACATTAAGGTAGATCTTCTTTCCTCATTTAATCCAGCCCAGAAAATCCATCACAGAAATGCCCAGATGTTTGTCTTCTAGATGATTCTATATCTTGTCAGGTTTATAATAATATTAACTGTTACAAAGACCTTGGAGCTCAAGGACAGAGATGATTACAATGTATCTATTATCCAAGGAACACTGAATATTGTTCCAGTAATCTGAAGCAAGGGGTAGATGTGGGATTGATGCTATATCCACCCTTCAATCAGAAATAATACAATAAAGACCTTGGTTCCAGAGCTCTAAACCCTGGCTTAGGAGATAATGAATATCTGTAATCTTACCCTCAGAGTTTTATATTATATTTTTACTTCACTCCCAGTCAAATAAAACAGTGTGTGTTCAAGATGGGGAATAGCATTACAAAGTTTTAGTATCAACAATCTTGGTGGGGAACTTCAAGGAGTCTAGGATAAGAGGGACCAGTTTCTTGTGGATCAAATGGATGAGAATTGAGTTTTCCTGAGACACAAAGGAACTAAACGTTGGAGGTTGAGTCTCCTGGTATAAGTCAATTGAATACTCTGGTCTTAATTTTCTTTTCAATAAAATAAAACCAATTTTAGATGCCTTTTAAATTAAACTACTAGTATTTCTACAAAATACCATGAGAGGAAATAACTGAGTGATCTTTGAGGTTGATGAGGAATCTGATTGTTGAAAATTGTCATGACTTATGATAGAAGTCAAGCACAAAGTAGATAATTTTAGGGAAAACAACTCTTCCCTGTATTGGTGACTCCTGTGAGAATGGATGGCTCACACATGGGAGCTTGAACAGCACTTTGGGGATGGGATCTCCAAAGCATTCAATCGTGTACCTAAGATGAAGGTCATGGGTTGTGTGGGTGTGTGTAAGAAAGAGAAAGGGATTGAGAGACAGAGAGAGACAAAAAATGGATGAGGATTTCTAATGCCTTAGCTTGTAGTTTGGGGTGTTCTGGCAATGTTGACTGATCCAGTTCCAGTCAGATTCCCAGGAGCCTTCTGAATATGTTGCTTTCTTTAGCCAAACCCAGTCTCCTCTGTCTGCTAACGTCAAACCAACTATCTGACCACAGACTGTCCTGACTCAGTGGGCAACTGTATTCCTCTGAACCATTAGTGAGGTCACTGTTTTGTTTCTAGGGATAGAAAGCCAAATTTGAATTAGTTTACCAAAGGGAAGGTATTTTATTTTGTTTGCTTTAAATGAAGATAAGGAGTTAGATTGTGCTTTGTTTTTAGAGTAAAAAGAAGAAGTGGAAGCTCTTCTCTGACTTTGGTGTGGGTGGAGGGCAGTCCTTTTATCAGGAATTTTATCTGAATAAACCTGTGCTCATTCTCTGAATCACTCATTTGCTGGGTGGGATTCTTATTTTGATTTAAATTTTCCTAGGTACCCAACCTGAATAGAGTCCCTGGATTCAGTGATATCTCTTCTAGAGTGATTACATTTAAAAAGAGGAACATGGGAGTTGGGTAAGAGGCTAAAGGACTTCTCCAAGAAGGCAGCTCTGACCCCTATTGACTAGCATTCACTAGCATTCACTGGACTGGAAGGTACTTTGAATGTTACTGGCAGAGAAAAGTAATAAGCAATGTCACCTAGCTATAAAGTCTGTAACCAAAAATAGTGACCAGTCTCTCAGATACATACACAATTGGGGTAAAATGTTATTGACTTAACAAACCACTTTTTGATTGGAGTTAAAGCCTACTCCATGAGATGGAAGCTGTACCTGCTAAAATGACCGAAAGCCCATTATTAGAAAAGTCATAGAAAACTATTATTCTGCTAAATGAATGTTGTAATAAAATGGCTCTAATGATATGTTATTATGCCCACAATTCAGTACACAACAGGATTAATGCATACATGAATTCATGGACTGTGAGGGTGTGCACAAGACCTGTGCAAGTTCAAGCCAGACAAAATCCCAACACAGAGAAGGCAAAGTTGGCACAAAGCCCCACACTTAGCCGAGAAGCTATTTGCAATTGATACCTGCAGTTTTCTCTAACGGAGTGTCCTTGAATACATCCACTGCCTTCCAGGGCAGAGTCCATGCTCAGAATAACACAAAGTGGACCCCAGGGTTTGGAGTGGTTTTGTTTGTTTGTGTGTTTTGTTTTGTCTTTGCTTAGTTTAGTTTGGTTTGGTTTGGGTTTTTCCTTTCCTTGTGTTGTTACTCGTTTATTTCACTTTCTGTTCTTTATTTTCTTAAGTGAAAAAAACGTAAAATTGGATGGATAGGAAAGTTGGTTGGGAGGATCTGGGAGGAGTTTGAGGAGGAAAAATGACACAATCAAAATATATTGCATGAGAGATCATGTCTGATTGCATGCGGGTTGATGCCCCAGGTCCCGCCTCTGAGAAAAAGGTATCGGACGGGTCTGATGCTCTTTGGGTGGATGACACCTAAATGAACATCGGTACAAAGTCCCAATTTATTTCTAATATCAGAGATCAGACCTCTACTCTTGCCTGATGCGTCTAAAACAAAAAGGGGGAACTGTAGAGAGCTGCGTAATGCCGCGCCTTAAAGATGGAGCTGGTTTCCACCTTCCACCTTCCTGATGGTGAGTGCTCTCTGTCACGAACTCCACATTTGGCTAAGGCTGAGGATCTGGCTTGCTTCCATGTATGTGGACCTATCTGCATTGCCCACATGGCATGCTGAGGTTGGCTACCCAGAGGCTATTTAAGCTGTGGCTTGGCTTTCCCCAGGGTCCGATGATTGTTCGAGGTTCCTGAATAAACTGCATTGAAAAAAAAAAAAAAAAGAAATAGAAAAACAAACAGTCTTTTAAAAATTGGGAAGCTCAACCCAAAGAAGCTAAGTAACAAGGAGGGCCCAAAGGAGGGTGTGGGAATCTTGCATGGAAGGAGAAATAGTATAGTCGGTGGGGGGAGGGGTGTTGAAGAGAGGGAACAGATAAGAGAGGGAACCCTGAGGGAAATCAGGGTAAGGATCAGATATGGGGAAAGAAGAGGTGGGAGGATGGAAGGCTTGCAGAGAGAGAAGAAATCATGGGTAGGGGAATCTCTCAGACAACCTGGAAACCCTCAATGGGATGGGCCCCTTGAAATATATGAGGGGACTCTAGCTGAGAGCCCTGGGGGCAGGGGCTATGGAAACTGGAGAGGCCACCTTCTAACCAAACAGGATTCCTGGTGGAGGAGGGGAACACCAACCCATCTACTAAAACTTCTACCCAGAATTTATCCTGCCTACACAATGCTCAAGGATAAAGATGTAGCCGAGATTGGGGGAACGTGCAACCAATGCTTAGTTCAACTGAGACACATTCCATGGGAGAAAGCCAAACCCTGGTACTACTGGTGTTTGCAGAGAGCCATGCTGGGCTCTTCTCTGAGGGGCTCTGCCCAGCAACATATCCAAACAGAAACTGAGACTCACAGCCAAACCATGCGTGTAGCAGTAGGGAGCCACACAGAAGAGTGGGGGAAAGGATAGACAGGAACTTCACAAGAAGACAAACAATCCCAACTAACCTGAGCCCAGAGGGGCTTCGGATCGTGCGTGGATTAGACCTAGGCTCTACACGTACTTACCCAATGGGCAGCTCAGCTTCCATGTGAGTCTCCAAGAAAGGGGATTGGAGCAGTCTCTGACATGGTCTCTGCTGCATGCTTCCAATCGCTTCTCCCTGGTGGGGCTGTGTTGCGGGGACACCGTGAAAGAGGGAGCACCCAGCCCTGATGTGGCTTTGTGTGGAGGACTCCCTTTTTTTAAGGGGCAGAGGAGGGGAAATAGGGAGACGTAGGAGAGACAGAGAGGAGGGACCCGGAGGAAACGAGGGAGTGGGCTAGGACTGAGATATAAAGAGCATAACTAAATAAAAATAAATAAACAAATTTTAAAAATAAAAGTAAAAACAATTGGGACATTCAAACACAGACACTGAATAATTGTCATGAGTTGGGAAAAGATCTTAATCTGAATCACTACACTGTCCTTTCTTGTGTCCTGATCTTTCTCTTCCTTTTTATTTTTATTATTTTTTTCTTTATTCACTTTACATCTTGTTGTAACCCCATCCCTCCTCCCCTCCCAGGCCCACCTTTCCTTCCTCCTCCTCCCTTTCCCCTTTTCCTCAGAAAAGGGGAGCTCCCTTTCCCATCCAGCCCCAGCTCATCAAGTTGCATCAGGACTAAGAATGTCCTCTTCCCCTGTGTCATGTTGAGGCAGTCCCTCCAGAGGGAAGTGATCAAAAAGCTGGCAACTACATCCATGTCCTATGCAGTCCCCACTTCCCTTACTAGAGGGTCCACTTGAGGCCTAAGTTGCCCATCTGCTACATCTTTGTAGGGGCCTAGGTCCAGTTAGTGCATGGTCCTTGTTGATGCTTCAGTCTCAGCAAACCCCTCTGTGCCCTGGTTAGTTGGCTCTGTTTTTTGTTTTTTTTTTGTTTGTTTGTTTGTTTGTTTTTACAAATTTTAAAACTTATTATTTTATAATTTATTCATTTTTATATCCCGATTGTAGCCCCCTCCCTCAACTCCTCCCTGTCCCACCCTCCCTTCTTCTTCCCCTATCCCTTCCCCCAGTCCACTGAAAGGGGGAGTTCTCTTCCTCTGCCACTTGACCCTAGCTTATCAAGTCTCATCAGGACTGCTGTTTTTGTTTTTGTTTTTGTTTTCATGGAGCTCTTGTCACCTTCTGGTCATTTTCTCTTTTTTTATTTTTATTTTTTTCTTCACAATTTATTCATTATATATCCCAATTTAAGCCTCTCCCTCAACTCCCCCAGTCCCACCTCCCTTTCTCTTTCCTCCATCCCCTTCCCCTAGTCCACTGAAAGGGGGAGTTCTCCACTGTTGCCATCTGCCCGTAGTTTGTTAATTCTCATCAGGACTGCCTGGATCCTCTTCTTCCACAGCCTGGCGAAGCTGCATCATCAGGGGCGAGTGATCAAAGAACATTCCACTGAGTTCAAGACAGAGGCAGCCCCTGCTCCCCCACTCAGATACTCCACATGGAGACTGAGCTGCCAGTTGGCTACATCTGAGCAAGGGGTCTAGGTCCTCTCCATGCATGGTCCTCTGTTCTTTGCTCTTCTTTAATATCACTTGTATCTCACAGACAGCAAACTCTGTTTCCCTTAAGGAAGGTCTGTCTTGAGGTTAATTTTAAGGGGAAATAAATGTCTGGAAAATCAAAGAAGGAAAAAAAATACATGAAATGTACAAAGTCGACATCAGATGTCATGCACAGTGTAATAACTCAGATCTTCTCAGATCTTTACACAGAGCCTGCTGCTGAAAGGCAGACCTAACCAGACTAAAACACTGCGTATGAATAGCTTATTTCCTGACCCGTAATCATAGTATGTAAATGCGAACGTTCCTTGGAGTTAGACGTAACACTGAAAGAGAAATAGAAGCCTCTATGGGAGCACAAACATATAGTAGCCTTAATGAACAAATAACTTTAGAGCAAACAAATGTTTGTTTGCTTAGACAATGTCTCTTTAAGAGCATGTCATTGTGGGTCTGGAGGGCCTCCTTCTTGACACAAGAGGGAACACTCAGAGGAATTGCTTCCAGAAGGGAAACCTGGAGTGTTTCTTTTCTCAGTCTGTAGAATTAGTCGTGGTTCTGCAAGCACCTCCTCCTACATGGCAAATGACTAAAGCCAAGGGATGCTCTCTAGGACAACACAAAGTCAGACTTCAGACCAGAATTTGGTGTTTGGTGGGCGTGTGTTGGTATTTTTAGCTCTGAGACTCAGTGTCATCAAAAGAGCCGAACATCCAAGTCTTTCAGTTTCTAGAGGACACTTCAGGGTCCATGTCTGAGTGAGGAGCTTGTTCCCTTGGCCACCGGCCCAGGCCCCTTCATGGCTCTGCTAGAGGTGGGAGGACATGGCTGATTGTGGCAAACCTCAGCTCCCATCATGTCTGGCTCTGGCAACCAGCAAAGGTTAAAATAATTTTAATAAAGTCTTAATGAATAGCACAAAGTCTCAGAGTTAGTTATTCCTTGGTCAATGGTGTTTAAGGCAAAAATCTGGCATTAACATATTTTACTAGAACCATTTGCCACCATGGTTCATGCCAACTGTTTACTCATCTATGAAATACTTGTGGAACACTGCAATGAATGTTCATAGTTAGTGCGATGACAACCACAATGAGCTCAGAACTGATGAGCCCTCCTCTCTTGTAGTCCTCAATGCAGCAGTCCTGTTTTAAAGATGAGCATATTGAGACTTCAGGAAGTTAAATAAGTTTTCTACATCACTAGGAAAGTAATGGTAGGAACTGGATTCAAATTCATGTTCTTCCCATCTTTGTGTTCTTCATCAGCTAGTAAAATAGGATAATGTGTAACTGATTACAATATAATAGCTACCAAATAATGCTTTATGCAAACCTTTAAGAGCTGTAAAAATCCTCATGAGAGACAGCTAGGCCAGTCAAGGCAGACAGAGACTTCCTGGCATGACAATTTAGAGATGGGTTTGAAATAAACAGGACTTGTCATTTGGACTAAAAAGCATAGAGTAATCAAAGGCATAAAGAATCAAGAATGGTGTGTTTAGGGGAGTTCTGAGTAGTACAGCAAGCTTGAATTTACACCAGGCAGCCATAGGTCAGTAAAGGAAGGGTTTGGGAGGAAGGGGAGCTTTCTCCAGCAGCACTGTGAAGCTAGGTTGGCAGCAACAAACATGGCGGTCTGGGATGCTGGTTAGGGTCTGGGCAGACATGCAAACCTATCCCTTCTGGTGATTGTGGGAAGAGCATTTGGGTGCTAGTGGCCATCATGTAACATACAGTATTCTTGTTCTTCATTTGCTTGTTTTCACCTTGGTGGTTCAAACAATTCTCTGTGGGTTTTTGCCAAGCTATTCAGGCATGGTAACTGAAAAGCAAACAAACAAACAAAAGCAAAACAAAACAGAAAACCTTCAAGCATATGTATGTTGTGTGTACATGTGATCACAGCTAATTAAAACCATATTTGATGATGTGTAAGGAGGAAAATACCCCATTCCTTTAAAGCAATGTTTAAGAAGAGACTTGACCAATGAGATGCCTTTATCCTTTATCTGCATTGTGATATGCTGGGCTGATGCAGAAACTGGCCTGCTGGAGTTTGTCGTGACTCCAGGAAAATAAATAAAGCTTTTTTTTTTTCTTTTCTTTTCTTTTTTTTTTTTTTTTTTTTTTTTTTTTTGTGAGCCATTGGAAGCTACTACTCAAATTCTCTCCTACTCTGGGGAACTCAGTAGAAACTCATACCTTCCTGGGACCCCAATGCCTACCTTCTTTTCCAAATCCTCTAGGAAAAGCCAAAAAAGCCAAAATAGTATATCCTTGCTTTGTCTCCAAAGGCAAGGGATACACTGTGTCACTTAAGGAGAAAAGATGATTGACATGTTTAGTTGTCGGTGCTGGGGGCGGGGAGAAGTAAAGGAACTATATAGCTTGTAGCTGCAGAAAGATTTAAAGATAAAAATATGAAAGCTTTCTGTCTCCCCTTCTTTCATAAGATTCCCTGGACTCTGGACAAAGTTTGGCTACGAGTCTCAGTATCTGCTTCAAAATCCTGCTAGGTAGAGTCTTTCAGAGGCCCTCTGTGGTAGACTTCTGACCTATTCCCTGTCTTCTCCTGCTTCCAACTTCTATCATGTCTGTCTTTCTGAATGAGGATTGAGCATCTTCCATAGGGTCTTCCTTGTTGTTTAGTTTCTTAAGGACCATAGATTTTAGTATGTTTATCCTATATTATTCAGCTGATATCCACTTGAGTGAGTATATATCAAATTGTAATAAATGAGAGTAAAAAAAATTTTTAAAAATAATTAAAAGACAAAAATGAAAGCTTAAAATTTGGAGAACTCTTGGGAGACATCCAGGAAAAAAAATGGAAATAGTAGGATACAGAATTCAAGAAAAATAAAGAGTAGAACAAGGAGCTTTTTTCTACATGAGGAGGAGTGACTGAGTCTAACTGGCTTCTTTATTTATCACAATACCATCTTGAGGTATTACTAATCTTTTGGGTAGGAGAAACTGACACTCTGAAGAGATGAACAATTACTGTCTACCCCCAAATACGAAATAATACAGGAGAGTTTAAAATTTAGATATTTTAGACTTCTAAATACTTGTTTTTGAATTTGTCATATACATAGGCTAGCTGTATTACTGTAGTTACCTAATAAATTGTAAACATTATAATTTATGTCTATTTTTAATATTTTGACACTATTCTGACTATGGAAAACAAATTAATCCTTATTAATTATTTTCTGTAGTTCAGGTAAATAAAAGTTATGTTATTGGGAAATGTGTGACTACTTCTTCCCCTTAAAGATTCTGGCAAAATAATAAAAACTGTCTAGAAATGGCCATCCCTGCCTTGAGAGGGAAAATGTAATAAAGTGTTGGGTCTAAATTGCAGCTTTTTCATTTGCCAGCTATTAAATTTTACAACATTATAATTATTTCTTTTTTGGCTATTGTGTTTATACACTGGTAATGGTATGTCTTACCTCACAAGTGAGTCTTAGAGGTATATGGAAAAAGCTTGAAGAAAAAGAAATAAGTTAGGGATGGATAGAGAAAGGGGAAGAGGTAAGAAAGGAAATATGAAAGGAAAGGATATGCAAGAGAAAAGACAGAAAAGGAAATGCTTATCACAATGTCTCAGTATTCAGTAAATGCCTGATGACTTCTCTTTTATTTGAATTAGAGAATTACATATTATTACTAATTTCTATGATCTCTGTTTGAATAGTGATGCCTCCTAAAGTTGTCTCTAATATAGAAATTCCTTTCATTACTCTAAATCAGTAGCCTTCCTATATACAAAAGAAAAATAGGCTGAGAAATAGGGAAACAACACCCTTCACAATAGTCACAAAAATATAAAGTATCTTTGTTTTACGCTAACCAAACAAGTGAAAGACTTGTATGAAAAAAAAAAAAAACTTCAAGTCTCTGAAGAAAGAAATTATAGAAAATATCAAAAGTCGGAAAGATTTCCCATACTCATGGATTGGTAGAATCAACATAGTAAAAATGACCATCTTACCAAAAGCAATCTACATTCAATGCAGTTCCCATCATAAGAGCAACACAATTCTTTACAGATCCTAAGAGAAAAAAAATTCAACATCATATGAAAAAAATTAAAAATGCAGAGGAGCTAAAACAATCTTTGTGATAAAAGATCTTTAGGAGGTATTACCATCCTCGATCTCAATCTGTCCTCTAGAGTAACAGTAATAAAACCTGCATGGTACTGACATAGAAACAAAATGGTAGATCAAAGGAATCGAATTGAAGACCCAGAAATAAACCCACATACTTATGGACCTTGATTTTTGACCAAGGAGTCAAAATCATACAATGAAAAAACGATAGCATCTTCAACAAACAGGGCTGGTCTAGCTGAATATCTACATGTGCAAAAATGCAAATAGATCTATATTTATCACTCTGCTCTAAAGTTCAAGTGGATCAAAGACATCAACATAAAATCAGACACAGTAAATCTGTTAGAAGAAAAATTGGGAAAGAGCCTCGGTCTCATTGACACAGGAGACAACTTCCTGAACAGAGCAACAACAGCTCAGGCTCTAAGATTAACAATTAATAAATGGGACATCATGAAACTGAAAAGCTTCTGTAAAGCAAAGGACATTGTCAACAGAACAAAACGACAGCTTGAAAACTGGGAAAAGATCTTCATCAACCCTATAACCGAAAGAGGGCTATATCCAAATTATATCAAGAACTCAAGAATTAAACTCCAACAAACCAAATAATCCAATTAAAAATGGGCTACAAAATTAAACAGAGAATTCTCAACAGAGGAATATTGAATGGTGGAGAAATATTTAAAGAAATGGTCAACATTCTTAGTCATCAGAGAAATGTAAATCAAAACAACTCTGTGATTCCATCTTACACCCATTAGAGTGGCTATGATCAAAAAAATCAAGTGACCGCACATGCCAACAAGGATGTAGAGAAAGGGGGACACTCCTCCATTGCTGGTGGGAGCACAAGCTTGTACAACCACTTCAGAAATCAATCTGGTGCTTTTTCAGAAAATTGCCAATAGTGCCACCTCAAGACCCAGCTATACCACTCTTGGGCATATACCTGAAAGATGCTCCATAATATAAAAAGGACATTTGTTCAACTTATGTTCATAGCCAGAATTTGGAAACAACATAGATGTCCCTCACACAAAGAATTAATACAGAAATTGTGGTACATTTACACAATGGAATACTATCAACTTTTAAAAACAAGGAAATCATAAAAATAGCTATAAAACTATCAGCTATTAAAATTATGAAAATTTCAGGCAAATGGATGGAACTAGAAAAGATTATCCTGAGTGAGGTACCCCAGAACTAGAAAAACACATATGGAATATACTCACTTATAAGCAGATATTAGCCAAATAATACGGATAACCATACTATAATTCATAGACCTAAAGAAGCTAAATAACAAGAAGGACCCTGGGAAGGATGCTTAATTCTCATTCAGAAACACCAGAAGGGACTGAAGAAATGGAACAAGATGGAAGTCTACCATAAATGTCCTCTGAAAGACTCCATCCAACAATAGATGGACGCAGATGCTAAGACAGCCAAACTTTGGGCAGATATAGGGAGTCTTATGAAAGAGTGGGGGCATAAAAGGACACAGAGCAGACAGAAGCCCCATAAGAAGACCAACAGAACCAACAAATCTCAGCCCATGGGGGCGTGTGGTGACTGATGCACCAACCAAGGACCATGCATGAAAAGGACATAGACCCCTTGCTCACATATAGCAGATAGGCAGCACAATCTTCATGTGGGTTCCCTGGTAAGGGGAGCAGGGGCTGTCTCTGACATGGACTCTGTTGCCCACTCTTTGATCACTTTCATCTGGTGAAGGGGCATTGCCACGCCACAGAGGAAGAGGTTGCAAACAGTCCTAATGAGACTAAATAGGCTTGGGTCATATGGTAGGAGAGGAGAACTCCCCCTTTCTGAGGGAGGTGGGACAGGTAGCAGACGATGAAGGGGGCTACAACGGGATTAAAGTGAAAAAACTATTAAAAAATAATCTAAAATCCCTTTGGTGTGTTTTCATAGAAACAGAAGGATGCTCTCAGACAAGAAAACACACACACACACACACAAACTGGCCAATGTAGTGAATCCATTTGCCAAAAATCCACAATTTTATGCCAGAGGCAAGTGTATGACTTTATTCTTCCTGTCTTTGATGGATATGTGCTATTGAAGAAAAAAAAAATCTTCTGTTTTTGGTAAATTAAAGTTCACTCTTGAGTGTGCTGGAAATTTTTAAGTACAAATTCTTGCTTGCAGACTCTGGCAATATTTCCTTTTTTAAAAAATCTGTAAGGTGTTTTACAAAACCTTACTCACAAATATTTATTTAAAACCTATTTTGTGTTGGAAATGGGTCTGGTCAGGAGGAATGTAACAGTTAGAAAGTGTATAACTTATAAGGCTTAAAGTCAAAACTGAAGAGAAGGGAGATAAACATGAGTTGATATGCATTTAACATTGTGATTAGAAAAGTAGCTGAATGAGAAGGAAAAGAGAAAAAAATGCTCCATTTCTTGAGAATACGTTCTCCATTTTGTTCCTTAATGGTGTGTGTGTGTGTGCGCGCGCGTGTGTGTGCGCGCGCGTGTGTGTGCGCGCGCACACACGATGTGGCTTTGGAAAAGCCATGGAACTTTGACATTTGACCATGACCCAGTCTTAATGTGGCTGCAGTTTTTTTTTTCTAAATCTTCAGTTTTATGATCTCTTAAATAAAAATAAATCTCAACCAAGGTTCAAAATAAATGATAAAATCAACCCTATCTCAGCTGTGTATTTTGTGTGGTATCACTGATGTGTTCGTGGCTTTTACTCTACATGCTTCATTCTCAAGAATGTTTCTCTGACTAGATTCTTCTCTTAGAAACACAGACAGGACCAGAACTCCCCCTTTAGAAACTTACTCCCCATGTAATGACTTTTGTTTTCATTCATAAAAATTGTTGTTTCCACAACCCATTCTTTTTTCCATTTATTTATGTATTTAATTGATCACTTCACAGCCTGATCCCTTCCTTCCTCCCTCTTCTTCCAGTTCCACCATCACACCCCTCTTCCTCTATCCCCTCTTCCTTATTTTCGGAGAAGGGAAAGTCCCCACCATGGTTGTCACCCACCTTGGCCCCTCAAGTCGCAGAAGTGGTAAGTGCATCCTCTCCCACTGAGGCCAGACAAGACAGCCCAGCTAAGGGAAAGGGTACAGGCAGGTAACCAAGTCAGAGACAACCCCTACTCCCGTTGTTAAGGGATCCACATGATGACCAAGTTGCACATTTGCTACATATGTGTAGGGGACCTAAGACCAGGCCATGTATGCTCTTCGGTTGGTGGTTCATTGGAACAGGTTAGTTTACTCTGTAGGTCTTCTTGTGTAGGCTTGACCCTTCTAGCTCTCTCAAGCCTTCCCTCTCCCCATTCTTCTGTCAGCTGTGAGTCTCTGTATCTGTTTCCATCAGCTGCTAGATCAAGCCACTAAGGTAACAATTTTACTAGGCTCCTGTCTGAAAGCATAGTAGTGAATAATTAATAGTGTCAGGGGTTGACTTTCTCCTATGGAGTGGGTCTCAATTTAGGCCAATCTTTGGTACGTCATTCCCTTAATTGCTGTTCCATCTTTATCCCTACATTTCTTGTAGGCAAACAAAAATTGTGGGTGGGTTGGTGTCCTTCTCCCTCCACTGGAAGTCCCATCTGGTTATAGGAGGGGAAGACTTCAGGAGGTGATGACTTCAGGCTCCATACACCACTCCTGTGCATATACCTAAAAGATGTTCCACAAGGACACTTGCTCAAATGTGTGCATAGCAGCTTTATTTGTAATAGCCAGGAAATAGAAACAACCTAGATTTCCTTCAAACAAAGACTGGTGCATTTACACAATGGAATACTAGTCAGCTATTAAAAACAACAATATCATGCAATTTGCAGGCAAATGGATGAAACTATCATTCTGAGTTAGGTGACCCAGACCCAGAAAGACATGCATGGTATGTGCTCACTTAAAAGTGTATATTAACCATAAATTACAGGATAACCATGCTACAAAATCCACAGACACATTGAAGCCAAGGAGGTTCCAAGGGAGGATGCTTGAATCTCATTCTGAAAGGGAAAAAAATAGAGATCTAAAGTAGATGAAGAGAGGGAACTGGATGGGAGTTGGAATGTAGAGGGGAATGGTGGTGAGGATGAGGTATGGAAAGTGGGGTGGAAGAACTGGGAGACAGAATGAAAATCATTCAGAGGCCATCTCTGGGACAGGGAAGGCTTCCTGGGAGTCTATGGTGGTGACCCTAGCTGAGCATCCACAACTCATTCTTTTTTTATTGATTTATTTATTTACCCATATTACATCTTAATTATAGCCCTCTCCCTCCCTCTTCCTCCATCCCCTTCTCCATTGCTTTCCTACCAACCCACATCAGCTCACCAAGACACAACAAGACTGAGCTCATCCTCTTCCCCTGTGGTCTGGCAAGATAGTACCACCAGGAAAAAGTGATTAAAAAACAAGAAACAGAGTCCATGTTGGAGACGGCTCCCCTCACCTCCTCTTGCTAGGGAAACTACATAAAACCCAAGCTGCCCATTAGTTATATCTGTGTAGGGGATCTATATCCTTTTGATGCATTGTCTTTGGTTGTATGTTTCATTCTTCACAAGCCTCTTTGTGCCCCAGTTAGTTGGCTCTGTTTGTCTTCGTGTGGAGCTCCTTTCACTTCCAAGTCCTTCTGTCCTTGCCCTAATCTTTATACAAGACTCCCAACACTTCGCCCAATATGTGGCTATGAACACCTGCTGCAACCTGCTGCTATGTGGACTTTCTCAGAGGACAGCTATGCTAGACTCCTATCTACAAGCATTGCATAGCATTGTTTGTAGTGTCAAGGGTTGGCTCCCTCCAATGAGGTAGGTCTCAGGTTGGGCCAGACATTTGGTTGGACATTTCCTCAGCTCTATCATTATCTCTTCACATCTTGTAGGCAGGGTAAATTTTGTGCCAAAGTTTTTGTGGGTGGGTTGGTGTTCCCCTTTCTCCACTGAGTCCAGTCTAGTCAGAGGGTGGCCTCTTCGGTCTCCATGACCCCTGTTACTGGGAGTCTCAGCTAGAGTCACCCCATATTCTCCCAGAAGCCTGCTCTTTCTTATGTTTCCAGCTTATCACAAAGATGGCTCCACCTACAATTTCTCTTCTTCCTGAAGACCGTCTCTCTGAAGTCCCTCTGTCCTCCTACCCCTTGATTTCTCCAAGTCTGATCAGATCACCACTCTCATTTCCCTCTGTGATCCTTTTCATATATCCCTTTCATATCTTACTCCTCTTCAATCACTTTTGCTCTCTAGACTATTTTCCCTTTTGAGTTAGAACCAATCTGACACTTTCTCAGAAAATTAGGAATAGCCCTACCTCAAGACCAAGTTCTACCATTCCTGGGCATACACCCAAAAGATATTCTACCATACAACAACACAGCTTAATTCATAGTAGCCAGAATCTGGAAACAACATTGATGTTCCTCAACAGATGAATGGATAAAGAAACTGTGGTACATTTACACAATGGAATACCGCTCAGCTATTAAAAGCAACAAAATCATGTAAGTTGCAAGTGAATGGAACTAGAAAAGATTATCCTGAGTGAGGTAACACAGACCCAGAAAGACACACATGGAATGTACTCACCTATAAGTGGATTTTAGACCTATCATTCAGGATAAACATACTACAATTCACAGATCCAAAGAAAATAAGTAAGAAGGGTGCCACAAAGGAGGATGCTTAAGTCCCACCACTTATTCTTATGAAAGCAGATCTTTCATGTCATGAATTTGTGTACTAAGAACATTGACTAATGACATTAACACAAGCCTGGTACAGAATAAGCTTTTAGTTAATGGGGTGAAGGTTCCCTTATATTAATCAAGTTAAAAGTTGCCTTTTAACTTGAAAATTTGGCATATTTGTTTTGTATATCTGGCTCTTTGCCTTCTCTTACATAAAATGAAGAACACTGTACTAGACCTTGGGCTTAGTACATGGGTGTCCAGACTTTTGATTTCATGGATTGCTACAACTTAAAAAAATCAAGAGCAGAATTCAACATATATCTCATAAATATATATATGAATATATATAGATATATATTCAATATATATAACATAAAATAATTACATTATGTCAGTGGGGAAGTATGATTTTGCATAATTAAAATATCAGTCAATCACCATGAAGATTTAGCCATGACTTAGGTTGCTGATTATGGCTAACTCTTCTCCTGATGTTGCCAACTTCTCTACCATGTCACTTGCTTGGAGACTGACTTTCTGAACTTCTAGAATTTTTAATATTCTATGCTGATTTTGCTCAGTGTTTATCCTTACTCCTCTCTGTTCAGATCCTGAGTTCCCTAGATGCAGAAACTCTATTTGTTTCAGTACTCCAAGTGTCTTCCCCAGTAAATGTGTGAAAATAGTCTCAGTTATCCAAACACACTGTCAATCACAAACAACTGTATACCTCACTTACCTATCATTTTCTAGCTTCCAACTCATGTGTGTGTGTGTGTGTGTGTGTATAGAAACTGTCATCAGCTAGGAAAAGTGAAACACTCATATCACATCACAGAGATACTTATTTAAATCATGCATCCCAAACCCTCACGCCCCTGAGGGTCAGGCACGTGGCTCAGTAGAGTACAGTGTGCTGGAAGAAAACTGAAGTGTTCACATTCAGAGATGAGTGGTTCCCATCAATTGCTGGCGTAAAATGTTGCCAGATATTCCTTTTTTTTCCATGAAAACAATAAGAAATCTGGATTTTTAAATGAGTGTCACCACTTTCCAATGTTGGCATTTGGTTGAAATTCTTTTAAAGCAAGTTACAGTCCAAAGCAAACACAGTCACAGGTCAAGCTCAGCACATGGACCACCAGTTTCTAAGCTATGATTTCAATTTTAGATTATTCAAAAATAGTTGCATTGCCCTTCCAGATAGTAGAATCTCAAAGCCAGGTGGTTTCTGGACCTCAGAGGCATCATTTGGATATAGCTCATTGACTAGCAAAACAAAACAGAATGTAGGAGACATCTTATTGTTCTGACTTGCCCAAATGAGATATATATTGAATTCTGCTCCTGATTTTTTTAAGTTGTAGCAATCCATGAAATCAAAAGTCTGGAAACCCATGTACTAAGCCCAAGGTCTAATACAGTGTTCTTCATTTTATGTAAGAGAAGGCAAAGAACCAGATATACAAAACAAATATGCCAAATTTTCAAGTTAAAAGGCAACTCTGAATGAGGAATCTCCATTTGCACAAATCATGACTTCCCTTGGACTATTTTAATTTTTTAATTTTATATTTATTATTTACAGTTTATTCACTTCATATCCCACCTATAGCCCCTCCCCCACCCCTCCTAATCCCACCCTCCCTCTTCTTCTCCTATGTCCCTCTGCCAGTCCAATGATAGGAGAGTTCCTCCTCCCCTTTCATCTGACCCTAGTCTATCAGGTCTCATCAGGAGTGGCTGCATAGTCTCCTCTGAACTGATAAGGCTTCTCCCAGCTCAGATGGAGGTGATCAAGGAGCCAGTCCATGAGTGCATATCAGAGACAGTCCCTGTTCCTATTATTGGGGAACCTTCTTGGACACTGAGCTGCCATGGGTTACTTCTGTGCAGGGTTTCTAGGTTATCTCCAATCCTGGTCCTTGCTTGGAGTATCAGTATCAGAAAAGACCCCTGTGTCCACAATTTTTTGTTCTGTTGTTCTCTTTGTGGATCTCCTGTTCCCTCCAGATCTTTCCAACTCCCCCTTCTTTCATAGGATTCCCTGCACTCTGCCCAAAGTTTGGCTATGAGTTTCAGCATATGTTTTGATACCTTGCTGGGTAGTCTTTCAGAGGCCTTCTGTGATAGGCTCTTCCCTGCTTTCACTGTCTTCTGATGTCCCTCTGTCCTGTTTGCCTTTCTGAATGAAGATTGATCATCTTACCCATGGTCCTCCTTATTGCTTAGCTTCTTTTGGTGAACAGATTTTAGTATGATTATCCTATATTGCATGTCTAATATCCACTTATAAGTGAATATATACCGTGTGTGTCTTTCTGCTTCTGGAATATCTCACTCAGGATGATCTTTTCTAGATCCCACCATTTGCCTGCAAATTTCATGATTTCCTTCTTTTTGATTGCTGAGTAGTATTCCATTGTGTAAAAGTACCACAATTTCTGTATCCATTCCTCCATTGATGGACATCTGAGTTGTTTCCAGTTTCTGGCTGTTACAAATAAAGCTGCTACAAACATGGTTGAGCAAATGTCCTTGTTGTATACTTGAGCATCTTTTGGATATATTCCTAGGAGTGGTATAGATGGATCTTGAGAAAGTGCTATTCATAGCTGTCTGAGAAAGTGCCAGATTGATTTCCAACATGTACAAGTTTGCATTCCCACCAGCAGTGGAGGAGGGTTCCCCTTTCTCCACAACCTCTCCAGCATCTGTTGTCACTTGAGTTTTTGATCTTAGCCATTCTGATGATGTAAGGTAAAATCTCAGGGTTGTTTTAATTTGCATCTCCCTGATGATTAAGAACATTGAGCATTTCTTTAAGTATTTTTTGTGCCATTCCATTCCTCTATTGAGAATTCTCTGTTTAGCTCTCTACCCCATTTTTAATTGGGTTATTCTATTTGTTGCTGTTTAACTTCTTAAGTTCTTTATATATTCTGGATATTAGCCCTCTGTCAGATGTAGGGTTGGTGAAGATCCTTACCCAGTCTGTAGGCTGTCATTTTGTTCTAATGACAGTGTCCTTTGCTGAAAAAAAAATGTTTTTAAAGCAACCATTAAAAGCTTCCTTTTATAATGGCCTGATGTAACAGGAACACATGGTGGAAGCTTAATAAATGAGCTTTTGATTGGTTGGTTTTGTTTTGTATTGTTTGGTTTGAATGTGAAATTTTTCCACAGGTTCAGTGTTTGATAGCCAGTTGATGGTGCTGTTTGAAGAGGAATTGTGTAGCTAAAGATCCTGGGCCTTGAAGGGTATAGCCAGCTCTGCTCCTCCCCCAGTATCCCTATTCCCTGACTGTTCCCATGATGTAAACAGCAGCTCATTCACCCTGCAGACAGCGTTTCCTAACACCCTACCTTACTCACCATGATGGAGTGTGTGCCCTTCCCTTCTAAGTTTCTTTCTATCACTTACTCTTACAATAGTAAGCAAAAGTAACAAACGTGTAATACCTTAGTGTGCTAGGCACTAAATAGGACATTTTAGTGAATCAACGAGAAAGACCTATTAGTGGGAATAAAGACTCCCATTTTTTAGTAACTACAGGGAGTTTCCAGAGATTTATAACCCAAGTCTAAATAGTTTTATTGTGTAGTCCCAGTGGGACTTTTATGCCAGGTGGTACCTTTTAAGAATTGTCTGAGGCTGGGCCTTAACACATCTGAGATCATCATGAAAGGGCATATTTTTCAAGCTCATGCTGGACCCATGCTGCCTCAAGATGAGAATGTTTCTCACATCCCCATCCACTCCTTGAGATACTTTGTTGGCATCTGTCTTAGTTTGCTAGGACTGCCACAGCAATATCCCTGAAGCTGGGTAGCTGGAACAACTGACATTTATTTTTCTGAAGATTGAAGACTAGAAGTTCAAGATTACTGTAAGCTCCTATCTCTACAAATAGTGTCCTTTGTGACAATCTTTGTATGTTCTCACATTGACAACCTTAGTCTATGTGTTGTCCACACCTTAATCATAAAAAAGACAATCAGGAATGTATGATGAGGGTTCTAACTTGTCTGAGCTCATTAGGCCATAAGTACCTCTTTAAAGAAAAAATCCAGGCTGGGCCTGGGAGTACAACCTTCTTCTAAAAGTTGAAGCAGGAGGATTATAAGTCCAATGGCTATTCAGGTTCCAGAGTGAGTTCCAGGCCAGCCAGAGTAATTGAATAAGATCCTGTTTTAAGAAAAATAAATAAAAAGAAGACTTGGCATAGTTGAGTGCCGGACTGGTTATCTAAAAAATATGAAAAACACCTGATCCACAAACTAAAACAATTTAAGAAAGAGAAGATGTGAATACAGACACATTCTGATAAATTTGGGGTGAAAGAATACAATTTCAGAATTTGAATTTGCAGGTAGAGGCAAGTTTCCATCCTAGAATGCACCTCAAAGACCATAACTAACGTCTTAATTTGATCTGTTCAAGATATTTTTCATGTTTTGGGTTCTTTATATGTTCAGTAAAAGCATTAGCAGTATGCATAACCTTAATTCAAATTAATAGTACTTGCACCCACAAAAGATAACAAAACCCTGTCCATGCTCTGCATCTCTGTTCTGAGCATACCAGCATGCTCTCATATATTCATTCCCCAAGGGCACACCAGGAAAGGAAAATGTAATATGTACTGGACATCTCTGGTTGCAAAACATGATTATTTGTGATGAGAACAGACAGGGGGAAAAGGAAAAATACCCAGAATCATTTATGTCATCCATAAAGCACAGTTACAGACAGTACCTAGGTTTAAGTGCCTGTAAATCCCTATGAAAATGATTTAAAGGATAACAGCTCCACAAATAACTAAGGAATGACCAAACATGACATTCACTGGTAGAGGTTGTCTGTGGATTCTGCCAGGTTAAAAGAGAAAGCTATTTACTTCCATCATTTTTAACTTGATTCTCCACTGAAACTACACCTTAAAGTATTTTGTAAGTACAAGAACAAAACTGGGGATGTTATGAAGTTAAGGATTTATAGCTCTGTGTAGTTCAGAATATTCCAAAAACATGATGGCAAGCTTTCTCAGGACATGTATTGCTACTTACGGTGTTCCAGTGTTTTGTTTTGTTTTGTTTTGTGTGTGTGTGTGTGTATGTGTGTGTGTGTGTGTGTGTGTGTGTGTGTGTGTGTGTTTAATCACCACTGTCTTCCTTAGCATTGGATCCTTGCCTCCTCCACGGTGGACCAGTCACTTTAACCACCATGAAAAAAAAAATGCTATGGATTAGGACAGTCTAGGCATCCCGAGAAATGCAAATGGTAAAAACCAGAAGAGAGCAGCCAGATAGAGAAAGTTCTGTCATGAGGATTGTCAGGCCACTCAATCCATCCACCCACAGATTTAGGCTTCATGCTGCAAGCATCACTGGGCAAGTGCTTGGGAAGAATCAGATATTACACCATCCTGCAATGTTGTTTCAACCTTTTCTAAATCTTGAAGTTAATATGCTGTGATGTTGTTCAGTTTTCAAAAATTACTTTCCGTTTTAGTTTTTTTTTTCTTTCTGCAGTTGGTGCAAAGTACTATTTAATACAGACTGACATTATAAATTTGGGGTTCTAAATTGAGTTTTCAAACTGTTTATTCTCTTTTTACAAGTTCTGCTTTCATTGTGCCTGTTTTCATTATTTCCCTCATTTCTATTCCTTTGAACACATAGTTGTACATATTATACAGATGTGTTTGTATGTAAAAATAGATGTACCTTTTATAATAACTGGCTTATGAAACATGTTATATTTATATGTGTAATATAAGTGACATATTACATACTAGATATTTATAAATAATAAGTGATTTACATGTTTTGTATAATGTATAAATGTATTTATATAATACATAATACAGACTGTTTTATCATTTTACAAACTTTAAATCAATTCTTCTTTATTGTTCTTCATATTAGGCTTTGTCAAATGTGATTCTTATATCCTGATTGACTTTGTCTTTTATGGATACTTGGAGTTTGCATCTGGGCAGGTGAGTGCTCCTAAAATTTCCAACATGGTGATAATTCACAATGTTTATGCTGTTCTGACTTGGGTTGTGTAAAAACTGTTGCTGGCATACTGAACTACAGTTTGAGTTCCAGATAATCAAAAGGGTCACATTCAAATAGCTCTACCTGAAGACCCAGCTACAACACTTCTGGGCATCAACCCAAAAGATGTTCCATCATACAACAAGGACATTTGCACAACTGTGTTCAGAGCAGCTTTATTCGCAATAGCTAGAAACTGGAAACAACCCAGATGTCCCTCAACTTAAGAAAGGATAAAGAAAATAAGGTACATTCATGCAGCAGAATCCTACTCAGCTAATAAAAACAAGGAAATTATGAAATTTGCAGGCAAATGGATGGACCTAGAAAAGATCGCTCTGAAGGGGGTGGCACAGACCCACAAAGACGAGCGTGGTATCGATTCAGTTACAGCAGTTCTTACAGTGCCATACAGTACAGAATAATCACACTATAAGCCACAGACCCAAAGACCCAGTTAAGAGCAGTCAAGGGAGGATACTCGAATTTCACTTAGAAAGGGAAATAGAACACACAACGGAAGTGGTTGAAGAGATGGAACCAGATAGGAGAGGGAGTACTGAAGGAAACTAGGGTGAGGATCAGATGTGGGGAGTTTGGGTGTGAGAGATAAGAGGTCTTGCAGAGAGAACAAAAATCATGGGTGGGGGTATCTCTGAGGCAAACTGGAGACCTATGACGGTAGGCTCCTGGGAAGATATGGGGGTGACTGAAACTCCTGCAGGGGTCATGGAGACGGAAGAGGACGCCCTCTATCTAGACAGGACTCCTAGCGGAGGGAGGGGAACACCAACCCACCCACAGAAACTTCGACTCAACGTTTACCCTACTCACAAGATGTGCAGTGATAAAGATAGAGCAGAGATGAAGAGAATATCCAAACTATTCATGACCCAACCTGAGACCCACCCTGTGGAAGAGAACCAGTCTCTGAGAGTATTAAAAACACTCTGCTGTGCTTGCAGATGGAAGCCTAGCACGGCTGTACTCTGCGAGGCTCCACCCAGCAATAGATTGAGACAGATGCTAAGAATCACAGCCAAACACTGGGCAAAGCAGGGGAGCCGTGTGGAAGAGTAGCGAGGTGAGGTGATAGAAGGACGTGAAGGTAACAGGAGCTCTGCAAGAAGATCAACAGAGCCAACTAACCAGGGCCAAGAGGGGCTTGAAGGAACTGAAGCACCCAAGCAAGGGCCATGCATAGACTGGACCTAGGTCCCCTACACAGATATAGCGATGGGTATTTTGGTCTTCACGTGGGTTTCCTAGTAAGGGGAGCAGAAGCTGTGTCTGGGGACTGTGGAAGAGGAAGTGGTCAGTCCCAATGCCACTTGATGTGGTGGAGCGGGTTAGGGGTGCTCCCCTTTTCTGAGGAGTAGGCGAGGGCATATAAGGGGAAAGAGAGGTAGGGAGGGATACCTGTACCTCAAGGAGAGATGGGAGGGGATATGGTTGGAATATAAAGTGACTAACTAAATAAATAAATTTAAATTAAATTTAAATAAATTTTAAAAAATGTAAAAGGTTACATGCAGAAGGACATGAGTTCCCATCCCTCCATGGTGAAAGGCTGTCAATAGTTTCCTAAATGGGTCTAGTGCTTCCCTCCCTGTAGCATTTGACTCCTTGCCCAGCCCTTCATGTGGTTAACTGCTTCTATTTATTCAGCACTGAATATGGACATTATTTCACCCAGAGTCTTCTTTTCCCACGACTTCCAAGACCAGAAGATGCATCTTCCTTCTATGACCTGATGCCTATCTATATCTTCCAACTTGTCTTTACCATTGAGGTAAAATGTCTATTTATTGCATAAGTCTGGGTGAACTTCTAGGTGTTAAAATAACAAAAGTTCTCAAATAGGAGAAAGAATAGGGAAAATACAACATTTTGGTAGTGCATTGTCACATTTGAAAATACCCTGAATATTATAATCAATTCTTTTGTTACACTGCTTGATTTTTTAAGTTAAAAGTAGATTATTCTCTCATACAATACGACTGACCACAGTTTCTCCTTCCTCTGCTCCTCTCAGTTCCTCCCCACCTTCCCTCTCTCCCAGATCCACTCCTTCTGTTTCTTCTTCAGAAAAAAAGCAGGCTTCCAAGAGACAACAATTCAACCAACAAAACAAGATTTGATATGGCTAGGTACAAACTCTCATGGCAAAGCTGGGCAAGCATCTCAATAGAAGGAAAAGAGTCCCAAGCGTTAGCAAAAGAGTCAGAAACACAGCCACTCTCACTATTAGGAGTCCCACAAAAAACATATATGACATAATATATATGGACTGGACCTGGTGCAGACCCATTCAGGCCCCATGCTTGCCGCTTCAGTCTCTGTGAACCCCTGTGAGCCCTCATTAGTTGATTCATTAGTTGTGCCATGTTTTCCTGGTGTCCTCCATCCCCTCTGACTCCTACAATCTTTCTTCCTCTCTTCCACAGGGTTCCCAGAGGTCCAAGAGGAAGGACCCAGTGAAGATCTCCAACTTAGAATTTATTTCACCATGATTTATGCCTGTGGGTTATTGCACTTGCTCCCGTCTGCTGGGGGAAGAAGCCTCTATAACAATGACTGGGCAAAGCAGTGATCTGTGGGTATAACAGAATATCATTAGAAATCATTTAATTGAGTTTTTTTAGCCTGGTCACTTTTGTTTCTACCATAGATCTCTGGGAAGTCCAGTCATCCAGGCAATGTAAGGCATGAGCTCCCTCTCCAGTCAGAAATTTGAGGAAAGGTCAACTGGGCAATTGTGTTCCACTATCATGGAATAATTGATACTATTCATATGTTGTCTACTCTGGTCTGGAAAGCACCGTGATGAGGAATTTAGATGGCTTTTTCTCAGGCCAGCCTCTTTTTCTCTCCCTATACTTCAAAGATCCTCTATTTATACCCCTTGACAGCATAGCCAAATTTCTTACATGTTAGTGCAGAGCCCAAGAGAGCAAATTTGAACTCATCTGTCATCTTTAAGATAAGCATGGGATGGATTCAGTAGCAAGCAATTCTTGATGAAGAAGGAAGACCCTGCATCCCAAAGAGAGAGGTGTTCAAGGACACATGCTCATCAACGCTTCACTTCATATAGTGAATTCAATAACAAAAACAGAGTCGTGAGAAGTAGAAATTTAATACTTTGATTCAAAGTCCATTATACTTATTTGTGGCTTTGAGCAGTTTCTCCATTGTGTTCTTATAACACTCTGATCTTTTCTTTTCATGATTCTCACTAACACGTGTGTCCTGGCTAGTTTTATGTTTTGACACAAGCCAGAGTTATTCAAAAGGATGGAATCTCAATTGAGAAAATGCCTCCATAAGATCCAGCTGTAGGGCATTTCCTTAATTATTGTTCAATAGGGTAGAGACAGTCCATTGTGGGTGATGCCATCTCTGAGATGGTCATCTTGAGTTTTGTAATAAAGCAGGTTGAGCAAGCCATGAGAGCAAGCCAATAAGCATCACAACTGCATGACTTCTGCATCAGCTCCTGCCTCCAGTTACCTGCCCTGTTTGATTTCCTGCCCTGACTTCCTTCGATGATAAACAGTGATATGGAAGTATAAGCCAAATAAGCTCTTTCCTTCCTAAGTTGCTTTGGTCATGGTGTTTCATGACAGCAATTGTAACTCAAACTAAAACAACACGTAATAATATATTCCATGGTAGGTTGCTTAATTAAAATCTACCTTTACTCTAGATGTTAGCTTAAAGAGAACAGAGGACATTTCTCTTCTATATGCAAATACATGCTCAGCTTCCAGCATGGAGTCCTTAACAATCAATGGACTGAACACATATTAGGTATGTGCAAACAAGGTTGGATGAGCAGTTTTTAGGTTCAGACCAAATGATTGTAACTCACTTAACCCTGTGTCATGAAGTGACCTTTATGATTCCTTCTAGTCTGGCATCCTGTGATTGACCAGTCTCAGCACAAAGGGTAATTTAAAATAAATCATGAGCCAGATAACTGCCAAAAAAAAAAAGAAAGAAAAAGGGAATTCAAGATCTTATGAATGAAGGTTCTTAGTCCAAGGCAGTCTGCAGCACAGAGTTCCAGCCTCAAACTGGAAATCACCTTTGATTCTAAACAGAAAATGATGTGGTACAAGCTTTCTAGTTACCACCAGCCTAGTGGGTGAAAAACATGAATGTCATAGGAAGTTAAAGAACTTGGGACATTTTCTTAGAGAGAACGAAGTCTTCATGTTTGTCACAGAGGTATTTTGTGTTCAAGTTGTGGCAGAAAAGGTATAATAATTTTCTGCATGGACTTTGGACATAACTGATAGATAAAAAGAATACTTTATAAAATTTATGTTCAGAAAATATGATTTCTAAATAGAGAGCTGTCTGAAGAATGTTACAAGTCATAGCAGTTCTCCACCTGTGGGCTGCAACTCCTTTGGGGGATGTATAATAGATATTTATGTTATAATTCATAACAGTAAAAGTTACAGTTATGAAATAGCAATGCAATAATTTTATGGTTGGTGTCAACACAACATGAGGAACTATGTTAAAGGGTTGCATCAGTGGGGACATTGAGAACCAATGGCTTAGAAGTCTGACTATTCAAATATCACTAATATTCAATGAAAGAGTGTCAGTGCCTCAATATGGCTGACCAAAATGCAAGTGATTAAATCAGATGATTCTTGATGTTAGCCACTGCAAGAATAGGCATCTCTGACTATGATTGGGAGCAACATGTATCTATGGATACAAGGGTAAGTAGTTGGAAGGTAGTAAGATAACAATAGGATCTCTCTTTTGGCCTACAACTTCCCTAGCCATGGTTTTGGTGAGGTTTACAGTAGCAGGTAAGACTTGAATCTAATCAAATGGTTAATTACCCTCATAAAAAGTCTTTCTACTATTCCATCAGTGGGTTCATCATACCTGGCAGGTTGGTTTTTTGTTTTGTTTTGTTTTTGTTGTTTTGTTTTGTTTTAGTATGAAGGGTCTAGCAATTATTATGACTATTATTATTGATGTCTTTTCTCTGCCTAACACCTTTTAGCACTGAAAGTTAGCCAAAAGGGAGAACATTTTTCTGGGTCATTCAAGATTGATTTCTCTGCCTCCCTCAACTAACAGGTATGGTATCTTCAGCCACAAGGCTTTGCAATCTATTTATGGTGAGCAGCAAAGTGCTGTGACAACAGCTTGTATTTCTTTTCATAATACGGGGCCTTCCCTGACCAATAGTTCCTAAGAACATTAACTTGAGCCTGATTAAGTTACTTAACAGCTCTAATCCACAGTTATCTCATTTGGAAGGTGCATGTGTCAAATGATATTATGAACAAATTTGTTGTAGGTGATGATTAATATTTACTATTGGTTTATCTTTTATTAAAGCTGCTGTTAATACTAAACAGCTGTATAACCAAATCACCACACAGAGACTATGATTTATTTAATTAACCTAGAACATAATGCTGGGCAATAGTTATTCCATTCTAAACCTCCAAGCCCTCATATTTTCCTAACATTTAGATTTCCCACATTATACTTGCTTTTAGTGATATATTAGGTCCAGTCCATCTCTCCACATTTTTCCAATATCTCACTCTCTTGCCTCTGCTCTCCCAGCTCTCTCCTGCCCTTCTCTCCTCCTTTGCCTCCCACCTTCCTGTTCTCTGGCTCCTCCCTCTCTTCCTGCTTTCTTTTCATTGCTCAACATTGTGGCTAGTTGCTTTATTTTGGCATGTTTACACAAAGTTGAGACAGGTGATGCTTAGAATAAGTATCGCAATGCAATGTCTGGATTGAAACCAGAGAGTGGGGGAGAGAAATCAGCATATGAATTAAGAAGGGCAAGGTGTATACATTTCAAAAGAACATTGTACCAAAACTAACTGATGCAGACAACACAAGAAAGAAAAAGTGGATGGGTATCTGAAATGTTGAAGAAAGAATGAGACAATTGTGAAACTATTAATTGCCCTTTCAGGACTTCAGAATCTTTTGTGACTTGCTTCTCCCCTAGTTGTCACCTGAATATAAACATCCTATGAAGGAGTCAGGCTGTAGAACAGGAGTCAAATGAAAGATAATGCCTACAGAGAAGAGAACAACCACAGGAAAACCAAGCAGTGACAGCACAAGTACACAAATGTACCTGCCCACCCTTCCCTTACTCAGCTCACAGGAAACACAATGAGCAATTAATGTTATTTCATGCTTTCTTTCCTTCCCATTTACCAAATGCCACAAGATATCAGAATAAGACATTTTAAATAATGATATCATTACAATTCATGAGTGATACCAGGTAAAGAAAAAGGAGTACATCTTTGAAATTTTCAACTGACATTGAAACACTGCCTTTATCTTCAGTTAAAGAAAATTAGGATACTGAGCACAAGAGGAAACATTTCTTATATAAAAAATTTTCTTCTGCCTGGTTATCAAATAAGTCTTTCACTCAAAATATCCCTTGCTAAAAATGTTTAAAACTTCATACATGAACACTAATACTCATAGTATGGCTGAACTTTACACAGTGACAAAGGTAGAATCTTTCAACAATCATATCACTAAACCGGTGTTGTTTTTTTTTTTTTAACCTAGAGGCAGTCCAGTTTTTCCAGTGCTACTTAGTCTACCTGCCAGTGACTTCATACAGTCGCCTGATCCTGATCCTGTTGGCTTCTAGCCCATTCTGCCTTCATTAAAAAAAAGAAGAAATTATCTTTTTGTTGTTGTTGTTGTAAGTGGCCTCCAAGTCATTAAGAATACAAAAACCTTTCTCTGTTTGCAGCTTTCTCAGCCATAGTGTAGCAGTTTTTAGTGAATAAGCAAGATTTTACATCTTCAAAATTCATTATGATTACCCTTTATTTAATCAAAAATACAAAAAGAAATATGAGTCTGACTTTGGACCTACAACAAGCAAATACATCACCATGAAAGAAAACAGGGTTGCCACTCATCACTGAGTGATACCACAGCAGATGGAAGTCAGCATGAGGCATAAAACTCTGTGGGTGTTTCCTGGTAGGGAAAGCTGAATCGTGAGGCTGTTTAATAGCAATAAAAACTACTTTACTCAAACATAATTCATCTTCCCCAAAATACTCTTCCTTCCTCAGTGTTTCTGTTCTCCCTGATATTTGAGGAATCTCTTCCTGGGTTGACTCACCAAGCATCTATTTCGATACTTTTTAATGTTTTAAGTTTAGATGCAGACGTGTCATTGCCCACTGAGAGCTTAGTCATCCATCCTCGGGTCACCTCAATGTTTCCACCCATCTTCAGAGTCTAGATTTCCAACCTTTACATCCTTATCTGTACCTTCAACTGTTGCTCATGCAAATGACAACTGATGCATCTGGCTTGCCCATCCCGTTTTTTGTCTGTGGGGCCTCTCTTCTGACTTTATTAACTCCACATATCTCTAAGAATATCATTTCATCTTCCTTCTCTATTCCTTTTCTGATTTGTTCCTTTTTTACTTAAAATACTCCCTTGTCTGAAATATTAGCTAAAATATCACTCTGGACACTTACTTACCTGAAGTTTTACAGTTGTATTTGTTTCTGGCATAAGAGAAAGATGAGAAAGCATTTTTTGGACACCACAAGGTCAGAAAGCAAAAACACATTACTTTTAGGACACTTGTGAACCATGCGTACAGCAGGCTTGTAATAACCTGGTGAGTTAGACCAACATGATGCTTTTTGTTTAACTCTTAGTCAACATGAGAAGCAAAGAGCTTGGGTTGATGTTTGTTTGTTTTTGTTTTCATTTTTCCTAAACTAACTCAACTATACAATAAATGGCAGACCTACTTAGGCCTAAATCCCTTATTACTTCCAAGACACTATCACATTCAACTTATTTCACTGAGTAAACTATAAACAGAAAAAAAATAATTTAATTGTTGTCAAATGAACAAGATGCATACATTTACCTCCAAATTTAATATGTCATTCTTTTACACCTCATTTCATGACGAGTGGGATTCTACAAGCACTTGTTGAATGTAACCTAGACTGCTGTTCAAGTCAGTCAACATAACAACATTTTCATTTTCCCCCTTGATGTGACCAACAAAGCTAAAGAGATTGGTTAATTCAACACACCATACTGACTTTGAGCACCTCCCCCATAGAGTGCTTCATAGTACACACTAGGGCAAATGACAAATATATTCTGATCAAACCGTCATATTGAGGTAAAAATAGATAAATGGCAACATGTCTTTGGGTGTCATGAAATTACAAGACACAAGGTCCAGATCATGAAAAACTCCTCAAATTCCATAGGCTTGCCTACAGAAGAAAATCAAGCAAAAACAAGTTTAGATGTTACCTTAGAATTAAAATTCTCATAATTTGGAAAACCAAAACACAAAATAAATTACTCTTTAAGAATGCACACTTCACTGACAAGTGCACAAAGAAATAGAAAGAGGAGAAAGAAGTTGGTATGTATTTTGTAGGAGAGAGGGATGATTAGCAGCAGGACACAAGACAGTAAATGTATATTTCTCTTTCTAGGTGACAGTTACAACAGTGTTTACTTTAAATTAAATCATTACCTTTGCATTTGTTCTGTGTTATTTTCTGTATCTTGATTTTATCTCATAATTGAAATATTAAACTACCCTATTAAGTGATTCACTGAGTTTCTAAATATAATATTTAATATTCATCCTCACCATATATTGTTCTAAGTAATGGGGAAACTTAATGTATAAAACCTTAATAAAAACATAAGATGAAATAATGTTTCCTCATGAAATTTGGTATACCGTGTGATACGCTGCTTTGATCATTAAATGATTGCAAAAACAGCATAGTTAGAGATCAGTGTTCACTAGTAAAATCAAATATTTTACCATGTGAAACAGTTTATATTACCATGCACAAATCTGAAAACTCAACCAGATTTAATTATGATCATTTTCCTGGAAGCAGAAACCGTGTAGGATATAAGTATCAGTAAAAATGTTGGATATTCAGTGCAATAAATGTTTTTTTCTAAGGCAGCAACTTTCATTTCTATGTGGAAAAAGTCAAATTGTTGTCAGGAACTATCTAGAAAGCAAATGAATTTGTTACGCTTGGAATTCATAAAATAATCAATCAAGTCGTTATTAAGGTCATTGTTTAGTCAACATTTGCATGTGCAAAACATTAGCCTTGATGGTCTAAGGTTCTTTCAAACTTAGGTATACATATATACTCTGATGATGACATACAACATAGGTACAATACTTACTCTTTGTCAGATATTGCAATATATTTAACATGTTTCATCCATTTTAACACATACACATATAAAAATGTTAGCCACATGCCATTATCCCCCCTTTACATATGAAAACCAAAACTGAGGTTTAGTAAATTTAAAATACTATTCAAGTGTGTAGAAACAGTATGTATTTGGATTGGCTTGAAATTACATTTGGTTTAAAAATCTCTTCCTCATACTGCTAAACATCTTCAAAACGCATAAAAGCCAAACACAGATATTAAGTATCTGTACATGTATAATATATTGTTATATGATATAGCACAACATTTCTGAATAAATATTGGTTCAAAACCGTCTATGAACCATCTTAGTTGGGGTTTCTATTGTTCTGAAGGGGCACCATGACTATGGGAATTCAGTGAGTAAAACATTTAATTGGAGCTGGTTTACAGCTTCAGAGGTTTAGTCCATTATTGGCATGGCAGGAAGCATGGTGGGCTTTGCAGGCAGACACAGTGCTAGAGAAGAAGCCAAAAGCTCTACATCTGCATCAGCAGGCAGCAAGAAGAGATAGCAACACGAGGTATGGCTTGAGCATTTGAAGCTCAGGGCCCACTCCCAGTGACTTCCTCCTACACTGTCATGCACACTCCTCTAAGGCCACACCTCCTAGCAGTGTCATTGCCTCAGAGCCTATAGGAGTCATTGCCATTCAAACCACCACACTACATGAAAGAAAAAGACTTCAACCCAGGCATCATGATGGAAGAATCCCACTGTGAGACCCAAAATACAACATTATCTGTATCTCATTTTCATTGGGAAAATCAAAGAAATATGTAATTCCACATGGAGTTCTCACATTGTAGAGGGCAGAAACCATCAGTAAACTCACCAAGAAGTAGTACAAATAAAGTTTGGTAGAATGAGGAATACAGGAGAAAAAAATGCACAACGAAGAAATGGAAAAAGGAAGGTACAAAGAAAGAGATGGAGTAGTGCTTGGAAATGCTATAATGAAACCGAATGATGATTAAACATTTTAAATAAAAAATACATATTATATGTGTGTGTGTTGAACAGTCCAAGTCAGCCCTTAGAGAAATTAACATTAACATTAATACTTAAATGAAAAATATTGGAGTATTTTTCTCCGTCTTTTTCAACACACACACACACACATGAACAAACATACACAGCTACATTTTCTATTCTGTCTTCTTCTTTGGCCCTAGCTGTTAGCCATGTTTATGTCTACTTTCATAGCATGAACTTGTCGGCATAAGGTAATTGTATAATTCAAATGCTGATTTCTGTACCTTCCCTATCTGTTTGTAATCCTGTTCTGAGAGTCTCCTGTCTCACTGCTGTGTAAACACTGCTCCCTAATTGTCCCCTGACATGCCAGTAAAGCAGCTTAGAGCCAGTCACTGAGCAGGAGAGAGAATAAGGATAGACTTCTTGCCAGCCAGGGGAGGAGGAGTGATAGGAAGAAGTAGGCGAGTCAGCCAGGGGTAGAAGTTCAGGTGACATCAGGAGAGAGGAGCTGGAGGTGAAAAGCCACAAAGTGCAAGTATCATTGGGATGAAAGCTGGGAGGAAGCCAAATTAAATCAGAGGACTAATAATAGAGTAATAACTGCTCAGGTATTATACTGTGAAGCTTGTTAAAATAATATAATAAAGTATCAATTATTTGGGTGATAGCCTTGTTAAGAGGGAAACTAAGAAACAAACACAATTACATAAAAGTAACTATAACATGAGCTCTCCATGAACTGTTCATTTCCCAAAGTGCTATTAAAAGCTGAGTGGTTAGGATGAGATCCACAAGCATTATCACAAACTTCATGGTGTGGAGCTGAGATGTAACTCTGAATCCTCTGAATCAGCAAGTCTCTGATGGAACCGACAAATTGCTAAACTAGGCACTAGGAGGTACTGCTGCAGAATCACGACCTCCGCATCTGAAACTGAGGGGAGGGGGCTGCAATCGAGATATATAACGAATAAAGTGTAAAAAAAAATAAAGATTGTCTTTAGAGCCAGGAAGACTTGCATTTTAAATCCCTGTATTCCATTTTATTAGGAAAATCTATTTTAAAATATGGAAGAATGAATCCTGCCTCATGGAGTTTCTGAGAGGATTAATGAGATTTTTCAAGAAAAGCCCTGAAGTACAGTGATTCCACGTCATTGTACCTCACCACCCTTGACACTGGTGACTGCCACCATCCGTGGATCTTCAGAGACATCAAGGAAATCTGCTATCTAAGCAGAGTCCTATTATGTTGGTTCAGTAAATTATTGAGTTGACTTCCAAAGAGGGATAATTATTGGACTTCTGAAAATTCACCTAGAGGTGTCCTCTGTGTAGGACTAAGTTAAGTTCCTGCCAGAGAAAAAGAAGATAAAGATGAAAGGACACCAAAAGAAGCAGCCCAGGAAAGAGTAACTAGCACCTGGGAATTTCTAACAGCTTCATTTTTCTCTGAAAATGAATTTCCCATGAATATGTATGTGTACAACACAAAGAAATTCATTGTCCTTTTGTTCTTTGAAGAGAGGGCATAGTTAAAAATATAGTTTAGAGAATTGTTTCTAAACCTATGGGTCACTAGTCCTTTCACAGGGGTCACCTGAACCCAACACAGATATTTACATTATGATTCATAACTGTATCGAACTTATAGTTATGAAGTAGCAACAAAAATAATTTTATGATTGGGTGGTCACCACAAGATGAGGAGCTGTTTTACAGGGTTGCAGTACTAGGACAGTTGAGAATTATTGCACGATAACATATTTCTGATGTTAAGATTTTATTCTTGCACTGTTTGTGACATACACTGTGTGGACTTTGGATAGTTACTCAGCATCTCTGAAATTTAGTTCTCTGTTCTGTAAAATTTGTTCTGAAATATGACATTTCTCTTATAGAGTCAATGAGTCATTTCCAGTGAATAAACTCCATGTATGTCCTTAACCCAGAGGCAAGAGATTTCCAAGAAGAAACTTAATTTTATGGTTTTGAAGTTTTATTTTTTGGAATCACTTAAGAAAAAGCTCCATTCTACACTTTATCTGCATAAAGTGATTTTAGTGAAGTCTCCCTCAATCCCTTACTTACAATAAAATGACGGTCCCTGGGATGTTTGCATGATGCCAGCAAATAAACTCAGAACATTATAATGGACCATACAGCCTTTTTAGTACCACTGTCCTTTGCAGAGCTAAAACACTGAGTGTGTATACTGGCTATAAACCACACTTACAGGCAGGGGGATCTGACTCTGAATCTTCAATACATAAAAAAAGTCAAATACAACCTTGTTTAAAAAAAATACCATAAACTGGTCCTCAAGAAGGGGAACCACAGAGATGACTCAGAGTTTTCAGGGAGTTTTGTTCCAGTGACATCATGACCTCAAAAGTCCTTTTTTTCCCCAACTGTAACTACATGTTGATTCCAAGGTTAGTCTGTGTACCTATCATGACCAGGGTCTTTCCGGGTTCACTCAAGTGCCAGGCATCTTCAGCCAGACACCAGCTGCTACTTACCCTCACAAGATAAACTCAGCAAAATAGATATACCTTATTACTGTCATTACTTACTTTCCTCTGCCACTATACTTTTCTGTAAGATTTTTTTTTTTTTTTGGCATTCTTCTGAAATCAGTCAGGACAGATTTTTTTTTGTACTAACAAACAACACTGGAAACTAAGTTTGAAATAGAAAATACTTCTTATTCATGTAAACATCTCTACACCTAGTGAACAGGAGCTGGTGGACAAGTCATGGGATTTTGTGGTCTTTTCCTCTGTTAGAGTTTTGGAGAGTCTCTAAAGTGTAATTAAATATTCATCTCACAAATAATAGCTCTTTTGAACCACAACTAATTAGTTGGCTACCCTGTCAAAAGGGGACAAGCAAGTACACCAGGCATGAACAGGTCAACAGGTCAACATGCTCCGAAAACTATTTGTTGACTCAAAACACCTCTCCATTGGGCTCCAATTCTGGTTCAAATGCCATGTCTGCCTTGCTGAAATTCTTAGTGAGAGAGGTGGTCTAGTCCCCTGCCACACATTCCGATTAGATATACAGAATGTAAATGGGCATGTAGAAGGGTGCCAAGGGATGGGGTTTGCAAAGGAGTAATATTATTGTTGTTGTTGTTACTTATGTTTGTTTTGTTTGTTTGTTTGTTTTCACTTTACATCTAGATTGTAGTCCTCTCTTTACTCCTGGTCCTGCTCTCCCACCCTCTTGCCTCTTTCTCCTTCTTCTCTTCATAAAGGGAGAGCCCCCCCCCTTTTCTACCAACCCACTCCAGGACATCAAGTCGCATCAGATCTAAGCACATTCTCTCCCACTGAAGCCAGACAAGGCAGCCAACCTAGGGTTAAGCAATGGGAAAGCAGGCAACAGAATTCATGTCAGAGATAGCCCTTGCCCTGATTGCTAGGGGACCCATATGAAAACCAAGTTGTCCATCAGTTGCGCATGTGTCAGGGGCCTAAGTCCAGTCTATGCATGCTCTTTGGTTGACGCTTCAGTGTCTGTAAATCCCCAAAGGCCTAGATTTTTGTGGACCAATTGATATTATTAGCCTTAAAGGATGAACAGCAGTTAAGCAGATGGAGGATGGGACAGAGTGGTTTTACAAATCATTTGCTAAGAGTAGACTCATCTTCTACCTGACCAGGGAAAAGTCTTGAAACACTTTACTATAGGCAAAGAAATATTTATCTGACCACAAACAGAAATATTTGAAAAGTAACAGTTAACACTGATCTCGAGGAAAGTTTAAGGAATTTTTTACTTTATAAACTAAGAGCAGGAATCATGAGCTAAGGGTCAGTAGAAAGGAGGAGAGACGTCAGGGATGGGTGGTGTGCACATGGGGGCACACTGCCTTTTTCCAGACTTGGCTTTCAAACACCCCTCTCCTTAAAGGGAAAAGAATCTGGCAAGGATGACTGGAAATTCTATGTTGGTCTAAGTTTTCCTATGATATTCCAATTTTAAACTATTCCTCTTTCCCACCTAAGGACACATCCCTTTGGGATGGGGATGTTGAGTCACTCTGTACCCACCCTTTACCTGTGTCAGTCTTCCATTATGAAATCCCTACTTGTTTCTTGACTTGTTTTTTTCTTGGTGCTTAACCTTTTCTTTCACTATTTGAAGAGGTTAGACAAAAATCATCCCACTTGACCTTTATGGGTTTCACTCTTGGTTTTCTCTTGCTCAGACTTGGATGCATGCCTTCAGAAAGGCTTTCCTTACTGTGACTTGTTCTGTGGTTGCCAATAGTCTCAACTTTTGTCCCAAATTAAACCACCATGATCAACTAGTAAACCCCTTATATGCTTCTTAATATAGTATGATATAGTATAAAATGCATAGGATGTATGGTCAAACAGAGGAATACATCCTTGGATTTAATAGCTTCATATTCAATTGAAGCTTTATTTTTGCACCTACAAAATGAAGTCAATAATGGAAAGTCATGCTGTACAAGTGTAATGATCATAAATGGTGGTAATATATTGGAAATTATCTGTTTCTATATCTGTTTATTATGACTGATCACCAAACTACATAAACACCTCCTGTCTTTAAAACAAAAGAGTGTCTCATTGCCCAAAAGTCTTCAGGTTTTAACGGAAGTTGTGATCTTTCCAGGCTTGGATGATGTCAACTAGGCTCATCTAACTGCTTATAGTCCACTGGAGGGTCAGCTGGGACTGGCTCATCCTAAATGACCTCATACTTTGTTTGGCAACTGGCCATGTGTCATTTATTACTGCATAGCTTAGGTTTGTCTCCATGAATTATAGTAAGGCTCCAAGAGAGAAAGAAAAAGTATTAATGATCTTTTGTAGCTATATACATTCGAGGTAAATGCTATTATAATATATTCACAAAGTAGGTTCTAAAGATAGCTCAGATTCATGAGTTGGATATATATACTCTATTCATATGGATGAAGCTCTTAAGAAGTATACAAGATATATGGATAGAATAATGAATGAAACATTGGAGACATTTGGGTAACTAATCTATCATAGTTCCACTTTTTAAATGTTTCCAATTTCTCTTCTGTTCTGCTACAGTCTTTGACTGTGAGCTACTTTTTTTAAAGGTTATTTATTCTTTCACAATTCTATGCATATATATGTATATACATGTATAAGTATATCAATATATATATATATATATATATATATATATATATATAATGTTCTTTGATCGAAGTCTTTCTCATTATCCTGTCTTGTTCTCTTCTGCCTCTTGCCAAAACCCATCTTTCTCCCAAGTTCACCCCCACCTTTTATGTCTTGTATGTATATATGTATGTACGTATGTATGTATGTATGTATTCGTATGAGGTTATTTACTGTCAAAAGCAATGTACAAGTGGTATATCAATGACTATGACACCCTCTCCCTTAGCAACCTGTAGGGCTTCAGAGAGGAAGGAACCATATTAAACCTTCTCTGTTCGTAAGAGAATGTTGATTGTTCCAGTCTTGCCTGGACCTTGTGCTGGTAGCCAGTTCTGTGATTCACAGCTACAATAACTATGTCATGTATATCCTATACTACTTCTTACCACACATGAGTTCTTACATCTTTTCTATCCCTTCTTCAGAGATGTTCTCCAGGCAGTGGAAGGTCTGAGTGAACTTACTGAAGGTAGGCATTGTATTTTACACAGTCCAGTACTTCACATTTTCTGCGCATCTGGTGGCATCATTACCATCATCATTGGCATTCTCCCAACGATGAATATGTTTGAAGCTTTGTCTCAATTACAATAAGCACTTTATTCCTATAACTATTTTATAATTGCCACTCGTGACTTTCTTCCAACTCTCATGAACTTAGTAGATATCCAGTAAAATACTTATCACATCAATCTGCTTTTCTACCTCAGGCTATTTTGTGAGTTTAGCACGTGTTTAGTGATTTGGAGAGATGAAGCCAGTGGTGAAATAATGAGTCAGTAATTCTCATCTTTGACTTCTTCCCAAACCTACTTCTGTTCCTCACCTGTCTCCCCTCCCATTCACCCCACAGACTTGTTATTATGGATTGGATTGAGCCTCCCACAAACTCTTGTAACACTTCTCATGGCCCACAGTGCTTATATCACTCATCATGCGCACCCACGTAAACTCCTACTTCCCAATATTCATGACTGTGCCTATAATCTTTCCAGAATGTTGCCAATGTGAGTTTATCACAGTTATTTTTCAGAGAAAGATATATCCTGCTTAGTTGTAAAAAGCAGTAATAACAGCAGTATTTTCCTATTAACAAGTACATGCTCTTGTATTTCATCTACTTTCTGTAACATGCTGCTAGATCTGTAAGTCAGGTCTCTATTAACAGGCATCAAAATCCAGGCATAGAAATGTTTAGTGGTTTTGCCAATGTTACATAAGAAAGTGATATTGCCAGTGACAAGAAAATTTGGTAGGCCTACCCTCGTTCTATCCTCTTTCGGTTCTATCACTCATCATGATCGTTCCTTATTTTATCTCTCGTGTTATAGAGCAGGCTGTGGAGCAGTGTTCATTCCACATACCCAATGCAATGCTAATGGATATCTTCTGTCTACTTTATGCACCATTCCAAGAAGGAAGCAATGTCTGTCAATGAAAGAAAAGGCATTGAGGGGTTGTTATGAAAGTGCTTTTTCTTAGGTAATCTTAGTTTCTGATTAAGTTCCCACCCCTTCCTTATTTTGAGATCTTACGTAAATTGCACAATGTATTTGATCTTCAGTGTCTTCATTCCTCAGAAGTAGAAATTAAGCTTCACACTACAGTTTTATTAGGAAGATTAAATGAGATGATCATGTAAATGAAGTTCTGACACATTAGAGTCACTCTAGAATCTATTATTGTTGTTGTTGTTAATAAATATGAATGAGGTAAGAATGAGTCATGACAGTCAGTTGCTCAAGCCTCTCCTGTCCAATGTTCATCATATTTATGTCCCTATTATTCATTCAATGTTTGTCTGCCAAAGATATAATTTTTTCATTATATGCCAAGTTCTAGGATCACCCTCTTAGCCCAGAGGGCTATATTCAAACAGGAGTGACATGTTTGTTCCACTGTCTTTTATCCTCCCCTGCAAAAGGTAATATCAGCTCCAAGGAATGGTAACTTAGGAAAATGTTCATAATCAAAACAAAACAAAAAAATCTAGGGAGATAACACCTTAAACTCTTGATCTCTAGACCTTTATAGGAAAAGTTTTGAGTGATAAACAAAAAAATACGCAATTATACTAATAGTCTGTTTAAGCCTTTGTGCAAGCTAAAATTCTTTGAAGTCCATTGTACACATGATGTGAAAAAACAAAAAACAAACAACAAAAAATCTTTATTTTAGACAATAGAATTCATCAGAGTTAAAGATAAATTTAAACAAATTAGAAATGATAAGACTTTCCTCTTTAGACTCTACCATACAACAAAAAAGAGTGAGAAAAAGACTGAGAAAGACATCAAGGAGGGAAGAAGTAAAGGAGGCAGGAGAGAGCTCAATTTTGACTGTTATATAATAGCCTCTAAGTAGCTTATATGTTGATGTTGTGTCTACATGTGTATATGTGTGCATTCATTATAAATTATCGTGTGTATAGACAACTTATTTTGTGTTTCTTTGTTTATGAACATGCATGCTATGAAACTCTGAGTACACATATGAATTCAAATGATATTGTAGACCATTCGTAAAGATGTGGGGTAAAATGACACCAGATAGGTGAGGAAGCATGTCCAGGCTTTAGGTAGAGCTGGAATCTGTGTACTCTCTATCAATAGTGTTTTCCATCTTACCCCCGAGGACTGTAGAAGGAGGTAAACTGAGACCAAAGCTGGTCTGATCCAGAAAATTCATACTCAGCTACACAGGAACACTCATAAACTATAGCTTTCCTTTCAAGATGGTAAAATTGAAAAGGACTGAATGGACCCATAGAAAGCAGACTACTCTATGAAGGATGAGTGAACAAACTGAATAATTGAGCCAACATTCATGGATTTTCACATTGGTGTTCTTAGGCTGCATGACGACCTGCTGAGCTGAACTTCTTCCTGCCTGTTCTCTTTGGACAGCCAGGGTACACATGATTGTTCTTTATTTAAAAAGAAGAAGTTCTTCTGATTGAGGCAAAGGCTGCCTTTGGGAAGCTGGTTGTCAATTCTGGGTGTGATTCACATAGTACAGGGAATCCTGAATAAGGTACTCAGAAACTTAAGAGCCTCTTTTTTTTTGTTTGTTTGTTTGTTTGTCTGTTTGTTTTTGATACATTGCTTACTTTAGAGTACCAGAGACATATGTCGTTTTCAGGCCTCTTTTCAGCTAGCTCACATCTCTTCTGTCATTGTAATCTGGATCTTTCCCTACCTACACAACAAAAGGGCTGGAATTCTGTCCTTGTGCATCCTTCCAATTGTGCGATTATTGGTGACTTGGTGAACAGCTCTTGTGAGAGTTTACTGTAACAAGACAGTCCAGTATCACCAACCTTAGAGAGATTAACTAAACTGAACCTACTTTCTTCATCTATGAAATAAACACAGAACTATGACTCATCTCATAGACAGTAGCAAAGGTTGATCTCGCTGTTACCTATCAAGTTCCCTTTCCATGCATTGAATCATAGCCCCTGGAATGTATCATTGAGAAGATCGCTTTAACTATTATCTTTGTTTTTTTCTGCTGCCCCATGAGCCTCTGGGACCAGAACAAAATGTCAAGTGCTATAACACCCCACGGAAATCTTAAGCTTCCAAGAAAAACGGATCCGTCACATCCTCTCAACCACCAATCAGCAACATTTCTGAGGAAATGAACTACCCAGAAGAAAGAGGAGTATTTAATTCCAAACATAAGGAAAGAGAAGAAAGCAAGAATAGTCACAGCCTTCATGTGTTCAAACACCAATAGTCTTATTATCTCAGCAAATAGGTATCCAGTGCTTCCCCAGCTATTTAGCATAACGGATGGTTGCTGACAAGCTTCTGCACAGAGTTTCCACTTGCAGGTGTATAACCACAACAGCCAGCCAGGACATTATTTAAACAGGCGCTTCTTATGAATGAGCTGAAGGGGTTTGCTCTGGGGATACAACAGCTGCTTAATATAGAAATGCTGGTGTTTGGCTGCTCTTGTGTCTCTGCTTTGAGGCTACCCAAGAATATTCAAGTCCTTCCCCAAAATACTAGGTTTACAAAGTTCAGTCAGTTGGAACAAAGTCCAGAATGCTTGGCCTTGGTAATCCCTCTTATTTCTATCATCTTAACCCAAACAATCTCACTCCTCAATTGCCATGTGTCCTTTGTTTCAGGAACAGAAAGGAGCAGCAGTGAACTTGGACTGTGTCTCTCCTTTATTTGTTTGATTATGACAAATTTTACCCTTTTGAAAAGCCAAGTAATAGGAAAAAAAATATGCACATGAAAACATCTCTTAGTAGTCAGGTACTCCACTATCTAGAAGGTCATAGCCTAAGAACTATGGCTTAGTTGATGGTGTGATGTATACCCACCATGCTTTGATCTGGACATTTACAATCATAATTGAATAAAAAGGATGCTTGGTAGAATTTATTTCATAGAGGGCATTTGTTTGGGGATAAGAATGAAAGTGCGCTCCTGAGATGAGAAAATAGAAGTCTCTGCTATAGCCCCAAAGAAATTAGATTAGTACTTAAGAGAGAAGAGGGAGAGGATGGAGAGGAAAAAGAGGGGGTGAAAGAAAAGGAGGAGGAAAATATAATACTGAGAACCCCTAGGAGCAGAATCTCATACTTTCTTTGATAGCATCAACACATGCTCAATAGTCATTACATATATTTTACCAATGTCAATAAAACTGTTTTAATGACATTAATTGATTTCTAGAGACACAAGTAAAGGATCCAGTGCCGCAGCCCTGGATTTCCGGCATCCCAGCCCATAAAAACATAAGCAAAAATGAAGGCAGAGAAAGACAAATGGAACAGGTCCTGAAGATTGTAGAATCATGGGAAGGATAATTGAAGTATTTAGTCCAGGAGTTAACTTTGGGGCACCATGTCTAGGGTTCCCAGTTGTTGATACATATAGGTAGTATGGTAGTTTCAGTGAGACCATCCCTAATATACTCCTATTTATTCATATTTTTAAAATTCTATTTTTATATTAATCACAGGTTGTTTACTTTGTATCCCAGCCATAGGTCCCTCCCTCATTCCCTCCCAACCCCACCCTCCCTTTCTCATCTCCTCCCTGCCCCTTTCCAAGTCCACTGATAGGGAGGTCCTCTTTCCTTTCCATCTGACCCTAGCCTATCAGGTATCTTCAGGACTGGCTGCAAAATCCTCCTCTGTGGCCCAGAATATATAAAGAAAGAAAGACATTAAAAAGCAATAAATCAAGCAATCCAATTAAAAAATAGGGTACGAAGCCAAACAGAGAATTCTCTGTAGAGGAATATAGAATGGCAGAAAAACACTTAAAAAGATGTTCAACATCCTTAGTCACCAGGGAGATGCAAATCAAAACGACCCTGAGATTTCACCTTACACCATCAGAATGGCTAAGATCAAAAACTCAAGTGACAACACATGCTGGAGAGATTGTGGAGAAAGAGGAACCCTCCTCCATTGCTGGTGGGAATGTAAACTTGTACAACCACCTTGGAAGTCAATCTGGCGCTTTCTCAGACAACTAGGAATAGTGCTTCTTCAAGATCCAGCTATACCACTGCTAGATATATATCCAAAAGATGCTCAAGTACACAACAAGGGCATTTGCTCAACCATGTTTGTAGCAGCCTTATTTGTAATAGCCAGAAGCTGGAAACAACCCAGATGTCCCTCAACAGAGGAATGGATACAGAAATTGTGGTACTTTTACACAATGGAATACTACTCAGCAATCAAAAACAAGGAAATCATGAAATTTACAGGCAAATGGTGGGATCTAGAAAATATACTCATATTTAAATAATTGCTTCTTATTTGGTGGATCATTTGGGGGAAGAATAGGGAAGTGTGACCTAATTGAAAGAGGTGTGTCAATAGGGGTAGTCTTGGAGGTTTCCGAACCCACACGTTCCCAGTGTGCGCTCTCTTGGCCTCCTACCTGTGAATAAGGATGCAGATTCTCAACTGCTTCTCTAGCATCGTGCCTGCCCACCTGCTGTCAAGCTCGCCAGGATGACTGTCCTGGATGCTAACCCTGTTAGATCTCTAAGCACCAATATCATGCTTTTGCTTATAGGCTGCCTAGGTCATGGTGATAAAAAGTAACTAAGGCAGACAGAGATCTATAGATACATAGCCTCACATATACAATTTCTTCACTATACATGAAATAAGCATATGTGTATATGTACACATGTCTACCTTTATGAGCAAGCATACCATATGTGCATACATATATGTAAAAATATTTGCTATCATTTATAATTTGCTTTCTTCCCTCAGGAATGAATCATGACAATTCATACTGTTTCCAAGTCTGTTATTTTTCAGCTTAAGCCCAGAACTATATTATGAGACACAGCCACAGAAATTATTTTCATGTCAACACCAACATACCTATATCATTCTTGTTAATGATCATGAATTCTATGGTGGAAAATTCTGCTTTGTTTTGCTTAAAAGTCTTTAGAGAAAGACATTAAGTGGAGTTTTCAGGCCTTTGATGTCGTACTCAATGCTCGAGTTGGCTTGGGCGTTTGCACATATGTGCAAATAGTTTTGAAGATAGTTTTCTTAGAATGGATTGAAGGACACAAAACACAAGCATATTTTAACATTAAACTTATACTTCCAAATGTAACTCTCTGACGATGATGCCACAAATATTTTATGTAATTAAATCTCAACTCTTAAAACATAACTTCTATGAGATCTTGTCAAAATGACAGTGAACACATTCATCAAAACCCTCCAACATCAGCGGCACCATGCTGCTTACCCTCTGATTTGGGAGTATGGGGACACAAAATAAAGAAAGTGGAGAAACATAAAAGTAAGCTAATCTCAAATTCATGGTTAGTAAATGACAAAGCCATAGTTAGAATTCTTTCCTTTTTGTTCTAAAGTTTATTCTACTATCCCAGAAGTCTGACAAGCTCTTACACACAAGAATTAGAAAACACTCCTCTCAGGAAAAAACTGCACAGTAAATTGTAGCATTTAAAATGAAATGATTTGAGGAGAAATAGTGTATTGTCTTCATATTTTTAGAAGTGTTTTTTGTTCATTAGCTACACAACTATTCTAGAAAGATATTTAACCACATCAGATAAGCACTTCTCAAACTTTCTTAATTATAAAATACTCATGTTAAGAAGCAGTATTACCAGGCCTCAGAAGAAGACAATGCAGCCACTCCTGATGAGACCTAATTGACTAGGATCAGAAGGAAGGAAAAGAAGACCTCCCCTATCAGTGGACTTGGGGAGGGGCATGATACAGGTGGTGGAGGAAGGGAGGGATTGGGACAGGAGGAGGGAGGGAACCACAGGGGGGGATACAAAGTGAATAAAATGTAATTAATAAAGAATTAAAAAAATAAAACATACACAACAAAACAAAAAAAAAAAAACCTCATTTAACTCATGTTAACTCATGAGTTAAATGATCAGTTAACTCATGTTAAATGATCCTGCTCTAAAGATAATACGCAGAGAAACACTGTGCTGGCTTTATAATATCTCTTGTATTCATTTGTAAAAATCTCACAGGAATCTCTCAAGCAGCAGACTTCTCTGGAATACCTTGCCAAACCATCTGCAGATGTGTAGTGTAGGGGTATGCCTTGATAGCCAGTCTCAATTTTAGGATTCTCCCATTCCTGGTACTAGGGATTTTAATGGCTGTGACAAAATGTCTAGTTGGAACCTTTAGATGTTTTGTAATGATTTCATTTCACTTTCTTTTCTATTTCTATGCATTTTTAAGAAGTGTCTTCAGTAGTAGGTTTCCAGGTAGTTTTATAAATGGCCTTTGGTGTGAGTTGTACGCCCCCATATCCCCTGACTTATTCTGCCCTCCACTCTTCATTTAATTCTTCTAGTCTAGTTTCCTTTTTATATCTTTATAATAATGCATTCTATTTACGCTTCCTTGAATATCCCTTCTCCCCTTGTTCCTTACTACCTTCCTAACATCTAAGCAATATTTGTCTTTGGGGGTCTTACTCAGGATGATTGTTTCTAGCTCCATTCATGTACCTGAAAGTTTTATAATTTCATTTTTTGTAACAAATTAATATATCTCATTGGTAAATGTAGCACATGTTCATTAACCATACTGGCAGGTACTTTGCATGCTACCTAAAAAAGAAAAGTGATCATCAATATGGCCTAGCTACAAATGCTGTGATCTAAAACACAGAATATCCCTTCAAGAGATATTGTTGCAGTAATGACCAAAATGTTACAAATGTAATCTTTTTACTGGATTTAGGAGGCTTGAGGAGCTGGGACAAATATGTGACATGTTTAAAGGGTCCAGGAACACGAGAAGAAATAGATCATGGACCTAGGATAAAACCAACTACTAAATTTCTGCAGTGAGATGACTCCTGGTGACATACTGTTATGATCATAGCACAGAGAGTTGCTCAACCCTCAGCAGAAATGATTCTTCTTGATGTAGATAATAATTAACAAACAGATCAACACCAAGACAATGTACCAAAAGTGAGGGGCTTTGGAGCACTCAACCCTAAAGGAATGTCTTTATCAGACCCTCCCCTCAAGGCACAGGGATATAGGTGGAAGAGGAGGAAGAAAGACTGTAAGACCCAGAGGTGGTGGGTAAATCCAGGGGAAGAGTGTTTTCAAGATACAATAGACTAATACATGTACTACAAAACTGTGAACATACACACAAGACTGCAGGGGTTAAAAAAAAACAAAACCCCAGAGATCATATCTTTCTATAACCCCTGAATCCAAAAGGAGTGGACAGAACAACGGAAAACTTAACCAGCAGATGAGCTGTTTCCTGTAGGATGTTCAATGTACGTTGCCTAGATATAACATAAGAAATTAATATTTGTTACAGAAACCATGTAGTTACATTAATATTTTAGTGGTGAATAAATATTTAATCCAAAACTCAGGAAAAAAAAAGCAGACAAGACAACCATGGCAACAACAGTTACACCAATCAGTTAGGGTAACAAATGATTCATTATTGTCATCCATAATAGCAATGCCACAGTTATATCCAGTCCATAATTCCTTTGGAAGGTAAGTAATTTACCCCTCAGTGTCAAACCAGATTTGGACAAAACTATTGTCGTGTCAAGACTAAGATTATTTATTTTTCACAAGGCACCATGAAGCATTGAATGGAGCATGTCTTTGAATACAAGGAAACCAAGTTAAGAGTTCATGGTTGTCCAACCATAACTAAGTGCAATCACTTCTTTGATGTATTTTCAAGATGAAGTAACCATATCGGGAAACAGGGAGGGACTATCTGAACTCAGTGGCTGGCTCTTTGGTCACAGCCACTGAAGTAAGGGGCACAGAGAAAGACAATGCAGCCAGCCCTGATGAAACCTGATAGGCCTGGGTCAGATGGAAGGGGAGAAGGACCTCCCCTATCAGTGGACTGAGGTAGGGACATGGGAGGAGAAGAGGGAGAGAGGGTGGGATTGGAAGGAGATGAGGGAGGGGGATACAGGTGGGATACAATGTGAATAAATTATAATAAATTATAGAAATAAATAAATAAAATAATTTTCCATTCAAAAAATATTTTTACTTAATAATGCATTTGACAAATGCATACATGCATACAATGTATTATGAGTATATCCATCCTGTTACCTTCTCCCAGACTTCATTTTCTTCCCAGCTAGTCCTAATCTTACTTTTATATCTCATTATTCAGTGCAGGTCTTACATAAGTAGTAATAGCTGCTATGTTTGTTATCACATTGGCTAGATTGTATCAGAAAGACAGTGTCTTATACCACATGTCTACCCTAAAACTCTTAAAATCTATCTCCCTTTCTCTGATGTTTCCTGTGCTTTGGAGTATACCATACAGACACTGCATTTAGGATGAGCATCTAACAGTTACTTCCTTCAGAACTTGAAGCAGACATGGAGCTCTGTATTAACCATCACTCACTGCAAGAAGAAGCTTCTTTGGCCAACTCTAAGAACAATGCTCCAACTTACTAACTTGTCTCACCATTCGTGCCTCTGCTGCCTCTCCTGCATAAATGCATTTAATTTGGAGACCACAGTCCTCTGATTCATGGCTCCACTTGACCTTTTTATAGTACCATGATCTTGAGGAAGGTTAACTCTCTTGATCAGTGAAGTGTTCACTGGTAAAACTGGTACAAAAACCAATAGATGGTATGGTGATTTAGGAGACAAAAATAAAAATTGGGGGAAACAGGGACATGACTCAGTTAGTAGCAGTGCCTATTATGTAAATATGTAGACCTGAGTTCAAATCCCCAGTATACAGTCAAAATTTGGAAAAACAAAGAAACAGACAAAATAATCCTGGGAATTTGTGCCTGTAACCTCCAACATCAGAGGTAGAGACAAGCAGATCCTCATAGCTCACTGGCCAGCAAAACCAGCTAAAATGGAGAACTTTTGGTTCAGTGAGGACCCTTATGTCAAGGCAATGACATAAAGAGTGATAGACAGAGCTACCCGAAGTCTTCTAGCCTTCACACACATTCATGCACATAAGCGATACATACATACATACATACATGCATGCATACACACTACACACAAAAATTAAATATATAGAACCAATTTCATTCTCAAGATGAGGAAACTCAAGACTTAGACATTAGGAAGATTACTCAGGGTTACTCAGTAATGACAAAATAATTCACATGCCCTAGAAAAAATTTTGTTTTTGCTTTTGTTTATTTGTTTTTGTTGGTTTGTTTGGGAGAAGACACTGATCTTATTAGTCCTTTTTCTAATCACATGAATAAAATGGAATACAGTTTACATTAGACAGAAATTTCTCCCCATTCAAGTTACTTGTTTCTATAACATGAACCTCTAGATTCTGAATCTTGTTTCTCTACTTTTAAAAATAGATGTGTATTTATATGGAGATGTCATATTGTTTAACATTTATTTCTCGAAATAACTTATTAGTTAAGGATGAGCAGTGTTATTAAATATATGGGTATAAGAAATCCATATGATCCTTTCCAGGTCCCATCATTTACCTGCAAATTTCACGATTTCCTTATTTTTCATTGCTGAGTAATATTCCATTACTCAGCAGATGTACCACAATTCTGTAGATGTACCACAATTCTGTATCCGTTCTTCAATTGAGGGGCATCTGGGTTGTTTCCAGCTTCTGGCTATTACAAATAAAGCTGCTACAAACATGGCTGAGCAAATGTCCTCACTGTGTACTTGAGCCTCTTTTAGATACATGCCTAGGTGTGGTATGGCTGGATCTTGAGGAAGCGCTATTCCTAGTTGTCTGAGAAAGTGTCACATGGATTTCCAGAGTGGTTGTAGAAGTTTACATCCCCACCAGCAGCGGAGGAGGGTTCCCCTTTCTCCACAACCTCTCCAGCATGTGTTGTCACTTGAGTTTTCTGGAAAGGATCATCCTGAGTGAGCTGTCCCAGAAGCAGAAAGACACACACAGTATATACTCACTCATAGACATATAAATACCTGATAAACCTACTAAAATCTGTACATATAAAGAAACTAATCAAGAGAGAGGACCCTGACTAAAATCCTGAAAAGCAAAGAGGATGGACATCAGAAGAAGAAAACAGGAAACAAGTTAGGAACCTGCCACAGAGGGCCTCTGAAAGGCTCTGCCCTGCAGACTATCAATGCAGATGCTGAGACTTATGGACAACCTTTGGACAGGGTGCAGGGAATCTTATGAAAGAAGTGGGAAATAGTGAGATCTGGAGAGGACAGGAACTCCACAAGGAGAGCAACAGAACCAGAAAATTTGAACACAGTTGTCTTCCCAGAGACTCATACTCCAACCAAGTACCATGCATGGAGATAACCTAGAACCGAGATGTAGCCCATGGCAGTTTAGTGTCCAAGTGAGTTCCATAGTAATGGGAAGAGGGACTGCCTCTTACATAACTTGATTGGCCTGCTCTTTGATCTCCTCCCCCCGAGGGGGGAGCAGCCTTAATAGGCCACAGAAGATGACAATGCAGCCACTCCTGATGTGATCTGATAGACTAAGATCAGAAGGAAGGAGAGGAGGACCTCCCTTATCAGTAGACTTGGGGAGGGGCATGGGTGGAGAAGGGCGAGGGAGGGTAGGATCAGGAGGGGAGGAAGGAGGAGCTTATGGGGGGATACAGTGTGAATAAAATGTAGTGAATAAAAGTTAAAAAAAAAGAAAAAATAAATAAATAAATAAAATCATATGAGTTGTTGGCCAGGGAAGATGAGGAGGTGCCTAGAATACAGAAGCTCTTGTCGTTACTCCTAGTTTTTTAACTATAACTAAATAATAAAATTTTCTTGCTGAAGGCACCATGCATTTTGGTTTTAAGATATAGAGAAATGAAGTTGGAAGTGAACTGAAAACTTTCTCTGACAAACAATCAAAAGCCAGAAGATGGTACACATTCTGCTGGGGGAGAAAAGCCATCAACAATTTTGACTCCGCTGTTAACTATAACAACGTGTCAGTCATATTCCCATGTGTATAATAGAGGACAACTGTTATAAAGATAAGCTTGGATTTTTTTCTTCATTGAGTCAGAAGTATGCTTCCTTTTTATTTTTTTATTTATCATTTATTCACTTTGTATTCCAGCTGTGACCCTCATCTCATCCCAATTCCACCCTACCTCCTTCTTCTCCTCCCATGCCCTCCCCCAGTCCATTGATAGTGGGGTCCTCCTCCCCTTCCATCTGACCCTAGCCTATCATCAGTATTGGTTGCATCATCTTCCTCTGTGGCCTGGTAAGGCTGCACACACACACCCCTAAGGGGAAGGTGATCAGAAAGCCAGCCACTCATGTCAGAGATGGGTCCCTTTTCCCTTTACCAGGGGATCCATTTGGAGACTGAGCTGCCATTTCCAGAAGCAGAGAACACACATGGTATATAGTCACTTATAAGTGGATATTAAATATATAATAACATAGGATAAACCTACTAAAATCTGTAAACCTAAAGAAGCTAAGCAACAAGGAGGACCCTGGGTAAGATGCTCAATCCTCATGCAGAAAGGCAAACAGGACGGACATCAAAAGAGGGAGAAAGCAGGGAACAGGGCAGGTGCCTTCGACAGAGGGCTTCTGAAAGACTCTGCTTGGATTTTATACCCATTTTCTAGATTAAAACCTACTCTACAGAAGTATGGCTACTTCTGAAAACAAAATGGAAACCTACACCTGGAGAAATTGTAGTCCCTAGGGGAAACTCCCTTCTGTTGCTCAGATGACTTCGCAGTGTCAAACTGCCTTCTGCATATTTATGCCTATACCAACAGACAAAGATTATTCTCAGCCTTAATCACAAAAGTCTCTTTCTACATAGAATGACAGTGAAAACAGACACTCATGGTTCCTAAAAACATTAAAAATAATGTGGTTGAGGACTCCGTATTAGACAAAACAGTTACACCACATGCTCTAATGTTCAGGGAACATTGTCAAAGAGGGAAAAAAAAAGAATGTTACAGTTGGAAGACAGAAAGGACTGCAAAATGGCATCTTGTAGGCAGAACATGGTCACTGCAAGCATGAATTCACAGCAGCTGTACTTACTGGGATTGAGTCTGCCTGCTGTCAATCTTCAGTCATGGAGAGGGAATCATGGAACCCTACTCCTTATTGCTGAGCTATTAGCTACTGACAGATTCTGAGAGGGGGAAGGTTGTCAGTTTTATACCTACATGTGACCCTACTATACATATAGTCTTGTTGATAGGTTTGCTACAACTCACTAGGTCACAAAACAAAGCAAAAATATCTGCATGTAGGAAATAAGATTTTCAAGGAAGAGGAAGGCTAGAAAGTGTGTGAGAAACACAAGAAAGAGTGAGAACTATGGGAAAAGGAAAAATCAGTTTTCTCCGATAAGAAGACCCTGGGCATATCAACCACTCCAAGACAGGCCTCATGTTCAAGAGTAGTTATAAAGATATAAGGGGAGCCACCATTTTTCTGTATGTTTTATTTAATTACAGTTTGATTTTGGGGACTGTTTTTTTTTTTTAGGGGGGAGAAGTGTGGCTTTATTTTCTTTTTTTGGTTTGAGTTTTTGTTGTTGTTGTATTGGGTTTTGTTTGTTGGGAAAGAACTTAAAGTTGGATTAGGGGATTTGGAAGGGCATGGGAGATAGAAATAATATTATCAAAATTTATTTAAATTTAAAATTGTTTTAAACGACACAAATAAGATCTATTAATTTTATTTTATTTTTGAGATTATATTATAATTACATCATCTCCCCCTTCTTTTCTCTCTCTAAGTCCTACCATATACACTCCATGCTTTTTCAAATTTGTAGCCTCTTTTTTTATTAATTGATGTTGCATGCATATATGTATATGTATATACAGACACATTCCTAAACAAAGCCTGCTCAGGAATATACTGTTATTATATGTAAGTTTTCAGGGCTGATCATTTGGAATTGGATAACAATCATTATGTTTTTCCCTGGGGAAGACTATTTCTCCCTTTCTCAACAGGTAACTTTTTGGAAATAAATTCTATCAACACTAACTTTGGAGAAATTTAAAAAAATCTGAATGAGCCTGAAATAAATAAGAAAATTGAGTCAATAATCAAAAGAACCATAACAAACAAACAAACAAACACTTTTCTGAAGCAGAATTCTTCACCAGCAAATTCCACCAATCAAAGAACAAGATGTTATCCCAATACATATGTTATATTATATGTTATTATATATATTATATATATTATATGTTATTATATATATATATATATATATATATATATATATATATATAAACATTTGAAGAAAGGGAGGCCATGAATTTAAAACAGAGTGTGGAGAAGAGGGATGTGGGAGGCTTTGAAGAGAGGGGAGGAAATATACAAAATGCTGTAATTGTTTATCTCAAATAAATAAAAAAATATTTGAAACAAAAAAGCTGAAAAATATTTATCAAAATTTATTATATACAAATATGAAACTGCCACAGACCAATTTTATTTTATATGAGAACAGCAGTCACCTGTGAGTCCATGCTTATTGCAATATATTGCACAATAACTCGTAGATCCAGCCTAAGCAACAGTCAACAAATAAATATATAAAATATATTTGATGTGTATATATACACATAAAGAAAAATGAAATTTTTGTACAAATTAGATTGTGACTGGAAATTATCATATATTAAGAGAAATAATCCAGTTTGTAGGAAAAAAATATTTTTTCTTATTTTGTTTTTCTTGATTATATACTTCTTGTAGATACTAAGAACAATTACATATATACATATATGTGTGTATATGAAGAAATAAATACACATGAAAACATACATGAGTTTGATGACAGAAGAGGAAGAGGAGACAGTACAGGAGGGAGTTGAAGTAGTTGTATGAAAATGTTCTTATTAAAATCATCATTTTGTACAATGAATTCATGCTAGGGTACAAAGGGAAGACCAGAAGCTGTCTCTGTGTAGAAATATCAATGTCTTTACAAAAGCACTCTTAGAACTACTTGGAGAGAATGGCCAGGTTGATGGAGTCAAACAAAGGCAATAGGAAAGAACATCAGTAATATTTCCATATTCAAGCAAAAAACAGAGGTTTAACATAAGATATTCATAATAGTTCCCTCAAACCTGAACTTGTGGTGTGACCATTAGATATTGAATTTACGAATGATTTGAACAAAATATACACAGGGTCTCTTTTAGCAAAACACTTGTTAATTAAGTAAAAAACACATGATGTAAAGACATATCATGCTCATTAATTAGAAAACTCAGCAAAACAGACTCGTAACCTTTACCCAAGCTGATTTATCAAAACTTTTATAAAATTCCAGTGGGAATTTTCGTAGTTTACCTCACTGTAAGATATACATGGAAAGCCAAGAAAGTTAAAATAACCAAAATAAGCTAGAAGATAATATAGGTGGATAAATTATATTTTTCTGATTTTATTATTATTACTTAGGTTTTTTTTTTGAGGGGGTTGTGTGTGTGTTTGTGTGTGTGTGTGTGTTCCGTGTGAGCGCAGGTGCCCATGTAGGCCACAGAGATCCTTGTGTCTCCTACAACTAGAATTACAAGAGGTTATAAGCCACCCCATGTAGGTACTGGAAACTGAACTCAAGTCCTTCTGAAAAGCAGCAAATGCAAATCATAGCTGAGCCATCGCTTATGTTGCTATACTTTGTTTATTTTAAATCTTAATTTTTTCCTTTAATTTAAAAAAATATTTTTTCTCATATATTATACCCCTACCACAGTTTTTCCTTCCTCCTCTCTTCCAAGGCCCCACCCTCATCCTCCTTCATTTGTCTTTATAAAAGAACAGACCTCCAATGGATATCGATCAAACATGGCAAATCAAGTTGCTGTAAGACTAGTAACTTCCTTCATATTAAGGCTAGATTGGGCAACCCAATAGGAGCAAGGTTCCCAAAAGAAGTCAAAAGAATTAGAGCCATCTCTGCCCAACCCCAATCTCCCTACACCCCCCCACACACACATACAAATACATACTGTCCCATAAGAAGACCAAGCCACACAACCATAACATATATGCAGAGGGCCTAGAACAGACCCATAGAGGCTCCCTAGTTGTGGGCTCAGTCTCTGAGAGCCAATATGAGCCCAGGTTAGTTGATTCTGTGAGGTTTTGTGGCATCCTTGACCCTCCTCCCACAGTCCTTCCTTCCCCTCTTAAGTAGCATCCCCAAGTACTGCCTAATGTTTGGCATCTGTTTCCATCAGTTGCTACATGAAACCTCTCTTCTGACAACTGGGTGAGGCACCAAACTGTGAGTATAGCAGAATATCATTAGGAGTCACGCCACTGCCTTTTTGTTTTGTTTGTTTTGCCATTCATGTTTGAGCCTATCCTAGGTCCTGGGCTATCTTGCTTGTCTCTTTTCCTCTAGTCACTGTCAGGGTTGGGCTCCCCCTTGTAGCATGGGTCTCAAGCTGGATCAGTCATTGGTTGGCCACTCCCAATATTTCTTGGCCACCTTTACCTCAGCACACCTTGCAGCCAAGACAAACTGGAGGACAAATGTTTTGTAGCTAAGTTCCTAGCTCAGTCCCTCCACTGGAGGTCTTTCGTGGTTCAGGGAGAGGGCCCATTCAGGCTCTGTATCCCCCATTCCTACGATGCTTAGCTAGGGCCACCCTCGTAGATTCCTGTGGGTTTCCACTGTACTCAGTTTCTCTCTGGTTTCCAAGATGCCCTCCAGTCCCCGTTGTCTCTCCCAGTACTCTGTCCCTCCATTATAATCTAGGTAACTCATCATAAACACATACATCCATTAGTGGAATAGCATTGGCTCTAAATCTGAAATAAGACACACATATACATACAACTTATTTGGAGGGGGAGAACTGCGGAGCAATTCATCAAATAAAATATAACTTTTTCAACAAATGGCTTTGAAATAACTAGAAATACAGAGACAAAATGAAAGGTACCACGAAGCTTTCACCTTATACAAAATGAACTCAACATCAACCGTGTATCCAGTTATAAAATTTCTAAAGAATTTTCCCTGTGCTGCAAATCTGTCTAAACAATTGTCTAGCTATATTTTAGGTAATTGGACTGGAGAATTCGATACTACGATGGAGCAGCTGAGAGTGGCCATTGTCATGGTAAATTCTACCAGAGTGGATGCAGGACTAGCCACAGGATTATCATCATGGATTGCTGCAGCCATGAATCATCTGAAGGAATGGGCAGGCATGGGAGCGTTAGTAGGCCTTCTGGTGTTAGTCACCTTGGTTTGCCTGTGGTATATATGCAAGATTAGAGTCTCACAACAGCATAATGCAGCCATGACCATTCAGGCCTTTACAGCCATTGAAGCAGGACAGTCTCCCCAAGCATGGTTGACTACCATAAAAAGCCAAAATGTTACGCTCAGGATGCGAGGCTAAGCACTGCACTCAGGGTCAGCCGCTTTGGACCCAGAGAAGAGCATGTCTGATTGCATGTGGGTTGATGCCCCAGGTCCCGCCTCTGAGAAAAAGGTATCAGACGGGTCTGATGCTCTTTGGGTGGATGACACCTAAATGAACATCGGTACAAAGTCCCAATTTATTTCTAATATCAGAGAACAGACCTCTACTCTTGCCTGAAGCATCCAAAACAAAAAGGGGGAACTGTAGAGAGCTGCGTAATGCCGTGCCTGAAAGATGGAGCTGGTTTCCGCCTTCCACCTTCCCGATGGTGAGTGCTCTCTGTCACGAACAATTCCACATTTGGCTAAGGCTGAGGATCTGGCTTGCTTCCATGTATGTGGACCTATCTGCATTGCCCACGTGGCACTCTGGGGTTGGCTACCCAGAGGCTATTTAAGCTGTGGGCTGGCTTTCCCCAGGGTCAGATGATTGTTCAAGGTTCCTTAATAAACTGCATTGAAAAAAAAGAAAAAAAAAAGAACTATATCAGGAGAAATCTTTGTAACTTAAGGTGAAATGAAGACTTTTTTTTTTTCAATGCAGTTTATTCAGGAACCTTGAAAATCATCTGACCCTGGGGAAAGCCAGCCCACAGCTTAAATAGCCTCTGGGTAGCCAACCCCAGAGTGCCACGTGGGCAATGCAGATAGGTCCACGTACATGGAAGCAAGCCAGATCCTCAGCCTTAGCCAAATGTGGAATTGTTCGTGACAGAGAGCACTCACCATCGGGAAGGTGGAAGGCGGAAACCAGCTCCATCTTTCAGGCACGGCATTACGCAGCTCTCTACAGTTCCCCCTTTTTGTTTTGGACGCTTCAGGCAAGAGTAGAGGTCTGATCTCTGATATTAGAAATAAATTGGGACTTTGTACCGATGTTCATTCAGGTGTCATCCACCCAAAGTGCATCAGACCCGTCCGATACCTTTTTCTCAGAGGCGGGACCTGGGGCATCAACCCGCATGCAATCAGACATGCTCTTCTCTGGGTCCAAAGTGGCTGACCCTGAGTGCATTGCTTAGCTTAAACAATTGTCGAGCTATATTTTAGGTAATTGGACTGGAGAATTCGATACTACGATGGAGCAGCTGAGAGTGGCCATTGTCACGGTAAATTCTACCAGAGTGGACGCAGGACTAGCCACAGGATTATCATCATGGATTGCTGCAGCCATGAATCATCTGAAGGAATGGGCAGGCATGGGAGCGTTAGCAGGCCTTCTGGTGTTGGTCTCCTTGGTTTGCCTGTGGTATATATGCAAGATTAGAGTCTCACAACAGCATAATGCAGCCATGACCATTCAGGCCTTTACAGCCATTGAAGCAGGACAGTCTCCCCAAGCATGGTTGGCTACCATAAAAAGCTAAAATATTATGCTCAGAAATGAAGACTTTTAAATGTCATTTTTCACTCTGACTCGTTTTGTTCAACATGATTTCTATTTCCATGACATTCGCTGTGACACTCCAAACAAGACATACAAAAATAAATGTAAATTAGTGGTGGGGGATATGGAGCCTGAACTGGCCATCTCCTGTAACCAGGCAAGACTTCCAATGGCAAGATCGGGACACCAACCCAGCCACAAAACCTTAGACCCACAATTTATCCTGTGTACAAGGTGTGCAGGAGTAAAAGCTTGAACCAAATTTGAGGGGAAAGCCGACCAGTGACTGGGCCAGCTTGAGACTCATGGCATGAGAAGGAACCCATCCATGTCACTATTCATGATGTTCAGCTATGGGTGTAGATAGCAGCCTAGCATAACTGTCATCAAAGAGGCTTCACCCAGCAACGGGTGAAAACTGATGCAGAGGCCCAAGGCCAGACTTTAAATGGAGCTTTGAAAATCCTGTGGAAGATGGGGAGGAAAGACTGAAGGAGCTGGAAGTGTTAAGGGAACCACAGGAAAACTTACAGAATCAACTAACCTGGACTCATAGGGACTCATAGAGACTGAACTGCCAACCAGAAAGAATGAATAGGATGGACGTTAGCCACCTGCACATATGTAACAGTTGTGCTGTTGTGTTTTCATGTAGGACTTCTAAAACAAGAGCAGTGGCTGTCTCTGACTACATTGCCTGCCTTTGGATCTCTTTCCTCTAACTGGGCAGCCTTGTCTAGCCTCAACAGAAGATGTGATGTGCCTAATCTTACTGCAACTTGATGTGCCAAAGCTGTTTGATATAGATGGAAGGCCTCCCCTTTTCTGAAGAAAGAGAAAGAAGGTGAGAATGGGGAACAAGAAGAAGTGAGAGGGAGGGCCAGAGAGAAGAGAAGGGAGGGGAATTGCAATTGGGATGAAAAATAAATAAATAATTTAATCAATAAAAATCAATACAATGAAAGAAAAAAACGTGCTTTCTCTGAAATTTCTCTGAAGAGAATTTTAAAAATCGGCCATAAACTTGGGGAAATATTTACAAATAACTGATCCGAGAAAAGATTTGTACTTGAAATATAAAAATAATAATGCTCCAAATGCCACAGTGGGAATATGGCCTCATTAGAGACCAGCGGAAAATTGTCCAATCTCATCTCTACGCAGGACGCAGAAAGGACAAATAAGTGCATAAAAATAGGCAGCAGTCACCATTAGGAAAATGCAAATGAAAACCACAGTGAGATGCCAATGTGCACTTAATATAATCACTGAAATAAAAATGCTGGCAAAACTATGTGCTGATGCAAAGCTAACTGATATATAATGCTTTGCTGGAAGAAATGAAAAATGTTTCACTTGCTCTGGAAGATAACATACCAACTTATAAAGTGAAACATATACTCTCCATGTGAATCAAGCATGGCACTTGTGGGCATTTGACATAAGGAAAATGGCAAATGAGTATTCTTATCCTCTTCTAACATACTGAATGTTAGTGTCCTTTCAAAACTCACTTATTGAAAGCCCATTAAAGTGACTGCATTGGGAGGTACGGACATAGGATAAAATTAAGCCATGTAGATAGAGACTTGATGAATGGACTCAGTATGCTTAAAAGAGTTTTGAACTCTTTTTTTTTTCTCCTGGGAAGGAAAATAGAGAAATCAGGAGTCTGTGAGAACAAGGACAGCAACCACCAGAAACCAATCATTCTGGTACCCTCATCTATAGCTTCCATTCTGCACACTTGTACAAAATAATATTTCATTTTCAACCTACACCCATTCTGTGGTACTTAATTTTAAAAAGCTTGAGTTGACTAAGATCTATTTGCATTTTCAAAAGATAAATTCAAATGATTCCAACAAAACTGATAGAATGTGGTATGTTCCTACAATGGAATAACACTCGGAAATAAAGATACAACTAAAAACTGAGGTGAGTCTCAAGTGGTTGGTCTTACTTGTTTCTATTTGTGATATTAAAATATCATGATTTTATTTATAAAACACTCTCTGTATGACAAAGCTGCAATGATGGAGAAGCAGTCACTGGCTTGTTGCCAGGATGGGTTTGTGGGAGGGTCGGATTATGAGTTAGTGTCAGGAGCCATTCTGCAGAGAGAGGATGGCACTGCGTCCTACTGTGATTAGGGTTCTACAAATCGATAAAAAAGCTAACATTTTGTGAATCTGTACATTAAAATTACATACAAATTTTATGAAACTCGAGTAAGATTTACAGTTAAAGGGTGTTACATCAGTGTTTCTTATTTTGAAATATGTTGTGGTTATACAAGATCTTATTTCTGTTGAGGGAAGATAGGTGGATGATAATGTCATAACTATTTTTACAGGTCCTAAAATACAAAAATGTTAATAAAAATAACAACCTTTCACTACTCAGCTGTATTAGTCAGGGTTCTCTAGAGAACAGAACTGATAGAATGAATCTCTCTCCTTTCTCTGCCTTGGTCTTTGTCTCCGTCTCTCTGTCTCTGTCTCTCTCTCTCTCATTCTCTCTCCAGAAAGGCCCATAATCTTGTAGTTGTTCAATCCACAAGAGTAGAAGTTCCACCTGGTCTTCAGTCTACACTGAAATATTTAAGAGGTTCTGATGCCAGTGAAGGAATGCCTCAGCAGCAGGCATTAAACTTGCTGAGAGGGAGGTGATGTAGCAGAAAGCAACAACCTCCTCCTTCCATGTCCTCTTCTGTGTGGAGCCACCGGAAGGTGTGGCCCAGACTTAATGGGGGTCTTCCCACTCCAAGTGATTCTGATGTAGAGTGAATCTTACCACTACAAATGACCTAATCAAGACCAATGTCTCACAGGCGAGCCCAGCGGTTTAGGCGTTAGTTGATTCCATATGTAGTAAAGTTGACACCCAAGGTTAGCCAAATCACTGCCATTTATCACCTTGATTTTTGTCTTTTTTCCCATTCTCCCACCAAACCTAAGTTTCTCTGCTTAGAGATCCGAGCACTTCCCTTCACAGTTCTCACCTAATTGCTGTTATAGAAATGTATTTCACAATAGCGAAGTGTTAAATGGAATTGAAGCTTCAGAGCAGGGAAACTAAAAGCGAGACCCTTTCTAGGAGTAGCACTTTCAGTTGATGAAGTTACAGTGAGTGTCTCTTACATGCATAAAATTAGATAACAGATTATTGACAGATTATTTTAGCAGAGGTTCCCTTGTTTCTTGAGGCATAATCTTCCTAAGTAGCACAGGCTGGCTTCTTGTCTCTAATATCCCCTGTGCTTCCATTACAGGTATATGCTACTGTGATGAGTTTCATATTCTTTTGAAAAGTTTGAGCTCATACATAAAGAAAGAAGATAGAAAAGAGGTGAGAGAAGAGAGAAGAAAGAATGCCATCCTTTTAACTTTCATTGGAGTGCATTATCTTTGTATTTATTATTTTAATGCTCTTTAATTGTTTTGTTTTTATTACATATAATTTATAAATTATACTTTATCATGAATAAGTTTTATAGGAAAAAAGTATGTGTAAGGTTCGGTATTACTCACATTTAAGAAACCCCTGAAGGTCTTGGGTTGTATTCCCTTTAGATAATGCAGACTACTCTATTTCAAAGTGGAAATGATTAGCCAAGAATTTATTGCATGGCAAATTAATGTCTTTAGTTTTAATTCATATATTACAGTTCCATCTTGAATTTCCCTAGGAAGAAAGTGAGAGCTAGTAAGTAATAATATAAAATTAAAGGTACTTGGAATGGGCCAGGGAATAAAACACTTACCACACAAGTAGAAGGACAGAATTTATATCCCTAGAACCCATAAAAATTGCTGGGTGGGGATGGTGACCTATCTGCTATCCTAGCTCTCAAAATTCAGAAATTCTAAATGTATCTATATGTTATATATATAATGTTAGTAAAATATATTAATATATTCTATATATTCTGCCATTTTGTGTTGCTTATACATGAATCTAGGGCTGATCATTTGAGGTTAGATACCTATCAGATTATTCATCCCTAAAGAAAACCGATTCTCTCTTGCTCAGTAATCATTGATCACCTGTTATTTTTGACCCAGGTTTAGTGCCTTGTGACCTCTCCCTACCCATGTTGGTATGCCAGCTGACATGCTTACTATTCAATGTTGCAATTTCCTCAGGGTTTATGTTACATCTAGAAGACAGTGTCTTGTGGTGAATGTCCTGATCCTCCAGAGCTTATGATAAACCTTTCCAACTACTCATGGCTTAAGGAACCTACTACTACTATTTTCTAAACTGATATAGCATCAATTCTAAATTTCTATCATTATATCCACCCTCGTCAAAGAAGCTTTTGTCCTCCAGAAGATGGAGGCTTCAGCAAAAATTAACAATTGGTCAAAATGCCAAAAATAAGTGATCACAAAATGCTGATCCCCTCTTAAGTCACCCTACAACACATCTCCAGCACTTAAGGCTCAGGGGAACATCAAGAAAGAAGGAGTGGAAAGTTACAGTTAACAGTTTTAAGTGAAGTGAAGTGGAGAAGTGGAGTGGGGTGGAATGGGGTGCAGTGGGGTGGGGTGGGGTGGGGTAGAGTGGGGTGGGGTGGGGTGGGGTGGGGTGGGCTGGGGTGGAGTGGGGTGGAGTGGGGTGGGGTGAAGTGGAGTGGAGTGGGCTGGGCTGGGGTGGGCTGGGGTGGGGTGGGGTGGGGTGGGGTGCAGTGGGGTGGGGTGGGGTGGAGTGGGGTGGGGTAGAGTAGGGTGGGGTGGGCTGGGGTGGGCTGGGATGGGGTGTGGTGGGGTGGGGTGGGGTGGGGTGGGCTGGGGTAGGGTGGGGTGGAGTGGGGTGGAGTGGGGTGGGCTGGGGTGGGGTGGGGTGGAGTGGGCTGGGCTGGGATGGGGTGCAGTGGGGTGGGGTGGGGTGGCATGAGGTGGGTCAGTCAGCTCATGTTCCATGCCTATTCAACACTGGCTCTCGTTGGCCAGGTTGAATAAGAGCTGCAGCTGCCCACCTGTAGTTTGTTTGATAACTCTCTTATTCATTTTCTTATCTTCTTTACCTTACTTTACCATTCTCTTCCTGCTGTTTTTAAATATTCCCTCCTGACTGAACTTACTGTGCTAAAAAGCCTACCTTAATCTATTTCTTGAAAATCAGGACTAAGACTTGTATTTGGAATTCTTTCTTCTAGAACAGAAACTCTATGCAGCAAATCCTGGTTGCCATTTTCTCTCTACCTCCCAGAGCTTTGCAACCAGCATCCTCGTCTCTCTATGCACTTCGCTACTGTAGGTATGTCACTTGAGTGAGCTTGTACAGTGGTCTGCAAACACACATTTTGCTAAGCTAAGCTGCTTTTCAGCCTCCATTTCCAAACAATGCTAGCAACATAGGCTCTGTGATTTCCTCATAGGCAGAGCTAACTCTAACAAAAATACAGATTCTATCCATCCTTTCAAACAGAGAAGAAATGTTTAGTGTATTTAATACTTTAAAATCTATACAACTTGAAAGACTGCACATAATTGATATTTTTTAGAAAAGTAAGTTACTTTTATATCAAAGATTAACCTACATCAGGTGAATGAGATTGGATGGCCACATGCATTGCTTTTGTTCTAGAATTCTGAAAGCAATTTCTCTGATCATCTATACTAATTCAAAATTGTACATACTTGCCAAATCAATCATTCTTTTAAGTATTGCCAAATTCTGTTCCCCCTTATGCCTACTAGGATCATATTAGTCCCACCTCATAATCTCTTTCTCTCATTTTATGCCTATCCCAGCAAATGAAAAATTAAATATTTTTCCTCAAAAGATAGTTTTGTTCTCATATATTTTAGCTGGATGTTCTATTGGTATGATTAAAATAAAAGAACATAGCAATTCTAGTAGCCTGAAATATTTTTAAAACAATCAAACACTTATCTATTTTGGTTTCTTTCAACAGCATGGTGGTATGTGTGTTTATTTCAGCATATTCAGTTAATGAAGTGATTGTATCCTAAGAGACTTTGTTTTACTTCAGGTATTTCTATTGCCTGAGACTGTTTCTGTTTGTCCTCCCTTAGAAAAATTAGAGTTTAAGGAAAAGAGGTCTATTATTTTAATTCATTTGACATACCGATATTGAGCTGAGAAGAGGTAAGAAACTTCAGTAGATCCATCAGAAAAATGAGAGGGAAACAATTAAAAAAAAAAAAAACTTTCAAACAAACAAGAAAACCTTATGCCCAGATAAATTTTTGAAGAATTCTAACACACAGTTAAAGAAGAATTAAACTGATATTTCTCAATTTATTCCACAAAATGGAAAAAAAAGAAAGCTTCCAAATTTGCTTTATGAAACCAACATTATAATGATACATAAACCAAATAAATGAACCACCAAAAGAAAATTATGAACTAAGCTTCATGATGGACATAAATCAAATGTTCTCAATAAAATACATGTAAGTAACATTCAAGAACATAATACATAGATTATCCACCGTGATCAAATCAACCTGATCTAAGGTATGAAAGGATGCTTCAACATACATAAATCAATAAAGGTAATCTATCACAAGGTTAGACTCAAAGACAGAAACCAAATCTTATTAGATAATGGTCTTTGATAAAATCTGACACTCTTCATGATAAAAGTCTTGGGAAACTTAGAGATTCACACAACATATCTCAGCACAGAAAGACTGCAGTCTCCTTTTAGGTTAAGTTGAGAAAACTTCAGAGAATTTCCACTAAAATCATGAACAAGACAAGGATGGCCTCTCTCTCTGCTCAACTTCAATTTAATACTTAAAATCTTAGCTGAAGTAAGTGGACAAAAGAAGATAAAGGGATACACATAGGAAATGAAGAAATCATGCTGGCTGGTGATGGCACACACTTTTAATCCCATCACTTGGAAGACAGAAGCAGGTAACTCTCTGAGTTTGAGGCCAGTCTGGTATACAGATGAATTCCAGAATAGTGAGGATTACACAGAGAAACTCTGTCTCAAAAAGAAAAGAAAAATAAAGAAAAGAAAGGGGGAAAAAGAAGTCTGTGTATCTTTATTTACATATTATACGATTCAATACCTGAAAGACCCTAAAGATTCCATCAGAAAACTACAACTGATAAACACATTCAGCAAAGTATCAGGACACAAAATTAACACACAACTGTCAGTGACATTCCTTATTTTTTACATTCTTTCTCTACTTCAGTCCATCTTCCAAAATGAACTTGATAACTATTCATTGTAAGAGTCTCTTACTTATAATCTTATCATCAAAATTGGCTTCTAAGATAGTAAGCAATTTCTCTGAAGACGTGTTACCTCATCAAGCCCTCTACAAATGTGGAAGAATGCAGACTCTACCGTGCTGCACACAACAGTGATTGTGGCTTCAAGAAATTCACTCCTTTGAGAAGATCTGCATTGGCTCATTACATTCTTAAGTAAGGTTCTGGGAAGATTATTTATTTGATTTGTAAATACAGGAAAAAGCCTGACTACTAGTTGGTATGCATTGATAGACAATGAAGAAAATCTTTTGCATTAGAGCCCTTTTTTATTTTGTTAGCTATTTTACATGTTCCGTTGTTCTTTCTTCCTTAAACCCTAAAAAGAAAGATACAGTTAATCTCTTTTGCAAAGGTAGGAAATCTGCTAACATTGAACCCACTAAGAGGTGAAATAAAAAAGCTGATTCAGATAGGCTGGATGACAGCACAGAATGTTTTCTAAATCTTTCGTGTGGATTTTTGCAAAGCCATGCGAATGAAAAACTACTAAGTAATGGGAATGAATTCCAATTTGATGATACTGAAACCTTTCTAATTCAAAAAAGAAGTAATTATCTTAAGTGGTAAAATTCTAGACTGTAGCATATTTTGCAAGGCATGACATTTCATAAATAAATATATAAATGTAAGTGACATATTTTGTTTCTACAACAGTCTAAGTTCTCCATAAATACTCAATGGATGTCAGAAACATTCAAATTTTGCCATTCCATATGCTCTCTTGAGCATGATTTCTGGACCTCAGAACTATATAGCAAGCCTCTTCACTAATTTTAGTATGCACGCACTTCTGTAGTAATGTAACTTTAGTCCCTTTATTCTGTTCTCCTTTTATGTCCTCTACAGAAGCTCACTTGGAGCAGCTATAACCATCAGCCATCAGCCCCTCTTGGCTCCAAAAGAAAATGTGTTCCTAAGGGTGTCTATTTGCCTCAGGCTCATGCCCCAAGGGTATCTTCAATATTTTCTATTTGTAGAGTGATACCATCATCTACTATCACAAAGTGAGGCAGAACTAAATTTTCCAGCCCTCCTGATATTTATATATCTACTACATTGTATGAAAGCAGAAGAAGAAAAGGGTTCTGCATCTCAATTCTGCATGGCCATTATAATCCAGGATGCAAGTAATGTGCTCACAAGTAACTGTAAATTTTCTCACTTTTTCTTAATTCATAGATATTGATACTAAAGCAGTGACTATGGGTTTAAGTCATGTAGTTGGCTCTTTCAGTGTGACAGCAAAGTGCTTGGAAAACTAGGCCTGGGAAGACTGAAGCTGAGACATATAAACCAAAGTTGTTCGACAAAGACAGTAATAGATTCACACACACTGTCAGTTCATTACCTGAATCTCCGGAAGACCAGAAAAAAGGTCTTACAATTATTTGCTCAATTTTAATAATTATTCAATGAAGTACTATAGAATAATAATGATAATATGGGCTGCAGTAGCTCATTGGTGAAGCGTACTGGCTGATCTTCCAGGATTCAATTCTCCTCAAACACACGGCAGCTCACAATTCTCTATACTCCAGTTCTAGAGTATCTGGCATCCTTGCACATTCATGCAATCAAAACATCACTGCATATAAAAATAAGTAAATCTTTAAATAAATAATAAAAATCACTGTATTTAATTGTGGTGGGGTTTTTTGTTGTTGTTGTACTGACTCTTATATTGCTACAGTTAATTTTCTGGATTGATTCTTGAATTATGTATAGAAACAACAATGAGATCATATCCCTTTCTTGCAAAGGTACCCCAGTTGTTTTTGTTGACTCTAAAGATAAAACTCAAACACATACAAAATTAAAACTGGTTCTTATCTCGATCACTACCTTCCTTTCTGAGCACCACCCCAAACAAATATCCAGGAATGAAATAGAAACATCAGTCTCACAAGGACACAGAAGAGAATTATTCCAGCAGATGAATCAGTATGGAAATGCCTGCAACTGAGCAAAGAATACATGTATGATAACACCTGGACTTTGAATAATGACACTGTATAACTAGATAATGACACTGAATAACTAGAGGCCATTGTATATTTTCTAACATCCAAACGAGTGTATTTTTTTGTGGGATTATGGCATTCAGCATGCTTTGTCACAATTTATATTTTAATGATGGTTTTTTATAATTGCAACAGAAAACTAAAACAAGGGAGAGTGATCATCAAGGAAATCTCTAGTCCCCTTCCATACTTTGAAACTGCCTCTCCTAAGACCCTTTTATTATTTAAAGTTACACAAATCTCAGGACTCAAATTATTCCCAAGTTCTATATAAAATATCAACTCATACCTCTGACCTGTCATTATTTATAGACATAAAAACCATGTGTCAGACATAGCTGGATGGTTCCCCTTGAGTATTGGGATGCATGTCTTATGATGAACTTATGATGACATCAAGAATAGGGTAGGCATGCCCAGCATGAAAAGATGTTGGAAGTTATAACAGAAAGAATGTGTAAACATTTGCCTAAAAAGAAGGTAACATGTCTGCAAGTCATGACTTTTAACAACTTTTATCTCTAAATTTAATGAAATTATTGCTGTAGGACAAAAACTTAACAATTAACAGAGGAAGAAAATTCTTGAGCAAAAGTTTACATTCACTTATGATTAAGAGTTCTCAATAGGGAAAATCCAAGATGGCGGGGACCAGCGTGCTCTGTATCTAAGGGGCACAGGATCTGAAACTCCGATATTGGTGAGTGGAGGGGCAGTTGAAACCAGGACCAGATATCAAGGCTTCCAGGGAGAAGAGGGACAAACCCTGAACTGAAACAGGACACAGGTCCACCATGGACTTCTCTGCGGACTTCTCCTGGGGACTCAGTTCCCAGGCACCTCCCCTGTCACGGGCAGGGGCATCGCAAGCTGTCTAAAGTGCTCCTAGCACAGAACACAGTGCTGGCTGCTCTGTGCACAGAACCCCCTGCTTGAGATTTGAGACAGAGAAGGCTCAATCCCCTGACAACAGGCCTCCCTTCTCCCTCCTTGGCGGAGGGGGAGGCTGCAGAGGCGGCCCACAGCATCCACCACAGAGTGCCGTGCTCAGTCCGCACTGTGCACAGCTCCTAGCACAGTGTGCAGTACCTGAGGCTCCACCTGGCCAACCAGGCCCATGGCACCCCAAGGCCTTCCAGAAGGTATCTAGGCCATGGCCTCCTAGCTCTGCCATAGTGGCTGGATTCCCAGTGGACCACAACACCAGGCCCCCAAGTTCATCAACAACATAGGGATTCATGGGACAGCAATATCAACATTGAAGCCCCTGCTCTGCGGGTCTACCACTGAAGTCCAGGCAAAGAAGTCCTGGAGTCCAGACAAATCTGGATACCAGAACGACAGTATGACAGGACTGTAAACCACTGAGTTATTCAGGAAATTGGAGAGGGTGCATTACTCCGCAAACTGCGCCCACGAACAGTGCTAGCATCCGCACCCCCTTCTCCCTCATTCCAAGCATCTACACTCTTTAGCACTTCTCCTTCAAGACACACTTCCATGCACACACCCACATTTCCTCCCCCGTAATTGCAATTCTGTGCCAGTGGCTCTTCCACCCTTAGCTACAGCTTAAACACCAATTACACTCTCAAACCAGTGGACCTCTCTCATCTTCCTGAAGAATACTCCAGACACCAGAGAAAGACGGACCTGTTCTGAAGTATAGACTACAGGAACAAACAGCGAAGGTTACAGATAAGCAGATGGCCAGAGGTCGGCATAAGAACAAACCCAACAAAAAATCAGGAAATCATGGCTCCACCAGCAACCCCCAAAATCAAAGGATATTTCAATTCATTGGAAACACAGGAAAATGACTTTAAAGCTATTCTTATCCAGTTATTAGATTAGACACACATAAAGAGGAAACAAACAAACAAAAAAATCTCCCAAAGAAATAGTCACACAAATAGAGGCAAATAAAGAGGAAATAAACAAAGCTCTC